>NC_073624.1:96674848-96977878 GCF_029407905.1 Bubalus kerabau | reverse complement strand
AACTATCTCCATGTCTCCTTACCTGTCACAAGTAATAATTTCTTCTGCTTTAATCAAAAGTACTTGATGTGTTCATTGGCTAAGCACCCCAAGCAATGGACCCATTGCATCCAGTAACAAAGGGAGGATTTTGCAAGGAGGAAATGCATGGAGGAAGCTGTGCTGTGAACCCCATCCCCTCTGTCCCAGGGAAAGGAAGGGGACCTAGCCCCTTACAGCAAACCTAGAGGATGCTGGCATGGTTACCCCAACAACAGACTACATGGCCCCTAGAGTGGGGGGTGGAAGAATCCTGGGGCATGGATGCCTTCCAGAAGTTTAGAAGGAGAGACAAGGACGAGGGACCAGCCTGTGAGCAGGCTAGCTAAGCTGGTGCCTTGTGACAGCCTGGACTCCCAGAGTTTGCCTGGCCGAGGAAGAACCAAGTTCCCGGTCCTGGGAGAGAAACAGATGTGTCCCCATACATCCATCTTGGGTGCCGCCCAACACAGCTTCCTCAAGGGACAGAGACCCTAGCAGCTGAGGAAGGAGGCTCAAGTTCCCAGGATAAGGAAATACAGGTGGACAGGGCTGCTTGCAAAGCTCTGAGGAGCCAGGAAAGCACCCATGAGAGAATGGTCAGCAGAGAACATCCGAGAGGAAGGGCAGGAACACTGCCAGCTGAGGGAGGAGGAGGCTGAGTGCCAAGCATGTAAAAACTCACCTACCCCTTCCGGTCTGCTCTGCACCACCCCCACCAGGCAGGGCTGGGGCGTGGGGGCGGGGAGGAGGGAGCCGAGAAGCCAGCCACCGGCCTCTTCGCAGCCGCCAACTACAGCAAGGCCCAGAGGTCCACAGAAGAGTGGTGCTAAATAGAATATTATGCTTAGTGAAACGAGTCAGAGAATGACAGATACTAAATGACATCACTCATGTGGAATCTGAAATATAATAAAATGAATCTATATGCAAAACAGAAATAGACTCATAGACATTGAGAATAAATTCATGGTTACCAAAGGGGAGAGGAAAGGAGAGAAGGACAAATTACAAGTATGGGATTAACAGATACACACTACTATACATAAAACAGATAAGCAACAAAGATGTATTGTATAGCACAGAGAATTATACCTAATATCTTGTAACAACCTATAACAATGTAACATGCAAAAAAACCAGAAACAAAACTGAATCACTATGTTGTACACCTGAAACGAATGCAATATTGTAAATCAATTGGACTTCAATTTTTAAAAAAAAAAGACTAAAAGAAAAGCAAGCCAAAAAAAAAAAAAATTAAGTTTCAGGTTTTGGTTCATATATTGATTGATGTGGTCATTGTAATTTCTGAATTGAGCCTGTCTCTTATCTGAGAGCAAGCAGAACAGTTAAAAGGCTTTCCTGGGTTTTCTCCAAGGAGCAAGCAAATAAATTCTCCCTGCCCACCAGCCCAATAAAGTATAAAGGATTGCATCATGAAATCAAACTCATCAGGTATTCAAAATGCAACTTTATTCTTTTATTACACGACAAGTTGTGGGTTTCATATAATATATAGTATATGACATGCACAGTAATACGTGTAATATAGAATATGTACAATGTATAATGTTAATAGGGGTTACACTCTCCCCTCCAACGGGACTAAATTACAGGGGCCCAGGGTTTCCCCTTCAAAGTCCCTTCAGCCTTCTTTCCTGCAATCCAGAGCACCCCTACTCCCATCCCTTTGTCTCTGTACCATCAGTAGCCTTTCTTTCTAGGCTTCTTGAGAGCCAGTCCTCCCCCACCCATGGGTCCTGAGCACTTCCTCTCCTCCTTGGGGAGGGGGCGAGACCTCCCCTACTGCTCCAGCACAGCCTCCTGGAGCACTCACCACCTCCCTGCCCCTCCAGGCACTCTCACCATCTGTCATGGATTGAAGAGAGTCTCAAAAAAGTTCGTGTCTACCTAGAACCTCAGAATGTGAACATATTTGGAAATAGGGTCTTTGCAGATGTAGATAATTAATGATCTTGAGGGGAAATTATCCTGGATTTAGGGCGGGTCCCAAATCCAACGACTGATATCTTTACAGAAAGAGGAGAGGATGCAGGAAGACATACAAGAGGGAAGAAAGCCATGTAAAGAAAGAGGGAGAGACTGGAGTTACATTGCCACAAGCTCAGGAATGCCTGGGGCCATCAGAAGCTGAGCGAGGCAAGGAAGGATTGTCTCCGAGAGACTTCAGAGGGAGCAGGGCCCAGCTGACACCTTGATTCCAGGCTCCTAGCCTCCAGAACCGTAAGAGAATAAATCCCTACTGTTTTAAGCCATCCAGTTACTGGGACACTGTGACAGCAGCCTGAACTAACACACCATCTCCCCCTGTTCTTCTGGTTGGAGCCGCATTCAAGGGCCAAGCCCTGGCAAGAGGAATGCCAAGGCTTGGGCTGGGGCCCAATGACCTCTGCCAAGCCTGGGAGGAGTGGGGGAGGAGGATGGGCTGTGACTTTCAAATGACCCCTTCCATCCTGCTCTTGCTGAGCAGCCCCAGGAGAAACCAGGCATCTGCTTCCCAGCCACCCACCCTCAACAACGCCCCATCCCTCCTACTCCTAGTAACCTACCTCAGTCCAGTCCTGTGGCTGGGGAATTTTCCATCCCACTCCCAAGTCAAAGTCATTAGATTTAATCATTAACAGGGCGGGTGTTAATTAGCAGGACAGGGTGATCATCCATGCTGATGAGGACACAGCTGGCCATCAAGAACAGCTGACCAGACAAGGGTGCAGAGAGCAGGCTCTGGCTAAAAAGGGGCAAGGGGTGTTCTGCAGACCCCTTCCCAAAGCTCCCATTTCTTTTTTTTTTTTAATTTATTTTAATTGGAGGATAATTACTTTACAATATTGTGATGGTTTTTGCCCTACACCAGTATGAATTGGCCATAGGTATACAGGTGTGCCCTGCACCCCAAATCCCCCTCCCACCTCACTCCCCACCCTATCCCTCCAGGTTGTCACGGAGCATCGACTTCAGGTGCCCTGTGAAGCTCCCATTTCTTCATCCCTGCCTTTTCCAGAGTCAAAGGAGAAAACACTAACTAAGATGAGCTCCTTGCTACTCGTGTTCATTTCTCAAGAGCTTGATGGGTGCCAGGCACTGAGCTAGTCACTCCTGTGGACATCACCTCATCCCATCATCACTAGGATAATAGAGGCATTAATACCTGTTGTTTACAGATAAAGAAACCAAGGCCCAGAGAGGGTAAGCATCTTGCCCAACATGGCAGAGCTGGGATCTGAACCCAGGAAATTGTTATCTGAGCAATCAGAGATCACATTGACCTTCTTCTTTCCCCGGATGCCCCTCATTCTTGTACTTTCACTTTGCAATATCTATCATTTATAATTGCTTAGTTACCCTACTCCACCCAGAGCCCTGCTAGGCCGTAAGATGCCAGTGGACAGAGATTGTACTTGTTTTGTGCTCCACTGTATCCCCAGCATGGAACACAATGCCTGGGACACACGAATACCTGATAACAACTTGTTGGAAATATAAATTCAACCTGTTAGAGAGTTGAGGTAGAAGGCGAGAGATTGGGTCTTCTAGACTGGTGATGATCACAGGGCTAAATCATATCTCAGGAGGTCCTGGGGTCCATGCCTCTGTTTCAGATCCGGCTGTGGCCCTGCCATAGCCTTCAAATCTGGGGAAAGTATGGCCTCGGGTTTGAGTCCCTGAGAGAGCTGCTTCTTCTCTCTTGGCCTCAGTTTCCCCTCTTGAGCTCAAGAGGGTGGGTTTGGCTAATCTTTAAGTCTCTTCCATCTCTACCAGTCTTGTGGTTCAAGAAGAGGCAAAGCACTTGGGAAATGAGCATCCCTCAGTTTGAATCACCAGCTCTGGCCCCATTCCCAAGAGTGCCAGCTGCAAGGGGGTGTGCACCCAAGCCTGGCAGAGTTGCAACGATGGGCTTTTTCACAAGCAAACTAGGACCCATGCAGTTGGAGGAGGCTGGGCCTTCTAAGTCATCCCCTGAGAGGCCACACATCTACCCCACTGGTACTGCTGGGGCTCACAAGAAGCTCTGGAAACTTCTCTTGCGGAGATGCCTTCTAGATGGGGCTTGGAGCCCGGGGAACAGACAGTTTCACCGCAGGATGCCCACACCTTGGCTCTAGGTCCAGTTCTGCTCTTCACCTGGTTCCCCTCCTTCTTCATAAGGCACAACCCCTAAAGACTCTCCCTCACTTCCAGAAGAGCAGAGCCACGCCAAAGGAGAAAGATTGGCTCCCCAGTAAGGATTTACAGAGCAGATGCCACACATTCTGAGCTGATTCCAAAAGAATTTCCAGAGATGTTTGAGAAACTGCAGCAAATTGGTGGGAACATATGGCTTCCCAGGGGGACCACTTGGCTAGAGTTCTTACTCCTACGGGTGTGTAAAGTCTCAGCTGAGTGTGTGCAAGTGTGCACACATCATGTTTTCAACGGACAGGAATTCTGCCCTGCCACACTGGCCAGCAGGGAGACACAGAGATAGAGGTAAGGGCTCCACCTCCTGGGTTCTAACCCTAATTCTGAGACTTCCTGCTTGTGTGACAGTGTGTGTGTTCAGTCCCTTCAGTCGTGTCTGACTCTTTACAACCCTATTGGATGGTTGCCCACCAGGCTCCTCTGTCCGTGGAATTTCCCAGGCAAGAATACTGAGTGGGTTGCCATTTCCTTCTCCAAGGGATCTTCCACACCAGGGATCGAACCCGTGTCTCTTATGTCTCCCACAACAGCAGGCGGGTTCTTCACCATTAGCACCACCTGGGAAGCCCTTGTGTATGCGTGTTAGTCGCTCAGTCATATCCAACTCTTTGCAACCCCATGGACTGTAGCCCACCAGGCTCCTCTGTCCAAGGAATTCTCCAGGCAAGAATACTGGAGTGGGTTGCCATTCCTTTCTCCAGGGGATCTTCCCAACCCAGGGATCGAACCCAGGTCTCCTGCATTGCAGGTGGATTCTTTACCATCAGAGCTATCTGGGAAGACCGCCCATGTGATGAGAGCAACCCTAACTCAGAATGACGAAAATTACAACAGGAAGAAACCTGCACAATCACCTGGTCTTCCTCGTTTTACAGATGAGGAAACCAAGCCGTGTGTGTGTGTGTGTCTGTGTGTGTGTGTGTGTGTGTGTTGGGGAGGAGGGCTAGTGATTGCTCCAGGGTGGCCCAGAGAGTTGGAAGCAGGGGGAGGAACTGAACTCTGACCTCCCAAATCCCAACCCAGATAGACCTTCCCAGCATCACCTCTCTACACGCCCTTGCTTTTGAAAAGTAAAATAAAGATCATAATTCTGCCCTCCTTCCTGGTTGGGTGTGGGGATTAGTGAAGTAACATGGGAGAAGGTTAGTGAGGAATGAAGAAGACAGACAAATAAATGCAGAAAGTGCTGAGAGCCACAAAGAGCAGCCCCCATTAAGCCTGAGTCGGAAGGGTGGGAGGTGCAAAGTAATTGCATGGCTGCCACATCCCTGTAACCTTAAATATTTCATGGACCCAGAAGTACACCACGTGGAACAGCCACTGCTCCTCCAGTGGGCCAGTACTGCAGCAGGGACGTGAATGCTTGCACACACACACAAGTACACCTTGCACAGACACGTGCAAGCGGGGAAGGGCTGGGACAGGGCAGGCGCTGACTCTCACTCATTCTAGGAAGGGCTCCAAGAGCAGGCATGGCAACTCCCTGCCCCGTGTGCAAGCGACACACGTTGTCTTCTTCCACCCACAAACAACAGACACCCACAGTCACCCACCCAGCTCTGGGCATTAGAAAGGTCAAAATGACATCACCCAACACCTTCACAGACAGAAACCTTCCAGCTCGTGCGGCAACCCCAGCACCCAAGGCTGCAGCCAGCCACACTCCCCTCCCTGCTCCCCATAAGCACTTGCCCCCGCCATCCCCAGCCTCCTCCCAGAGCCAGAAGCGGGAGCTGCCTCTCCTCCCTCCCGCTCTCTCGCCTCCTCTGCCTCCACCCCAGCACCGGCTGCTCCCAGGACCCCTCGTCCCATGCAACCCCCATCAGCCATCTCTTCAAAGCCTGAGCACTCTGGGCCCTCTCCTGACCTGAAGCTTCCAGGGAAGGGAGTCTGAGAATCTGAAGCTTGAGAAGGGAACACGAAGGGTGGATGTGAGGTTTTGAGAGGAATTTCCACGACCAAACCCAAGTTTGAAGGGCATGTAACAAGCTGGGTGACAGAGCCTGGAGAGGTGACTCCCCTAATTCTGCTGTCTGCCAGGAGATAACACAACAGTAATGGTGTGTGTGTGTGTGTGAAGTTGCTTCAGTGGTATCCGACTCTGAGCAGTTATCGGTTAATTGAGGGCCTCCTACATGCTAGGTACCTTACCTCCTATGATAGTCAATCCTATCATAGGGAAAATTCTGCTCATTTTAAATGGGGAAATCAAGGATCAGTGAGGGGCATCTGAGGGCCTAGATGTGTTGTTGTTGTTCAGTGGCTCAGTCATGTCCAACTCTTTGTGATCCCATGGAGGGCAGCACGTTGGACTGCTCTGTAGAGCTGTGGGAATCCTGACTTCAAGTTCTAGGTTCCAGGGTCCTGGCGGAATAGGCGAGGGGAGGGGAGGGACAGGTCACCTATTTAAAGGACACTTTGGCCTCGGTTCTGTGTATGTGTGGTTAGGAGAGAGGTGAGTGGAAGGAAAGCCAGACAGCACGTCCTGTTGAGCCCCTGTGTCTCCCACCCTATCCTATCCTCTTCGCTTCAGTGCCTGCACATGTACTCCCACCACGGCCACTTGTGCGGAGGAGAGAAGCGACTGGGGGAGGCGGGTATCTGGGGTTCACAACCAGCTGTTTTCTGGGCTGGCCCTGCTACATCAAAGAGAGCACAAAGGGACCATACAATCATAGGTTGGGTGTAGAGGGTCATTCCTGGAGCAACAGCGAAACAGAGGCTAGTTCACAGCAGACAGAGGTCTGGCTGGCCTACTGGGTCCCTTATAACCCCAGCCTTGCCCTGAGAAAACTGAGCCAGGCCTGTGGTGTGTAAAGGGATACGGTTAGGGGGAAGGCCAGAGGTTATTTTGGGAGGTAAGAGGGAAAGGGGCAATGTGAAATCCAGGCCAGGGAAGGACTGCCTGGGAGAGGAGGCAACTGAGGATTTAGGCTGACCCCTTAGAGGGGAGGATGATCCCAGGGTCCCCAGAGGACCAGGCGTCAATCTGTGTAGAAGGAGCCAGTGGTTCGGTTTAAGGTTAAAGAAACAGATCTCTGGCCCAGGCCCCTGCTCAGCCCCTCCCTCAAAACTCCCTGTCCCTGCTCCCTGCGCCCAGTTCTCCTCCTCCCTCAAAGAGGCATCATCCAGCCTTGCCTGCCCCCAGTGCCCAGCACCTCTCTTCCCTCTACTCGGTGGCCCCCCGCCCCTGGCAGAGTGCCCACCAGGTCTGGTGAATATTCCATCTGCCTCACTCATAGTATTGGCATCTTGGTCCTACACCAAACTAGTGAGTCCTTCGCACAGTCTCACCTCCATCTCTTCAATTACGGCAGATCCTTTTCATTACTCTGCCAACAGTGGAACTAGAAACCAAACCCCATCTGTAAACAAGCCACCCCACCAAAGGCGTGTCCCTCTCCACCAGCAAGGAATACTCTCCTCTGGCAGGCCTTCCACCTGCTTTACATCCCCAGAATTTAGCAAGCAGAAAGAGAAACCTATTTCACAAGCATTCCTGGCTCCCCACCCGTTTCTCCTCCTACTGAGTCCCAGATGGTCCTCGCTCCCTGAGCCCTCCACCTACTGCCATCAAGACAGAGGCTCCGGGGACCCTCTAAGATCTTCGTTTCCCTCTCCTGCCACAGAGTGAAACCAGACCTGTGCCCAGACCCCAGACCTCCCCTCCAAGCTTTCACCTCCGCGCCAGCGTTTTCCTTTCAATGGAAAGTCCCTCTCCTAGTCTAACTTTAATCCCTCCTGCTGCAAGCCTAGATCCCCTTTCTTTTCTCTTTGAAGCGACCCCTTTAAGATCAGCAAGGAAATCTTCCTCTCGCGTTTGCAGCCTCCTCTCTGGCAGCGCCCCTCCACCTTCCCAGCCCCTCGATTTTGCCCCAGGTTGGAGAAGTTCTTCGAGACCGCTCCGCACCTCCACCCCCCGCCACCTCCCTCCACCCCACTAGAACTCAGGATTCCCCGCCCGAGCCGTGTCTACTGCGACCCGGGCCGGGCCACACCCGCCTCGCCCTTCCGCGGGGCGGTGACCCCCGGCAGCCGGCGGCGCGGCCACGACGGGGTTAAGGCTCCGGGCGGGGGGAGGTGGAGGGGGCCGGGAGGGGCGGCGGCCGAGCCAATCGGCGGCCGCGGAGTCCCCTGGGCCGCGAGCCGGGACCGCTGAGCCGGGAGCCGGGAGCCGGGAGCCGAGCGCGCCGGGCTGGGGCCGGGCCGGAGCGGAGCGGAGAGGCAGCGTGCCCGCCCCAGCCCCGAGTCCGCCGCCTGCCCGCCCGCAGCCGCCGCCCCCGCCATGGAGCAAGACCACAGCCCCCGGAAGATCCAGTTCACCGTCCCGCTTCTGGAGCCGCACCTTGACCCCGAGGCGGCCGAGCAGGTGCGGAGCGGGGCGGGGCGGCAGGGGTCTCGCCCGGCAGAGGACGAGGGACCCCAGACTGTGCGACCCCAGACCCCCGCTCAGTCCTCCCTTAGCGGTGCGCCCCTGCGAGGGCCAGCGCGGTGTTGGGGGGGGGGTCTTCTCTCCCCTCCCCCACCGTGGGAGCCCCATCTCCCCATCTGTGCTTCTCCGAGATGGACAGAAGGACGAACGCCTGCCCTCGAAGCCAGTCCTCAACGGAAGTCTTTCCCTTCCTTCCCCAGCCCTGGGGGAGGGGGCTTGCCTGAGGACACGACCCCTCCCCCCCTTCACCAGTCTTGCATCCCCCACCCAGTCAAACCCCGCCAGAGTTTCTGAGCTTGGTGGGGACGCCCAAGGGTGTCGGAGGGGTTAAGGGAGAGGGCAGGTAACCGAGGGAGTTGAAAGAGGAGAAAGAGCCCCCCCAGCCCTGTCCTAACTGGGGGCGACCCTGCTGGAGTCCAAAGAGTGAGGACGAGAAGGGGTTGAGGAGAACTGCGAGGGCTGGGGCTTTGGGGAGAGGAGTGGTCGTGTGTGCAGGCTGGCTCCCCTCTCTGCAAGTCTGGACACGTGGGTCCTTGTTCCCAACTCCTGCCCTTTGGATCGGTAGTGGGGAGGGGGGATGGGGAGGGCATGGGAGAATGGCCTTCGGGAGGCCGAGGGGGGCGCTTTCTAGGGGCTAGGGTCCAAGCCTGAGCGGAGACACGGAGAAGCACTGTGCTGGCCTGGGCTCAAGGGTGGGAGTCCAGGGCCGTGGCCCAGCCTCCCGTCCTGGCCTATTTTTAGCTCAGAGCAGCCTGGCAGAGGCGGCAGTGTATGAGAGTGTGTGAGCAACTGTGTGTGTCAGGGAGAGTGAGCATGTGTGTGGAGACGGTGACCACCCGTGGTGGCTACTACCACCCATTTGCCAAATATTTGCTCTTTGCTCCATCGCTTTTGGTCTTCTCTGTCCGTTTGCCTAGACATCCCTGCTCCTAAAGAATATTCATTTCCCACAAGGTCTCTGCCCTGCTTCCCCACCTGGCTGCAGGGGCTCTGGCTGGGCCTCCCCACCTGAAAAATCTCTGAGCTCTTGGGATGGGCTGGAGAGTGTGTTCTTCCTACTGCTCCAGCTGTTTGGGGAAATAAGGTCTGGATGTGAAGGTTCAGTACACTCCCTGTAACTTTAGCTTTCCAGAGTGTGGGGAGGGGTTAGGGACCTGCATTTCCATCCTCTCCCTGGCCTGGTGGAAGCCACATCTCCAGACCTCAAAGGTGTGACAGCAGGGAGGGAGGGTGGGGAGACTGCAGACCTCCTGAGGATGAGGAGTGTGGACAGCCAGGAGCATGGGGAGCATTCCTTTGGGGTCAGGAAAAAGGCTCTTATGCCAGGAGGCAGGAGACTGGCTAAAATAACTCAGATCCAGGGAAAGGGGCCCAAGAGTGTGAGTGAGCCAGGGGCTTAGGGGTGAGGTTCCAAGCAGAAATGCCTGCCACTGACGCAGCAAGTGCCCATGCCTGACACCTGCCTCTGTTTGGTGTTAGAGGAGGCAGGTGGAGGTGTGTGTTGAGAGGAGGAAGGGGTAGGCCAGCTGGCCTAGAGGTCTGGGGAGCAGGGGAGGAGGAGGAGGCCATGCTATAGAGCCAGAGAAAAGAAGAGGCTGGGACTTCAGCCTGCTTTTCTCTCCTCTTCAGAAATCTGTGTCTGCTCCGCCTGAAATTCTACCTGCAGTCCAACTTCAGCCCCTCTTGCTGTTACCCAAATGTGTAGGCAAAAAACTCCAGGCTTGGCAGGAGCACCTAAGACAGATCGACCTGAGAGGGTGGCAGGGTTGGAAACTCTGAGTTATGGAGCACAGAGTGGCAGGGGATGGAGGGGTGCCCACAGCTACCAGGTCCTTGGCGTAACTGGTTTGGAAATAAATCAGGGGCAAAGGCACCAAGCGTCCTTGAGAGCTAGAATTTGTGATAGGGGCAAGGAAAATGAAAGAGACCGACACTCGTTTCCTAGTAGTTCAGGGACCTGGGAGTACTTCCAGGAGTCTAACTTCCCTCCTCCTGTAGGACATCAAAATTCTCAAGGACTCTGAGCGCTTAGAAATCTTGTCCAAGGCAAGGGATCTGGTTATGGAAGGGACCTGTCCAAGGTCAGAGTCCTCCTGCCCTCCCAAGGCCCTTCCCATCATACTTGAAATGTCCTTCTCAGGCTCCCAACTCCCGCTCATCCCCACCCACCACACCCTCTCCCTGCCTCAGCACCCCTCCCCCAGGGCGGGATGAGTTCTCTCCTAGGAGAATGGCCCCACTCCACATGCAGGAAGCACACTTGCCCACCCGAGGGCCCCCAGCACGTTTGCAGCAGGGATAGCCAGAGGTGGACTCACAAATAACGTCTGTGCGGCACATGCATGTGTGTGTGCACAATCACACACACAGAACTGGTATTGCAGGGACCTTAAAATGTCAGCCCAAACAGACACTGCTGGCTTCTCCTGAGAAAACAGTGCCTATCCCAGCCTACCCCTATTCTACACACCCACTTCTTCTTTGGGGAGCCCCTCAATAGGCTAACCCTGCCCCCTGCTATGGCCGATACCCACTTTCTGGGCAAAGAAAAGGGCACGCGTCTTTCCACTCCCACCCCCGCCCCTTTACCCGACTCCGGTAATGATTCTAAATAATGGACACAGAGAGATAGGGATGTGATCATTCAGTGTCCTCAGCCTACTCCTCTCAGCCCTGGATAATTTTAGCCTCTTTCCTAGTCCCATTAGTCTTCCCTCCCCTCCTCTGCCCTGGAGGGAGTTGCAGGGACTCCAACCCCAAGGTTCCAAACCTCCAGAGAAAGGGGAAAAACTACACGCCCCAAGAGTCCTTGGACTGGCTTCTTCAACAATCAACTTTATTGGCAACAAGACCAAAGAACAGAGGTGGGGGAAGAAGGGCTCAGAGGCCTGGCAGTCAATCAGCTCTTATCTGTTAATTTCTTAGACTGGGACCTGGGAGCCCAGGATAAGATTTTTCAGCTTAGCTTTAGTCCCTGGCCATGGTCCTGCCTCAGGCTCCTCCTCATATGATATTTACCATGACAAGGATTTCTCCAGACCGTTATTTCCTGACAAATCAGAAAGGCAGTGTGTCCAAAGATAGGAAGGAGATGAGGGAGGGAGGGGCACAGGCCAGAAGAAGCCGCCTTCAGATCAGACCTGCCTTCTCTGTGCTGCCCTCCCAGGCTGGGTGGGGCTGGAGAGGTGCTCTCCGCTGGTGCTGGCCCACAACAGGTTCATGTCCTTTTGGGGAGTGGGCTGGGACACTGAGGGGAATGCTTTCTTCCCTCTAGGGTTATTTCTGACCATTGATCCAGGATGGACGGAAGGACAATGGGCCGGAGATCAATGCATTAGCACAGATATAGATGCTGAGATGGAGAGCTGGGCCAGGACCTGGGGAGATGCAGAGACAGAAAGGGGGCTGGGGGGAGCAGCAAAGAGTGGGGGAGGTCTTCTGGGTCCCCGGGGCAGAAGGAGGGCCCAAGAATGTCCCCCAGGGACTGAGGGTTCAGTGTAATGTGGCGTGCTGAGTGGGTGGTGTGGATTATGTTGCTGAGTGTGCGTGGGGCCATGACGCTTCCACACGTACTTGACCTCTTCCCTCAGATCCGGAGGCGCCGCCCCACCCCTGCCACCCTTGTGCTGACCAGTGACCAGTCATCCCCAGGTAAACCCCAGGATGGGTCACTAAAGGGAGTGGGGGCTGCTGAAGACAGCTTGGTGCCAGTGAGAGAAGGTGGGTGCTAGATAGATAGCAGGGCAGGTCTGAGGAGCCAGAGGTCTGGTCGGTCCCGGAGGCATGAAAGTAGCAGCTGGATTAGCAGGGGGGTGTCCTTTGCTTTGGAAAGACTGAGCAGGAGACCACTTGGTTCCTAAGCCCCCCAGCAGTTGGGGTGGTCAGTGGAGCGCTGGTTGCTGCGGCAACAGCCTTCCAGGTTTCTCCAGCAACCGAGAGGCCGCGGCCCCCATCCCCAGAGGCAGTGACAGCTGTGAGGGGGAGGGACCGCCTCCATCAGCTCTTTTCACAGCCCCCAGAGGGGATGGGGAAGGTTAGAAACAGCTTAGGGAGCAGCTGGCATTCTGGTCACCAGTGTCCCCATCCAGGTCTGGAGAGACAGCAAGGTCTCAGAGAATGTCAGGGGCACTGGCGGGAGAGTGGAAGAGAGATGGTGACGCTCCGAAGCCCAACTGGCAATCTGGATGCCTGAGCCTCCAACTTCCCTCCAACTACTTAAAAGGATTGTCCTGTACAGGACAAGTTTGCCATTCTCTCCTCTGCTCGGTCCAATTCTCGATCCAGGGTAGGGAGAACGGTTGGAAGGAGGCAGAGATGGATATTTCAGGAGGAAAAGAGCAGAAGGACCACAAAGCCTGCCTTCAGGAACCTCCAGGTTTGAGGCAAGGATGTAGATGCAGGCTAACTACAGAGACAAGGACCAGATTAGAAGCAGGAGATAAAGCCAACCTGCAGAGCAGGATGGGGCTGGAGGGAGGAGGCCAGGGCAGCCCATCAGGACCAGCTTCCTAGGGGCAGATGTGAGGGACCAATCACAAGGGAGGTGATTGCAGGGGCTCCTCCCCTTGAGAAATCAGACTGCCCAGGGCCCCTCTGGATCTCCCATCCCCATCACTTTCTCCTCTCCCTCCTTCCCTCAGAGGTAGATGAAGACCGGATCCCCAACCCACTTCTCAAGGTGAGCTGGCCCCTCCCGCTCAGCCCAGTGCAGAGAACCCCCAGACTTATTAGAGGATTATGCCTCCAGCCACTGCCCCCCACCCGCAGGACCTTTTGTCTCCCCGCTGCTTGTGCCCTTCACATGTTCTTCTTGAGTGGAGGTGCACACTCAGTCCCCTGCATTCCCCCGACAGTCTTCTTGCTCACCATCATGGGCAGGGTAGGGGCTGGGGAAGCAAGAGTTTCCTTCCCCCCACTTTCTGAAGCCCACACCTCCCCAGTCTCCATCTACAAGCATGGCAAGGCGGAGGGGAGGGTGAAAAGGGTGGGCGCCCACCTGTGCCCTGCGCCCTTCACAGCCCACTTTGTCCATGTCTCCACGGCAACGGAAGAAGGCAACGAGGACCACACCCACAATGAAAGGTTCGGAAAACCCTTCCCCGCCACACCTGATGCTGAGCAGTAGCCAGGACGACATCCCTTTGGAAGGATCCTTGGGAAATCATTAAACCTGCCTTTGCGAAAGGAGAGTTGCTGGAGCCTGGGGGACGGGGGAGGTGGGGTGGGGGGGAGGTGCTGCATTCCAGCTCTGCCACGGACTAGCTGGGGAGCCTGGGAGAACCCGCTTAACCTCCAGGGCCCCTGAATACTACCTCACTTTGGCTGTTAAGTAAAGTATGTGAAGTCACAGAGCACAGTGCACAGCGCAGAGAAGGTACCCAAATTTTTCTTGAATCTAAGTGGAGTCTTTTCTCCTGCCCACAGGGAGACTAGGTATCCCAGCAAGTCAGGAGGATCTTTTGTTCTTAAAGGCTCTCCCCTTCCCCTCTCTCAGCTTTGAAGAAAGTACATTTTATTGTCTAGCTTTAGTCCCTCCTTATTGGCCAATGAATGTCCTTCCTTGAACAGGAAAGTCAAACCACACAGGCAGTGTGCACTGGCCCTCTAGTGGGGCTGTCGAAGCTGAGGGTCCACAGAGGAGACAGGGCAGTCTCGTCCAATGCTCTCCCCCTTTCTCTTCGCCCCCAGAGCTCCAGATGATGGTTGAACATCACCTGGGGCAACAGGAGCCGGGAGAGGAGCCTGAAGGAGCCGCTGAGAGCACGGGGACCCAGGAGTCCTGCCCACCTGGGATCACAGACACAGCAGTGGAGTCACGGCCGAGCACCTCTGGGACAACGCACAGTACGTTCAGGCTGGGGAGGGACCAGCCCGGGGAGGCCAGCCTTACTGGCTGTGGGGAGGGGCCTAGCAGTAGCCAGAAACTGTCTTGAGAATATGGATCCTTTGCCTAACCAGCATGTGTTTGCATCTCTTCACCTTTCTTACTGAATGACACCATCCCCTCCCACTTGGACTTCCCAGCTCCCTGATATATGGTGGGTGGCGGGGGGTGCCTGCCAGAATGGAAGCAGCTTTCTGGGCTGGAATTCTGGCTCTGCCACTACACCAGCCCCGAGGCTTTGAGCTACTTACTTAACCTCAGTCAGCTAAGTGATAATGATGGCGCCTATTGCATTGGGTTGTTTGTGAAAATTAAATGAGACTGGTCCTTAGCTCGGCAGCGAACACACACAAAGCATGCAAGAAATGGAAGCTGCATGTCCATGGATCCTTATCCCAGATGTGGGCCAGAAGTCAGAATTTTTCCAGCTTTACCAAGGTGACAACGGAATATACACTGTGTGTTCCGTCATACTCCCAGCAGAGTCCCCCTGTAGTCAAACACATGAATATTTCTGCAGGGGAATGAATGGGCAGACTAAGTGGGATACATAAGCTATCAAAAGCCTCCTGTCTGTTCAGGTCAGGTTTAGCCACACATTGAGACCATACCCAAATTTTTAAGCTTTTTTTAGAGGGGTGTTTTTTTTTTTTTTCCCTGATTGCAGACTTCAAAAAAATAGCGAACTTAAGTAGTCATTGTGACCAGAGAAAACCTTGTGGGTCTTGCCCCCTTGCCCTCAGCTGGTCTTGGGCTCCTCTCAAGGGTTGTTGGAGTATGGGATGGGGTAAGCAGAAGCAGCTCCCTTTCTCCAAGCCCCGGTGAACTCTAGCTGTCCCTGCTGCCACCTGCTCTCCCTCCTCAGAGCCTGCAGAGTCCATCCCTAACACTCAGGAGAGGGGCGGTGAGAAACCCAGCACAAAGGGACCCTCAATCCAATGACCACCGCTGGATTCCCAGGGAGCCAACGTGGTAAGACCCCCAGGCTGTGTGCCCAGTCTGCAGGGGAGCAGGCTGTGTGAGGACGGCGAGGGCTGAGATCTAGAGTCAGGGAAAGGCAACAAAGGACCGACTTCCACCTCTGAAAAGCTGTCCCCTATGGCCAGAGGATTTGCATCTCCCCTGATGGACAACTGTGCTTCCCAGGTGGCTCAGTGGTAAAAACTCTGCCTGCCAATGCTTAGGAGAGGCAAGAGACGCAGGTTAGATCAATGGGTCCAGAAGATCCCCTGGAGGAGGAAATGGCAACCCACTCCAGGATTCTTGCCTGGGAAATCTCATAGACAGAAGAGCCTGGTGGGCCATCATCCACGGGGTCACAAACAGTCAGACACGGCTGAGCACGTACACATGGTGGATAAAGAGAAATGGGATTCAGCTGCCGCAGGGGCCACTGAGGTTAGACTCTGAGGACTTCTGGCTCCTGGAATGGATGGTGGAAGTAGACCATGGGTTTTCTGATAAAGGGCATTTGGAACCCAAAGGGAGAGCCTCATCTGTCCAGGCTGGATGACCGCTCCAAGACCGTTCCAAGTGGTCTTGCCTGGAGTGGAGACATGGATGAAATGACCTCATGAGCTCTGACAGTCTCCCCTCCCCTGTGTAGATGGGACAAGGGGCCAGGGGCTGGTATGGGACGTCACACTTAGATGCCTGACTAGTGGGATGGCTGGGCACACCAGCAGGGGAAGGGACCATAGGACCTCAGGCCTCTCACTCACTTTCTCTTTCTACCCGCTTCCCTTGCAACAGGTCTGAGAGTGAGGAGGCGTCTTGGAATCAAGACTGCAGTTGAGAATGCATGGACACTGGATTTTGTTTCTTATTTCCTCACTTTGGGGGAAAAATCTCTTGTTTTTAAAGTGATAAATTTGGTGTTAAGTCCTTGACATTTTCCTTCTTTCCCAGCTTGAAGAATCTTTTCTCCCTCCCCTCTTGTCCTGCCTTCTCTGCAGCCCCCTCCCTTCTGCCCAACTGCCTCCAGGAAGGAGGAGAAAGGGAAGGTGGGCAGGAGCCTTGAGAAGGGAGGTGTTTTTCTCCAGCCCTACCCTTACTTGCTGGGAGAAGAGAGGCCTTGGAACCCTAAGGCCTGGCCAGCTGTGATGGTGCTGTGGGCGCCCTCTGCTGGACAAAGCCGGGAACTGCACCCTGGCCCTTGGCCCTTGGGAAAGAGAGGGTGTGTAGCTTCGATGCCTCCTTGCCTGCCCTCTGAGACTTGGTGATTCCCAAGCTTCAGGATGTGTTCTCTCTGCAGCTGGGAGGAGACCACCACCCAGATTCCAACCTGTTAGCCAAGCTAGATTGAGGCCACGGGGGCCATTCACGAAGAGGCTCTTGCTGGGAACTGGAAAGGTCACCTCTCCCCTTGTCCTTGACACTGAGGGGCCAGGGTAAACGACAGAAGCTGAGCAGAGGTGAATAACCTTTCTCAGACCTCTCCTGCCCACTGCTTCTGACTTTTCCAGGCAGCGGAGGGAAGGCAAGATTCACCCCTCTTTAGAAGAAGTAGTATGCTGGAGAAAATAAAAAGCACTTCAGAAGAGGAAGGTCCCCTTCTGCCAGCCCTGCTGTGCAGCCTCAGGCAGAACCTCACCTCTCTGCTGCTGCTGCTGCTAAGTCGCTTCAGTTGTGTCCGACTCTGTGCGACCCCATAGACAGCAGCCTACCAGGCTCCCCTGTCCTTGGGATTCTCCAGGCAAGAACGCTGGAGTGGGTTGCCATTTCCTTCTCCAATGCATGAAAGTGAAAAGTGAAAGTGAAGTCGCTCAGTTGTGTCCGACTCTAGCAACCCATGGACTGCACCTTCATGCATTGGTGGGCTGCCTGGGCAGGCCTCCATATGTAACAGGACACACACAGCACCAGGGTTCTGTCAGCTTGAAGAGACTTTGCATGTGAAGACGCCCAGTGCACTTTCACCCAGCAAACAACACACACAGCCAGGCCTGGTCTCCCTTCTTTATTGATCTCTGGCTATAGCAGGGTTCCGAGAGACCGAGGACAGGGGTCAGTCACATGCGTCTCTACCCCTCTCTGGGTGGGGTAGGAGGGACGAGTGGCAGGTCTGAAAGACCGTGGATACGACTTCACACGCACAGGGCCCACTGTACAAATGCATGTCTGGTATTTACAAGGAAGGAGGAGGGCAGTCACTGGACTTGGGCCTTTCCTGGGACAGAGCGGGGCCACAGGAGCCTGAGGAGAGGAAGGGGCGGGGGCCTGCTTGGGCTGCCGGCTGCCTTCCACCCGCCACTCCCCACTTGTCCCAGGAAGGGGCCTCCTGGGCCAGGGCTGGGAGGGGAGGGACCCTCTCTGTCACCCTCCCCATGCGCCCTTGACCCCAACCCAGCTCTCCTGCCTGTGCTCTAGGATGCATCCTGAAGGTGCTCTGCTGGGGAGACCTCAAAGCACTTTACAGACATTGGTCGGATGGGAGCCTCCCGGCCCCAGGGGAGGAGAAGGAGGCGACGGGTTCAGGACTCGGCCAGGGCAGGTGACAAGCCCCAGGGCTGAGACCTGTCCCAAGTCCTTGAGGACCGCCCCCCCTAAGCCCCTGGTGGCTCTGGCTCCTCCTCCCCCAGTCACCATTCCAGAATGGGGGAGAGGGGAGACTGCAGAGTCTGGGCAGGGGTGGGGGTGAAGTAGTGCAGGTCTGGGGTACAGAGGATGCCCCCATTCCCAGGCCCTAGAAAGATGCCATGCCCTGAAGGAGCCCACACCCCACCCTGTGCAGAGCTCTGAAACCCCCAGCTTCCTATCCTGTTCCAGCCCCTCCCAGGGGAGGAAAAGGGGGACCCAGACCTGCCAGCTAAGATCTGGGGTGGGGGCTGAGGAAACCCCCAAAATGTATTGCTTAGAAACTTGGAGGCAAAAAGGATGGGGGAGGGCCCAGGGGGCTGGCATCTCTGACCCTCCCCCCAAGCCCTGGGAAACCTCCAGGAAGCTCCCCTCCAACCAGTCATCTGGCCACGGGGAGAGTCCAGAGGCAGGGGGATGGACACAGTGACCATTGGGAGCCCGAAGTTCCCCAGTCTTGCCACCGGGAGAGTAAAGTGCACCCCAATGGGTGTCGGGTGGGGAGGGGCCCTTCCCCCAACCCCACAATCTCTGGCATTCGTCCTTCGGGTGGGTTTTCTGTTCCTTAACGTCCATGCTCCCTCGGAGCAGATGGGGGAGCAGACCCAAGGGATGGTGCTGATGACATCGAACACTCTGGACTCAGTGAGGACCTAAGGGAACAGAAGACCTCAGTGCTCTGATCTCTGCCTTCATCTCCAGCCTGCCTTACCTTCTTCAGGCCTGCCCCCACTCAGCACCCAGTGCAGCTGCACAAAAAATGCCCTGCAGGAGGGCACAGGGGGTGCTGGAATGAAGTCACGCCCCACTGAGCTCCGGAGCCTGGGGCCTGGCTGTGCCTCTCCTGACCCTCACTCAGAGCTGCTCAGCCCCACCCCAAACTGGGGAGCTGCCCCCTCTCTTCCTGGAGGGCCTGGACCAAGAAGCAGGACACCCCCTGTGTCCCACTTAGGTCCCAGTTCGGGCCTCTGTGTTCACTTCCTCCAGGTTCCCGCCTGGAAGGAGAGAGGGAGACCCTCGCCTCTGCTGAAGCCCAGAGATGCCCCTTCCGAGAGGCCTGTGGGACGCCGGCCTCGCCCTCCTGCCCGCCCACTGCCATAGGCTCACCTGGGCCAGGCCCCTCTAGTCCAGATTCCCATTCTGGTTGTGCTCGTCTTCAGCAGGGGAGGCTGGGGCCTCTTCCTCACAAGGGGACAGCTCGTCAATGGACATCTGGTTGGTGATGCCTGCAGGAGAGCGGGAAGGAAGCTGGGACCAGACCGAGCAGTATGTTTTCCCCAAACCCAAGGAATATGTGGAAAGAAGGAAGTGATTCTCACACACCCCCTTCCTTCAAGCTGAGCTACATTCAACCTGTGCCCACCTGGGGAGAGGCTCCCCAGCCTTGCTAAAATGCACAGCCCTCAGCCCCCACATTAAGGAAAAGATGCCTCAGCCAGGGCCACCAGGTTACCACAGCCTCAGGACAGTACCAACAGACTGCACGTGTGCACGGGGCTCCTCAGGTGGTGGAATACTGCTGTCCCTATCTACTCTCAAGCCCCCATTCTAGAACATTCCAGGTGGGTCAGCCTGTGCCTGATCCCTTTTCCCAACTTGGGGAAGGTGTCAGACAAAGGGCTGCTCAAGGGGCTTCGGGAAAATGGACCCATTGCTGCTCAGGCTTCCCTGGTGGGTGGCTCAGGTGGTAAAGAATCCACCTGCAACACGAGAGACCTGGGTTCAATCCCTGGGTTGGGAAGATCCCCTGAAGGAGGGCATAGCAACCCACTCCAGTACTCCTGCCTGGAGAATCCTCATGGACAGAGGAGCCTGCCGGGCTACAGTCCGTGGGGTTGAAAAGACTGAGTGACTAAGCACAGCACAGTTGCTCCATCAGCCGCCCTCCCAACAAGGCCTTATCCTCCCAGTGGACCCACCGCTTGCCGCCCGTTCCTTCCATTTCTGCTTGTTCTCCTGAATGTATTTGGTCCAGGTGGAGCGGAAGCTGACCACGTCAGGGTTGGGGTCTCCCACTTCTACATCCAGAGAAGGCTGGCGCCACTGGAAGCTATAAGCAGGACCCACCCACATTGTGGAGGTGAGACCCCGCCCACCCCAGAATGGTCTTCCCAGCCCTCAAGAGTAGAGGGGATGGAAGCCTCATCCTTCTCTTTTCCCTCTGCTGAGTACCTCCCAGTCCCCACCCCTCTCCATACCTTCCCTTCTGCTAGAAGGAAAATGAAAACAGCATTAGCCAGAAAGGCAATAAAGACAGCTAATAGGAGAGATTAAAATATGGTGGAGGGGGCACAGGTGCAGGCCACACCCTCTGCCCCCATCCTTTCACCCCCACGTGTGACCCACAACAGAGGAGTTGCTGTTTCTCCACCTCCCCCACCAGTCGGTTCTCTCTGTGGGCCCTCTGGTCACCCCGGCCACCCTCACTCACCTGGGCTGGTTTTTAGACTTGGAGTCGTCATCCCCGGTGGGCTGGACACTCTTCTCAGCCACATCGGTGAGCACAGAGAACGTGGGCTCCACAATGAAGTCGATGAAGCCTGCAGTGCAGATAACACAGGGAGAAGGCTGACCTGGGGAGCCGCACAGAGGACTCAGCCGGCACGCCGGTGCCCCCAGCTGCATGGAACACAGTCACCTGGGGCTCAAGAGTTCCCAGTGGGGGCAACCTTTGCGATGATGTCTGTGTGACCCCAGAGAACTCCACCCCAGCCCTCCATGCTCCAGCATAGCGGCTCGCCTTGACGGGAATGGGGACTGGGAGCCGTCCCGACCCGGCCCAGCCAGCATCCTTGACCTTTCCCAACCCTCTCCTCCCTTCAGGAAGGGACACTCACCAATCTGAGACTGCGCCACAAGGGTGGAAGTGCGGTCACAGAGTGGAGAAAAGGGCAGGCCCAGCTCGGCCTCCTTGTCACCCTGGGGAGCAGACAGAGCAGGGACTTATTTCAGTCTACCCGGTTGGGGTGCAGCTGCGGGTAGAGGGGCTGCCGGGGGAGAAGAGGGAGCTCTGTGCCTTTGACCTGGAAATGAGCAGCATGCAAATGCCACTGCCAACAATGACTGTTAAGCTTTTCGGAGATGACATTCTATCCCATGGGTCTGGGATCAGGTTGGCAGCTGCAGACAGCTAAACAAGGAGCTGGAGGAGGAACGGGGAACTTGGAAAACATGGAGGAGAGAAGGCCCCATGGGCAGGGGCAGACAAAGATGCCCCCTACCTGGCGGAAGAACTCCTCCATGAGGGCCTTGGTCCAGCGGCTGTGAACTGACCACTGCTTGGTGGGGTGGCTGATGTCAGCAGTATGAAGCAGCAGAGAGAGGGCCTTGGACTTGTCAATCCTGTCGGGGCAGGTGGCAAGGGAAGGGAGACTGATTGTTTAGGAAAAGGAAGCCTGGACCATTCCTAACTTCCCATCACACTCTGTCTCTCAGATCTAACATCAAATACCCTCTGAGACAAGATACACATACACGCACACACACACACACACACACACTTACATATGTATAGGAAACAGCCCAAGCTCTCAGAATCAAAGGGCCCGGAATCAAATCCTCACTGTATGTTTCACACACTGTGTGATGTACAGCAAGTTACTTAAAATTTCCATATTTCATTTTCCCCAGTCCTAAGCAGAAATCAAAACAGGATCTGCCACAGAGAGTTGTTCTGAGAATTAAATGACATACAACATATAGGTATTTAGAATAGTGTCTGGCACCTAATAAGTGCTCGGTAGACGTTACCTATAATTATTATTATAATAATTATTATTATGATTCGCCAACAATGACATGCTCTGACCCTGCCCACTCTCCCACACACAGACACCGTACATTAACACACACCTTCAGGACACACACAAACACAGTCTGTTCTCTCTTACATTTATATACTCCCACCCACTTTTTTTTTCCCCCACCCACTTTTAAGCAACATTAGATGTAATTACGACATTTGTTCTGTGTTGTTTTTTTTTTTAACCTCGCACAACTCTCCCAGTAGCCCTGTTAGAGTGGGGGCTGGCAGTGAGCTGTGGTGGAGGGGGGCATATCATTTTCACTTCTCACACATAGGGAAACGAGTCCAGAGGGCTGAATGATTTTCCATGACATTCCAGAGTATGCCTGTCCTGAAGCTTCCCTGAGGACACCAGTCTCAGACCCCCACCTCAAACGCTCTGCAGTAGTCCAGCTGCCTGAGCTGTCCACACACCCAAAGCCAGGTGTGCATATCCATCACACACACCAGATACCCTCAGATACCTGGAGCCAGGAGAGTTTCTACATCCTGGTAAGGACTTGGCACACCCACTGCCCTATGGATGCCCTCCAATTCACACACCCCTCACTCTGGCCTCTCCCCAGCCACACCCCACCAGATGTCACCTCTCCAGCTGCTGCAAGGCTGTCTTCATGGACTTCACTTGCTGGAAATGGCAGGACATGTCTGTGGCCAACACCATCTCGATGACCAGAGCCCGCAGCTCTCTGAAGGGACAGAACCCGAGGAGTGATCAGCACTGCTAGATAGGAAGCCTAGGAAGCAGGAAGAGGGGGCTGGGGTGAGGGGTCTCCAGGGATGCCCACGCCTGGCTTCTGCTCACACAAACTCATCCTTGGTGAGGTTGATGAAGATGTTCATCTCGTCGTCCTGCATCATTCGGAAAACCGAGCTGATGTGGTGATTCTCCAGCACTGAGCGGTCGTTGTACAGGATGGCGCATTCCGACCTGCAAAGCACAAGGTCACCAGGTCCAGCCCCCTATCCCGCCACCGCTGCCTGCTCCCCGCCCCGCGCCTGCCGCATCCCCACCCCTCACTTGGTCTGGATGTGGAAGCTGTTGGTAGTGCCAGTGTGCTCGTAGTCGTGGATGGCTGCAGCAAAGATGATGGCCAGGACCTCAATCTCCGACAGGCAGTGCTGGGAGAAAGACAGACAATGAGAGGGGGCTGACGCCCTGTCGACTACCCAAAGACCTCCACACACAGGCTGGACCGCTCATCCCAGCCCTTCCATTCTTCACGTCCAGCTCTTGGGCTAAATGCAGTCAGGTTTCTCAGCTCCCAGAACTGCTAAAGACCCTCTTCCATCCCTACTAACAATATTCCCTCTGCATCTGGCCACACAGCCCCAGCGCTGCCCAGAAAGTTACGGTCCACCCAGGAATTCTCTAGAGTGAATAAGTCCAATCCAACTCTGTAAAGACTTTGGGATGCCAAAGAAGAGGACCCAAAGAGAGAAAAAAGGAAATGAGTGTATCAACTGTAGGCTGGACTCGCCGAGTCTGCAGCCATAAGACCCTGAATCCCAGAAGAGTGACCTCCAGGGCACCTACCACCATCCCTGTGCGGAGCAAGAAGCAGTGGACCGTCTGGGTGACGTCAGCTGCGTGGATCTGGTTGTGGTAAGGGTTCTTGTACTTTCCGTAGCCTGTCTCCAAGGCATCCAGGAAAGTCATCAAAAACACAGTGGGAATCTGCAGTGGGAGAGGGGCAACTGAGATTTGTGGAGGATGTGCAAATGGCAGGCCACTGAGGACAGAGGTCAGTGAGGCCCTTTCATGAAGAGACGGCAGGGCTAGGGGAGCACTGGTCCTGCAGTGAACCGGGCTCGCATCCTGGCTCCACACCCGCTGGCTGCGTGACCTTGGGCAAGCCACGCGCCTCCCTGTGCCTCTGATGCTTAATGGAAGAGTGAAGATACTACCACCTACCTTGAATTTAATGAGATAAGTACAATACAAGGTACTTAGCAAGTGCTCTCCCAAGAGTAGCTATAATTATTATTATTTCCCTGGAGATTTTTAAGAAGAGGAAAGAAAATTTCCTTCCAATCACCCCACCCCATCCCCAAACCAATACCATGGAGAGGGGCTCAGAAGCAGGGGAAAGAATAAGAAGACCCGGAGAGGACCCTCTAGCCAAGGTAGATCACCCCTACCTCTGAGAAGCCTTCCCCCACCCTCTGTCCACCAAACACACACACACACACACACACACACAAGCGCCAGGAGTCAGAGCTCTATCGGGCTCAATGCTGTCTAGGTCTCTGCATATGCCCTGGGGCATGTTCACCTCCTTCAAAGGCCCAAGGCCCCCAGAGGGCAAGGCTGGTGTCTGCACCTGCCCCTGGATCTCTGAGGCTGCGAGGAGAGCAGGGTTCAGGGCTTGGGGAACCCTCTGTAGAGATGAGCAGCAGTGGCGAGACACAGAGGAGGTGCCCTAGTCAGTCAGACCCTAACATCCCCTGCCCCCACCCCTGGAGGGCTGTGCCCCAAATTCAGGGAATTTTAAAGGACTGTTTCCATGACAACTGCCCTTGCTTTTGCGTTGCCATGGAGTCCCTGGAGGAAGTGAAGGGAAGGGGAGGGGCAGGAGAGGGGCCGGGTGCCCAGAAAGGGAATGTGGAGCTTAAAAGAGCTGCTCCAACTGGGGTCTCTACTGGGCAAGGACTCTAGAGCATGAAGACCCCTCTCTCTAACTGCCTTGAGGCAAGGCAATTTGGGGGTGGGCCAAACCCAACCTGAGGTAGTGACTCTTGGGGTCCCCCAGAACCACCCTTCCTTGGTGTCTGGAGGAAGTCTGAGAGCCAGTTTGGAGAAATGTGAGCTGAGAAAAGTCTTAGGAAAAAGAAGACCCTGCTATTCTCTGTCCTGGAGAGGGCAGGATTGCAAAGAAGAAAATGAAACGGCAGAAGAACAGGCCTTAGGGAGGCCTGAAGAGAATCTCAGAGCATCTTACCAAACTTCTGGGAACTCTCTTGAGAGTTTTTGTAAAAGGAGGAGTCAAGGGTCAAGGAAAGGCTCTCACACACCAATACTCTGTTATAGTGAGGTGGAGGCAGAGGGTGGCAGAGGACTTTCCAGAGCCCTCTGGGAGGGCCTTCCTACTGGACTCCTTTGACCACCCCTCAAGCCCCTCCATGGGACATGGCAACCCATGTCTCCAGGATTCTTCCCTGAAAATTTCCATGGATGGAGGAGCACGGTGGGCTACAGTCCATGGGGTGGCAAAGAGTCAGACACAACTGAGCGACTGAGCGACTGAGCACACACCATGCATCCCCCTCAGAACACACACTTTCTTCTCCGATCTAACATCTACTGTCACTCCACCCAAGTGCAGACCTAATATCCCCCTCATCCTCTAACTGTGGTTTCTCCACAAGGAAGTGATTTTTTTCCAGCCCCTGTTCCCCAAAGACGCTCTCTCCTGGCACAGGATCTGAAGAAGATTTCAATCCCATATTCTTCCCGGCCAGCCAAGCTGAAGAGCAATTCTCCAGCCCTACCTAGCCTTGCCAAGAGCTGATCCTTTCCATAAAATTCCTTGGACAAAGCCAGAATGGGAGGGGAGGAGAGGCCACCCCCACCACCACCAAAAAAAAAAAACAAATGTAGAGACATTAGTCCTGCAGAGCACCAGCTGACAGCCTCTGGACCCCAGGCCTCCAGTGTCCACAGGCAGGAGGGCTGAAACAGGGGGCTGAACTGCAGCCAGGCTGGAGAGGACAAGTTAGGGGACAGAGCCAAGGAGGAGAGGAAAGAACCCTGGGCTGGACAGCCACAGGCTAGAACCTTCCTCTGAAAAGCAGTACATGAAGCCAGAGGCTGGGACTGCAGCAAGCGGCGGAAAGGCCAGACTGCGGTGGGCACAGGGTGACTTCCCCAACAGTGAGACCGAGCCAGAGAGCCTGTAGAATGTGCCTGTGGGAGCAGGGTGGTGGGAGTGGGGAGCCCTGCCCAGAGGCAGAGGGAGAAGGCTGCCCAACCTTAAAGCGGCTGATGAGGTTGTGCCGAGTCAGCAGCTCAAAAACGATGGTCCTCAGGGCGTGGTCATCTGCTGCCCGGTTCAAGGAAAAGACATCAAAGCACCAAAGGTCCACGTTCTATGGAGAAACAAGGAACTAAGCAGGGAGACTCCCAAGACGGACATCCCAGCAGCAGCAAGGGCTGCAGTTAGACTTCAAGGAGGACTTCCCAATGATTACAGACGCATGGGAAGCAGGAAAATAAGTGGTAAACAGGCCTCTTTCTTCCTGGATATCATTCAGTATGGGAGTGACAAGAAGTCAGGAGTTTGCCTCTTAAGTGGGTCAAAGTTGTTTTGAGAACCAAGGAAATGACAATTAAAAAAGGAAGTAAAAATCACCCCAGAGGAGTCTGAAAGTCCTGAGGACTATTCCATCCCCCACCCCCAACCTTCTCCCCGGGATCACCTTGAGACAGTTGAGGACCGCAGTGGAGTAGGTGGGGCCCACAGAGGTGTACGTTCTCCGGAACATCCTGAGGGAGAAGAAGGAAAGGAGCCCCTGAGTGAGGTCTGATCATGGGGTCTGATCAGGCAGGGCTGGGCGGTTGGGTCAGGGGCACATGGGCTGGTGATACAGTGGAGTCCTGGAAGACCCCCCTGGGAAAGAGGGCCACCGCCAGGGGCCAAGGGAGGCAGGATGCGGGGAGCCTCACCGCTCCACGAAGATCCCAGCCTGCACCGCGTGCACGATGCTCCGGAACTTGGGCTTCTCTTCCGCTCGGCGGCCTTTGGCCCGGGTCTGCTGGGTGAAGGTGGAGGCCAGCCAGTCCCGCACCTCCGAAGGCACCGCGTCAGACCGCAGCTCCTGCAGCTCATCCTCCGTGTCCAGGATTTGCCTGAGGCCCCAGAGCGGGAGTCACAGAGGAAAGGCTGCAGGCGCTTCCACGGCCTGGAGACCCTGGGCCCAGCCACACCCCACACCCTGGAAACTCTCACACCAGCCTCTCTCTTCGCTGACCCTCCCTTGTCTTTCTTTTGCTAAGCCTTTTTACTTCTGTTTCTGTATCTGATGTTGCCAATGATGAAACAGGTCACTATGTGAGAGTGAACACCCCAGTTCTGGAAGCATTCAAGCAGCCAGTGGCATGGATATCACCTGTTGAGGATGCTCCAGACCAGCAACACTGTCCAGCAGAAATAAAATGCAAGCCATGTATAACTAAGTTTTCTAGTGCTTGTGTGCATGCTAAGTTGCTTTAGTCACGTCTGACTCTTTGCAACCCCATGGACTGTAGCCCGCCAGGCTCCTCTGTCCATGGGATTCTCCAGGCAAGAATACTGGAGTGGGTTGCCATGCCCTCCTCCAAGAGATCTTCCCAAACCAGGGGTTGAACCCAGGTCTGCTATGTCTTCTGCATTGACAGGCGGGTTCTTCACCACTAGCGCCACCTGGGAAGCTCAAGTTTTCTAGCAGCCATATTCAAAAGGTAAAATCTCTTAAATGATAACTTTCCTTTAACCTAATATGCTCAAAGTACTATCATTTCAACATGCAATCAATATAAAATATATTAATGAGACATTTTACATTCTTTTTTCCAAGTCTTTGAAATCCAGCATGTTTTTCTACATATACACGTACATCTCAGCTCACACTTGCTACATTTGAAGCCCCACTAGCCACGTGTGACCCGGGCAGAGCAGGTCTGGAAGGCCTCTGCCCTGGGAAGAAGGTGAGGACGCGATGAGCTTTAAGGTCCCTGCCAGCTCTGGAAGGGTCTTCTCCTCCTGATAATCTGTGTTTGTCTCTCTCTGCAAGTCTGTTCCTCTGCCTCCTTACCTCTGCTGATAATTCTACCTATAGATCTATCTGTCCTCACTCCCCGCCTCCCTCCTCTGGCCCTGTCACGCGTGTCTATCCCCAGCTTTCTGTCTGACTCCCCATCCCTGGATCACTGTGTCTGGCTGGCATCTTTCTCTTCTGTGTGTGGGTTTTCTCCCCGCCGCTCCGCGTCACCACTCTCACCGAGTCTCATCTATATAGACGGCCTCCAGCAGAGAAGCTGTGTACTCCAGGTTTTTCTTCAGCTCCTCAATGTTTACCTCCCCGTTCTCCAACTGCTTCACCATGTAGCGCAGCCTGTGGGGGGGGGGTGGGGGTACAGAGAACCTGCTTAGGCGCCGCTACCTTGTCAAAAGAACAGGATACCTCTAATAGGATGCGTGTTCCAGAAACAGCCACAGCCTTCTATAGCGCATTAATCTTTCTAACAGAATAACAGCAGCTAGCGTTTTTCATCACAGGCCATTGCCACCGCCTGCACTAAGTTTATCTACCCCCCAAAGTTAAACCCCAGGCTCTTCCACAGTCCCCAGCCACCTCTGACCTCTCAATACCTCCCCTTTAGTCAACGTTTCCTGAAAACTCTTGTTTAGATTGCCTGGGGCCCAACAGAATTAGGCAGGTACAAGCCCCTGGGGTGATGTTTTGAGGATGATCTGTTTCAAAGTCTGAATAACCAAGAGATGAAACTGCCTATTTCCCTCCAATAGAGGACTTTGGGAACAACAGCCATCAAAAGGGCCCCCAGCATTCTTTCATTATGTCTCTTGGTTTGAGCAGGGAGGGGGTACATGTCCACAGCCCCTCTGTCCCTGGCAGGGATGGTGAAGACACAGAACAAAGACCAATCTGAATGCTTTCGCCGGGCCTCACTCCATTCAGGCAGAGCTAATGGATTATGATTCCAGAATCCATCAACCGGGACAAAGCGCAAGATTAACCCCTGCCTCCCTGGTGTCACTCCAGAGAGAGCCTCTGGCAAAGGGTGACTGTACCCCTCCCCTACCTCTGCCGTGAGGCAGCTTCCCCCAGAGCCAAAGTGGTGAGGGTGGGCTCAAGGGTCTCAGTGGATGCTTTGCCTGAAGGGACCATCCCTCATATTTTGCAGTCACAAATTCTGGGGGATTAACCGGGTGGTTTCTTAAAAGTCTGCTTTATGACTGCCTGAGACCAGCCCAGGCAGTCATAGGTACACAAAGCTCTTGATTTTAGGTGGTGATTTTAAAGAAAGCGATGAAACATTCCCCTCTGGCTCCTTCTCCCAGCTCTGCCCCACCCCACCTAAAAGCAAGGTGAGGTGAAACAGTGGCCAGCACAATTCCCCACTGAGAGGGGCTTCAGAAACCCAAGGTCACCCTATGAGTCAGGGAGAAGAGTATGAGTCAGGGACCAGAGGCTGAAATTAGCATCGATTCCCAGGGATGCTGGGGGAGGGAGAACAATGGCATTCCTGAACAGAAGCAGCTCTAGAATCCTGGGGTCTCAGCAGCTTTGGAAAAGGGGCGCCCAAAATAGCCAGCCCCAGGAAGCATCACCGGCCAACTCTCACCCCAGGGACCAGCAGTCCTGGCCAAAGACAGGTCTGCATTGCAGATGAGGCAGAAGGGAAAGAGGGAAAATGGCAGGGAAAGAAGCTGGGGGGTGAGGCTCAGCCTCCTCAGTGGGCTATCCAGCCTCCCTGCTGTGCCTTCTCCACGAGAAAAGAGCAGGCTGCTCCACGAGGAAGAGCCCTGGTTCCGTACAGCCCAGCCCCAGCTCAGGCTTCACTAGGGAGGAGGCGTAGAGGCCGACAACATAAAGGCTTTCCAGCCAATGAGCTGGAAAGTGGCGACTGAGAGCCGACCAGGGATCACACAGCCAAGAGGTACCACTGTCTCTAGGGCCCAGGCACAAGCTGGGGCTGCCCTCTCCCGCTCAGTCCCCATGGCCAGGGACCCTCGAGTCTGGGGACACAACCCAGGAAGAAGGAAAGGCCCCTGCTCCGATCTTTTCCCATCCCAGCCCTAATCTTCCACTTCAATCAGCCCTTTTTACAACGGAAAACTCTGCCCACTAGGGGTCAATGCCCACCACCAAAGTTCTGCCTTCTTTCTTGAGCCACCCTGGGAAACACACATCCTAGCACAAGCTCCCGAAGTGAACAGCCAAGCCCACGGGTGCTCATTTGCATGTATTCGCACAATCTCTTAACAATGCTGCCAGCTTTACATTTTAAAAAGTGCTTTCTCCTACGTTATCTCCTTTTATCCTCACAATGGGCCTAGAGGGTGGGAGGGGGGGAAGGCTGTGCAACCTTATTTCCAGTACAGAAACGCAGGATGCCAGCACAGCTCTGGGAGGTAGAAATCCCACATTCAAACTTTTCACTTCCTGGACAAGTCACTACTTCTTTATCAGTGTCTACCAGAGTGTGGCCTATGGACCACTGACATCAGAATCACCTGGGATACTGGTGAAAAAAATTTTTCTGGGTCTCCCCACACACCTACTTAACCAGATTTTCTAAGGTTTGGGTCCAAGGATCTGTGTTTTTAACAAACGTCCCAGATAATTCTAACTCACCCTAAAGTTTGAGAATCTTTATTTTCAACCTTCAATTCCTTCATCTGTAAAATAATGAGGATTATAATAAACTACTTGTGTTGGTCACGTGGGCAGCACTAAACCACCCGTGAAGAGCTGCTGTTCAGCCGCTCAGTCATGTCTGACTCTTTTGTAACCCCATGGACAGCAGCCTGCCAAGATCCTCTGTCCATGGGGTTTTCCAGGCAAGAATCCTGGAGTGGGTTGCTATTTCCTTCTCCAGGGGAACTTCCCAATCCAAGGATCGAACTTGCATCTCCTGCATTGGCAGGCAGATTCTTTACCACAGAGCCATCAGGGAAGCCACCTGGGAAGAGCTGTTAATAAGAGAATTAAATGAAATAATGCATGCAAAAGGCCTGGCATATACAATGAGGCTCTATAAACATATTTGTATTAAAATTAACTGACCAGCATCATGGCTGCCCTACCCAGCTCACACCTCACTCCCTTTGAATCCAGCAAGCACCTGCCTTCTTGATCCCAAGTCCAGGTGAAGAACGGTGAGCCTAATTTGAATGGAGGCTGGTAATTAGGAAGCCCCCTAGCAGAGGAAATGAGAGGATGATAATAACCATGATCTCTCCTTTATAATTACATACCACAATCACCTTATGGGGGTGGTTACATGACTTGTCACACAGCTTGTCCATCTCAATCAGGTTGGCCAGCCTAAAACTCATTCTACTGGAGCCTAACTATGCCCCAAACACCAAAAGTGAGGCTGGACCCCACTGCATCATAGCTCCTTCAGTGTCAGTCATCTGTCCTTCATGGGGTGATGTTGTCTGTGGACACCATCAGACTCACAGGAAACTGGGGGTGTCTCGGTCGCACTCACGATGACTTCTTGTCTGTCCTGGCAGCTGTGCTCAGAGCACACAGCATGTGCTCAGTAAATGTTCACTGAACAAAATAAAAGGGAAAGGGGGCAGATTAATCAGGTGGGGGGCTATCTGCCAGTGCTCACAATTGAGATCTCAGCCTAGGGAGAAGAGTGTGGTTGTAGGCTGGCTTTCAACACACCCCTCCCTCCAAGTTCCTCCCGCCTCCACCTCTCGATCTTGTCCAGAAGTTCTTTTACAGCTCCTGTTGAAATCTGAACCCAACATGATCCAGATACCAGAAGGAGAGGGGAGGGACGGAAAGAAAGATTAAAGAATAAATTTGACAAGCAGGGTGTCCAAGGAGGGAGCCTGGACTCGGGCAGCTGGAAGGATCCAGGTGCTAAACTTCCCCCTCTTGGAGTTACATAACTTTCCCCACGACACTTCCTGGCCTGGTGGGGGGCCTCTCGGATTCCTACGCCCTTTAGAATTAGGATCTCCCCAGACCCACCTCGCTTAAGGGGACCTTGCCATTCGTCTGCTTGGATGGGTAGGATGCTCACCCCTGTCCAGTCCTCATCCAGACCTAAGGAAAACTGGAAGCTTCCTTCCCAAGAGTCCTCCCACTCCACTCCTAGCGCTGGTTCACCATCTCCACTTCTTTCTCCTTGACCTTCTCCACACCATGGGAAAGTCTCAGGTCCTGACCCCTGGAGGCCTCAGTCTCTCCCAGCTCTAAGTAGCCAGCTGGAAAAGGTAGCTTCTGGGTAGTAATAATCCCAATGCCCCCAGACAAGTGCAGCTCTCCAGCCCCCATCAGATGATCTGGTGATTTCCAAAGCCCCTTCCCACTACTTCCAGCACCCACACTCCCTGAAAGATCACTGTAAGTAGAGAGCTTAAGACAGAGTAGCCTCAAGCTAAGGGACCGGGAGTTGAAAGAAGAATCCTATCTCCCTTTTGGATTTTTAAGACCAGATGAGGAGATATTGGAGGAATGTGAGGTCTTAAGAATGCTGGGGTTCAGGAGGGAGAGAAAGAGGGAAAATAACTGCTAAGTCACCTGCCACTGCTTAGTCACACATACACACACACACACCTATATGAGACTGTCAAGTCTTGATCCTGCTCTTCCACCAAACTACAAGTAGTAGACCCACAGCAGCCTGTCCTCTGGTCCTCCTCCTCCCCTCTCCCTTCCTCCCTGGAGCCTACCTGAGAATAGGACCCTGGAGGTGACTCCTCTGCACAGGAACAGGGCTGGCCATGGGAATCAAAGTTCTCCACTTCAGAGTATCAAAATGCTGCCCCCCAGGCCCCTGGGCCCCTGAGGGGAGTGGTTCCCTTTTAGGCCCCTGACTTCCTTCTCTAGGTCTCAGCAAAAGTGACCGACTGACTGAACAGAGAGAATTTAGGGGAGGGGAACAGGAGGAGCCTAGCTGGAAGGAGTGATGAGGCAGAGACCCAGCCCACAACTGGGTGAGAGGCCGCGGGAAAAGTTTCACATCTGAATCAGACTAAAAACAAGAATTTGTTCTCAGAAGAATCCCAGAAAGGACAGAAATAGCATAAGCCAGCCCCTTGCTCTGAGGAGGTGGGGCTCCTCTTTCGGGGGAAGGAAAGGGTTAGCAGGAGGCTTAAGGGGACAGGGACTGGGAGCCATCCTGATTTGTCCTGAAGAGGAAGTCTGCAGTGGAGTGGAAGGAGCCCTCCAGAGCATCCCAGCTAGGCGAAAGCAGATTTGGCTGCCTCTCAGGGTCTTTTTTCCGGGTCCACTCTTCAAAATGAGCTTTAACCCACCTGCAAGGACGGAAGCAAGACAGGAAGAGAACTAGAAACTGCAGAAAAGGGGCTTGCTGAAGCTAGGGATCCGGGTATCCTTACCCAGAGACCCGCTCAACAAGGAGGAAAGCCCCCACCCAAGCAGTGACTGAAAGTCAGGAGTTGCTCATCGAAACCGAGAGGCTAGGCGAGTTGAATACTCCCAGCCCCAGTTTTCTCATCTGTCAAACGGGGACTGGGAAATAACCGTGAACTGACTGGAGAGAGGTCTTTCCAGCCCAGAGGGCGAAGTGACGGGACAGCCCACGAAGAGCCTGTGGGACCAAGGCCCCCTCTCTCTCTTCCAGGCTTTGATCCCGCTCAGGTTAGGAAGTGAAGAACCCGGCCTCTGCGGTGCGGAATAGATGTGCGCAAACAGCCCCAGCCCGCCTTCCGATTGGCTATGGGGTGACGTCACCAACACAAGCGCATGGGGGCTGCGATTGGTCAGCGGAGGGGATGGGCGGGGCTGAGGAGAGCCCGGGTGAAGCCTAGCGCAGCGGGCGAAGAGGGTTCCGCGCAACTACGATCTACTTCATCGACGGTCTAGGGTTGATGTAGGGATGAGGAAAAGCGACTAGAGGGGATGAGTATGACAGAAGAAAGAGAAAAGAAACGGGCTAAGAGCCAGGATTTTATGATGGGAACTCTTGCTTCATCGCCCACCGCACCCCTACCCACCAAAAGCAGGGAGAAACTAAAATACTTTGTCACTGTGCTATAGCCTTGAAGGATTATAACCAAATGAAGTTTGGGAAATTACTGGGACGAGTGGAAGTTGTCTTCAGCAGTAAAGAGGGACGAAGGTTAAATGTCTACAAGGTTGTGTGAACTCTTGGTAGCCATGAAGCAAGTGTTTTTAGAGAGAAAGGACTAGCCCTGGAGTCAGACACCTGGCACTGCCCCTCGGGGATGTGGGACAAGTCATTCGGCCTGCTCTGTAGAAAAGCTCTTTTGGAGAGATAGAGAAGGGGTGGGAGTGGGGGCAGATGGTACACCAGCAAACACCAACTCAGGGCAGTGCCCCCTCCTCACCTGACTCCAGGCTCAGCCCCCAAGCCAAGTAGGCACTAACCCCAACCCTCCTACTGGAAGGTAGAGATTTCTTAGACTAGAAAAGCTCCAGAGAGGATATCTTGTCCATCCCTCTGCTCCCTTGCCCAGTAGAACCAAAACTAGTTGGAGAAATAACAGCTTACCACATCACCCCAAGTACATACATGCTGCATCATCCCAGTGTGCATCCCACCACGCTCATCTCACCAGCCTGTTATTAACTCTTCCTAATTAGAAAGGACATTGATCAACCACCATCCCTTCCTGGGGAGAAAAATTTCACACATACCTACTCACCCACTCATGTACACACATGCTACACTCTACTTCTGTCTGAGTTAAAGAGACTGAGAGCAAGAGCATAGATGTGATGACCCCAGAGTGAATTTTCCTCTAGCCATTAAATGTAGTTTTAAAATAGCAAGCAGCTCAACTATCATGCCTCCCTCCTTGGTCCATCCCCACCCTTCCTCACCTGCCCTGAAGAATAGGAGTTGGGATAAGGGATGAGCAAAGCATAGGTGACTCTGCCCCTGCTCAGAAAAGAGGGGTGTAAGGGGTAGTGGCTGGAGGGCTGTTGAGGAATGGATTAACTGGCTGATCTAAAGGCTTAAAAATCTCAGAAACTGAAAAAAAAAAAATCAAGGAAACCATCTAAATCCAATAGAAAGAGGATATTAATTAAGATCAGGAGATTTTGCCTGCCTTTTAGCACTATGTATGACCTTGAACAAGACACCCTGGGCTCCATTTTCCTTGTCTGTAAAATGGGTAAGTTCAAGCTTCATGCACTTCTCACAGGAGATCATACAAGAGCATTTGGGGAACTATAAAGTGATGTGTATATGTGAAAGATTACCATTTAGTTTTTGTTTTTGTTAATTCAGCAAAGGTTCATTACAAGTGCTCCATGAACAAAGCCCCCTGTGCCCACCCTTGTACCCGAGGCCCCTGAAATAGAAAAGCCTGTATCCCCACCACCACCATTCCAGATGTCAGGGGCTCCTCCCTGGCTCCTTATTCCACAGAGACCAGGGAAGCAGAAACTGGGGACATGCAGAGCACAGAGCTCCAGAAACCAGGAAGAGCCAGACCCCCACCTTTCCCAAGCACTGCCACTCCCCTCACTCCCCTGGTTTCACATTGCTATACAGGCAGCCCTGGTTCGGGCAGCTGGCTGGGCACAGTGGCGGAGGTGGCTCCAGAGATAAAAATAGCCCCCCTAGTGACAGAGATAGAGTGCCATCCTTGGAGGCAGCAATCCTCAGGTGGACACGGCAGCAGTGGTGCGAGCTCTCTAGGCACTGGACAGAGGAGCTGGATGGAAGGAGGGTGGAGAGCAGATGGGCAGCACCTGGGAAGGCGGGTGGGTAGTGGGGGAAGGAAAGAAACCCAGCAAGTGGAGCGAGATGGGGGAGGGGCAGGAGAAAGGGGCAGGAAAGGAGATTTGAAAAGTGCTGCAGAAGAATGTCTGGGAAACACTGAGGAACAGGGAAGGGAGTCAACTCACACACACACACACACACGCGCTCGCGTGTGTGTGTGTCTGTGTGTGTGTGTGTGCAGGCAACTCCCCCTCTGCCTCCTGCCTAGAACCGTTTCTAACAGGTGTTCCTAGCAACAGCCCAGCGCAGCTCAGATCAGTGAGGAAGTGGGTAATCTAAGTAGCTAGAGCCTTAGCCCAGAATAACAAGAACCCAGACATCCCAGCTCCCTGCCCAGCACACAGATGAGTCACCTGTCCCTCCAGCTTCAGCCCCTGAAAGACAGAGGAAAGAGGAGGGTGGGCAGGAAGGTGAGGGGAAGACTCAGAACTCTGAACTTTGAACCCAGCTCAGAACTCTGGCTCTGGTTCATTTGTCCACACCTCCTGTCCTTCCCTGCACAATTTAATTCTGCTCATTAACCACCTCCACACGGACCACCCCACCAGCCCTCCAAACCACATCCCAGCAGATGTTCCCAGCAGATGTCCTGCTTCTGGGGAACCTAACAGATGTTGAAGGTGGCCTGAGATGGGAGAGTGAGTTGGAAGCTTGGCAAGGGACTGACTGCCACTGCTATGGGAGTAGCTCTAGATTCTGGATCAGCAGGATTTGAGTCTGGTCCCAGCCCTGCCCCCACTTTACCAACTATTTCTGGGCATCAGTTTCCCTCTCTGTAACACATTATGGTTCTCAGATTCAGTGCCTGGGTTGGAGACACTAGGAAAATAGAGTGCCTGAGTAGGAGTTTATCTTTTTTGACTGGCTCACTGCTTCACCCAACTTAGCCCAAAACTGATGCTTTAAAGGAAGAGTGTGGCTTTCTTCTTTATCATAGGGAGGTTACATTCTAACCTCCATGAACTTTGCAGGAAGTTCTCCTGCATGTCTATCTTCAGTCCATCTTGCTTCAGTGAAAAGAACAGCATATTTTCTTGGCATTTCAAAGAATAGAAAGGAAGAGAACAGTCAGGACAAAGAAGTGTTTGGGATGAGTCTGGTGCAATTTGATTTATTATAGTTCTCTCAGACTGGGGTTGCTAAAGCTACTGCTTGTAGACAAGAGGCTGGGGTTTAGGGAGCCTGGCAACACTGTCAGCATGCGTGCACGCTCAACCCAAGAAGTTTCCAAACAAGGTGGGCACAGAGGCGAGAACTAGGAGGATGGTGCCAAGTTAGATGTGCAAGAGCTGATAAACAGGGAAGCAGAGAAGCCAAGGAATAGGAAGGAAAGAAGCTTCTCTGGCCCCCAGGTCCTGCCTGCCAGAGCATCATTAAGCCCCCCTGGAAGGCAAGCTCCCTTCTCAGCCTAAACGGTGCCAACACCAGCTGGCCGCCTAATCATCCCACTGCAGCCACTGTGATTATTTGCAAGTCCGACTTCTCCTTGCAGCTGTGGACTCAACTGACCTGGGGACTTGGCTGAATCCAACATGGTACCACCTGAGCACCTGCTTTCCAGCTTTCCTCCCAGCCCTGAGCCCCCAGGCCTCTCCCTGAATATGTCCTTTTCCCCACCACACCTACTTAGCCACCAAAACCCCATCCCAGCTCCCTCGGTGGACTTCTGCCAGGTCTGGGATGCTGAAGTTATATACTAACCTGCTCTTTTCTTCCCAGACAGGGAGAAGATGTAGTAGAAGAGGCTGCGGGGAGAGGAGCCACTGTAGGACTGGGGACATGGGGGACAGAGGGGCGAGGGCTCTGGCACTAGGGACCTCCCTGCAGTGGGCGGGTCACAACTCACTTTTCTACTTTTCCCTTCTGAGTAGCCCTTCTTCCCCCTGAAGTCTCCTCTTGGCCTCACTCACTGTTCCCAGGATTCTCTCCCAGTTCTCTTGGACCATTAAGTCTTCATCCCTTAGGGGACAATCTCATTATCTAACAACTTCCAGTCTCCCAGTGGTCTCGCCTGCAGCCCACCTGCTGCCCTGGTTCTGTCCCCCTTTCTGTGCTGCTGTCCTGGGGACAGCTGGAAAATAGCTACTCAACTTCTGTACCTGTGAAAATCAGTCCCCTGAGACCCAAAGGCAATTACCTGGCTTTCTCCCTAGAGATGCTGGGAGGATGAGGTCACTGAGAAGACAAAAGAAAGGCCTTGTAGAATACAGGAGTTGAGGCTGGACTCCTAAGGTGGCCTCAAATGTGCCTGCAGCAACCTTGCCCTGAACCATCACAAGGACACCTGGGCCTGGAGAAGCCCCACCCCCGGGGTGGGCAGGGATGTTTCCAGACTCCTGGCCAGGGTGACTGGGGACTAGGAGCACTGAAGGCCAGAATGAGGGGGTAAGCCAAAGGGAATAGGGAGAGAGAGGAAGAGGGACACGAGAGGAGAGCACCATAGTGCCCAGCAGAGAAAGAGAAGCCAGAGAGAGATGGAAACAAAGGAGGGAAAGGGCAGAGGAAAAGATGCAGGAAAAATTAAAGAGGAAAACAGAGGGAGCAGAAAAGCTGAAAACAAGTCCTTGATGATCCCTTTAAAGACACAAATAAGAGGAAAGATCTCTCTCAAGTTTCCTAGTTCCTCCATCCCAGTCTGATGGGGGTGTTTGAAAAAAAAGAAGGGAAGATGTGAGACAACCCCTGGCTTGCATTCAGGAGCTCCCTGCACAGGGGGCAAGTGGAAGGGGTCTAGAGACAGCCACGCTTCCCTCCCCCTGGGTCTCTCACCTGGCCTTCCAGTCCTAGCTTCATCCCCAACCTACTGCACCCTCCTCCTGGCAAAAGTGCTAAGTGCAACCTCAAATGCGGGATCTCCACCGTCTTTTTAACCAGCCTCCAGGGCAACCAGAGTGGTATTTGGGTTCTAAAGGACTACACAGATTCTTTAAAATAGAATGTGTCATAGCTGATCATATCACCCCAGGCCTAGAGACTTAGGATAAACGCCAGAGGGGAATTTCCCCAATGCTTTTGGAACTCATCAACAGCAGTCCCTAGGCGCCCTGCACCCACTACATCTTACAAGGGCAATTGCTCCGTCCACTTCTGGTTTGTCCAATTGAAAAAAAGATGATAGAGAATAAGTCTGTCATCTTTTCTTTTGACCTTAGAAGACCACACCTTTTGTGGGACAGCCCTCCTCCTAGCCCACCCAGCCTCCTATTCTCTAAGCTCAGTCACCTGCCTCACCTCCTCCAACCACTCATCACCGAGACTCTTCCAAATCAGACCCCAGACAGCAGGACTCAAACCTACTATATCATTCATATTCCTGCCTCTTGAATCTTGATTTTTCTCATCATCCAAGCCAATGACTGCCCATTTATTACTACTCTGCTGCCTCTTCACTCAGCAAGCTTTCCCAGGCTGAAAGAGCATCAGAGTTTATCATTTAAAAACCATTTTCATATGGATGATACCAAATAAAGAATAGGGACACAGAGAGACTATGTGACTTCAAGATCATGCAGCTAGCCTTTGGCAGAGGAGGAATAGGAACTCAAGTCTCCCAGTATTCCCTCTGCTCCTCCATTGCCACCACCCTGCCTCCCTGGTCTCTCTCCTGAAGCCACCTATTGTGACCAGAGGTTTGTGAAGTTCTTCCACTGGTCGGAATTTGAATTCCCCCTCTCTCTGCACATCCCCCTCAGTTTACTGCTGGAATTTTCCACACTCAACCATCAAGAGATGCCTCATTCAAGACAAAGTTGATGGGGAAAATAGAAACCTCTGATAGGAGAGGGGATATAAAACCCAGGGAGGAGGGATTCCCTTTGCCAGGGTTGGAAATAAAGGAGGAAGGGGCGATCCAGGGATGAAGGAACTAAAAACCGTTCCCACCAAGGCCTCAGAGAAATGATGCTCCTTCTTCTCCAGAGGCCCAAGAAGCCACAGTTTATCCTGCAGTCTTCATGGCAGCTCCACAGCCATGTGCAGAGAAAGGACAGCAGCACAAAAAGAGCCACAGAAGCTCATTCCATGGGGCAGACACAAAATGAGGACAAAAGATAGAAGACATCAATGAGGCATTCAGTCCTTTCCTTCAGCTTCTTTCTCCTGTGCATTTGCTGTCCCCAGGACTGTCCAAAAATCTGAGTGTGTCACAAACACATACGCAGATCACACATATATATCATCCCATTACCTAGACACACTCGCATACACAAAAACATCATCTCATTCATACATAGGACAATTTCAGGTATTCAGGTAAGTGCATATTTATTATCAGACATACTGTTTCTAAACATACAAAGAAACATCATTATGGAGCTCTGACGTCACCAACTGTCCTTGTCACACACATCAGCCTTTACCTAGATACACCAGATACATGCGTATACATGTCAGGCATTCACAGTTTCATTCTGATACATCTTGTTCACATTTCCAGATTGTTTCTGTAACTCCTTCAGTTCCAGGCTCTGTTCGGAGGTTCTCAAACCCCACCACTTTTGAGCATCACCCTCTAAAAACAATAACAAAAACAACCTCTCCTTTTCTCCAATCCCCATGCCTACTCCCCTCCCCCACTGCACACAGGAACACACGCACCACAGAATCAGAGACGGAACTGGGCTCTGACATATACAGGTATATTCATTCATTTGTTCATTCTTTTGTTTAAGAGCAATTATTGGGTGCCTATTATGTTCTGGGTAGCACACTAGATTCCGATGCAACAAAGATGGGCAAAAATAACCCCCAACTGTGTCCTTGCTCCAGCTCCCCTGAAATGACCTTGAACCATAGCTTAGGACATTGAGTCTAAACCATGGAAGCCTGAGCGTGCACCATGTGGAGAAAGGAAAAGAGAAAGGGATTGTTTTATACTATCCCAAGGAAGAGGGAAGTCTTGTCTGTAAAATTTCAGAAGAAACTGGAGCAAAGAGAAGAGTGAGGCTTGTACTATCCTGGGAGAGAGAGAGAGAATTCATATATGTGCTTGTACTGTGTATAACCCCCCTCCAAAGTAAGCAATGAAGCAGAAACCAGAATGGTTGGATTTTACCACTTGAGTGGGTGTCAGAAAACAAGGAGCAGGGGGCCTCCCCTACTCTCCATTCTCTTTGATGGAGTTGAACCATATGACAGGCTCCATAGGATCAGGGACTGGGTCCATTTTGCCCACCACCATATCCCCAGCACCCAGCACATCATCTGCCCCACAGGAGGCACTCGATTAAGAGTTGTTGAAGGAATGAATGAGCTAAGGATGGCAAACCAGCCTCCACTCATAGTTTTTCTTGTTTTGCAAAAGACACCAAAAAAACCTTTCCATTTCTACTGGCCCTCCCCCACATTCCTCAAGGCTCTCTGGTCTCAGAGAAGAGTGGGCAGACTAGCCCAGTCCTTCATCTTAATGTTAGAGATGCCGAAATTTGTCCTGGTTCACCCATTATCCCTGAAGTGCCTGGCTCAGTGTCTCCCATGCCTCAGCTTATAAGTCTGCTTACTTAGGAAAATTTCCCCTAGGTAGAGGTGAAATCTGACAGCTAATATGTTCCAGATTCTGAATTTATCTTTGGCAGAGTGCTAGTATGGAAAATAGAATTCCTGGATACCCTTCCCAAGAAGAAATTGCCCTGCACAATTCTATTCATATGGGCTTTTTTAGCCAGAAGAAAAAACACCAGGCCCAGTTTCCCTGAAGAGACCCTCAATGTCCCAGATTAGAAATTAAAAGGGTAGTTGGGATGGAGGAGATTAGGACATGTTGAGCAGCAGAATATATATATTCCATCTGTTTTCATTTGACTCTGTGTGACCCCATGGACTGCAGTCTGCCAGGCTCCTCTATCCATGGGATTCTCCAGGCAAGAATACTGGAGTGAGTTGTCATTCCCTTCTCCAGGGGATCTTCCCAATCCAGGAATTGAACCTGGAGTCTCCTGCATTGCAGGCAAATTCTTTACTGTCTGAGACACCAGGGAAGCCCATTAAGTATCTAGTCCTGAGATAATCATGCCCATCTCCCTGTTTCCAGACTAAATAGCCCCTTCCCACCTGGGCCTTTTTGGGTACAGGTGGTGATTGGGGTGGGGGTGGAAGTTTTATTTCTATTTAAGGTGAAAATGCCCTCTTTGCTCACCTCTTCAGAAACCACTCCACCCCGAGAGCTGTCTCCCTCTCCTACCCAGAAAAATCCTCAATCCTTTGCTTTCCCTTCATCTGACTGGCAAAGCCTCCCCAAGGATTCAAACAGGGCCAAATCCAGTAAGCTATCAACTTCAGATCTACCTTGGTATCAAGATCTTCCTCTGCTTTGAGACTGGGAATCTATCCTTAGTAATTAATATTGAGGAGATGGTACTTCTCTGGATAAGTTGTGACATGTAGCTGGAGCTCTTAAGGACCAGATTGCTGAAGTGAGTGAAAACCAGAACAATCTCATCAATAAGATTAGTGATCCTTGTCCACCATGATCTCCTGCAAGGATGTCTCAGCTAACAGGCTCTGTAGGGGCAGCTGCCTCCACTCCCTTCCTCCCCTGGGTTTCAGTACCGTCTTCTGAGGGTCCTGTTTTCTTGCCATAGACCACTTCTCACCCTAAAGGAAGCAATTGCAATCTGCTTCCAGAAAAGCTCTGTGGTTAGAAAGGTGTGGGAGAGAGTGAAATGGGTAGACCCACCTCTTTTGCAGGGCCCCTTACCTGGAACAGAGGCAAGGGGAAGATATGATGAGCCACTCGTGCTGTGGGAAAGCATCCTGGGATGCTTGGGTTCTCCTATTTCTAGACCCTGAGGTCCCTTCTTTGCCTTTCAACCACTTCCCTACCTACCTTTCTTGCCAGCTCAGTTACCATCAACAGAGCAGGGTTTTCTATCAAGAATCACCTGGGTGCTCCTCCCAACAAAAACTGATTCAACCCGATTTTCCATTTCTTCATCCCAGAACCTCATTCCAAGGATTCACAGAGCCCGCAAGTTGCACTGGCCAGAGGCAGCAAAGGAGAGGACCGAGAAGCACATTTGGATTCCAAGCCTTGTTGCCCAACATGCCTCCATTCTCCCTAAGGCCTTTCTAAGCAGCTGGTATGTAAATCAGACCCACCAGCCCAACATAAAGGTATCATCTTATCACCACAGGTGAAGTATTTTTAAAACAACACAATCATAAGCATCTATCCATATTCAATCCCCATCTCTCCCTCTGCCGGAACCTAGAAATGAAAAGCTTCAGTGCTCACAATTGAGAATATTGGGGAGCAACTGCGTGTTGAGGCTGTGTTCCCTGTATTTCCTCACCAAACATCTGCAGTCTCTCTCCTAGGGCCATGGGGAGTCATAGCAGGGAGAGCAGCACTTTCTCTTGTTTTCTGGTTAAGGATCAACAGACTGCAGAGATTATCGGGTGGCAGCTGACAGAGAGATAAACATGGTACATGGCTTGTCTTTGAACCAATCCTCTTCTTCTCTGATAAGCAGGAAGAAAACTTCCTCTCCTTCCCTAGAACTGGAGTATGGGACACCTGAATCTTTCCCTTTCCCATTTATTCCTTTCCACATCCCCTCTTCCTGCAAAAATAAGAAAAGATGCCTTGGTGTGCTTGGAGATCCTTGGGAGACCCTACAGTGACAAAAAGGCTTTGACAGTTACCTTGCCCCAGTCAACCAATCTCCCCTCACCACCACCCCAGCTCCCAGGTTGGGGCTCCACGCCCTCTCCCCCAGGACAGGGTCCCCCCTTCTCTAGATCCTAGGTGGGTCCCCATCATTAATATGTATACAGAGTGTGTTTCCAGGCCCCAAGAGAGATGAACAGCTCAGGAACGGGGCAACCCCCTCCGCTACCCCCACCCTCTGTAGGATGCAGGAGGCAGAAACCACCAATCCCAGCCGAGATACGTATGACCCACAGGTTGGCACAAGTATCCCCATGCACTGGACCTGCATCTGTGTGCAGTCACTCTACAGACCTCTCTGTGACCCTGGGACACTCATGTACACACATGTGATGTGCCTCACATCTACCCAACCCTGCACATGGATACGTGTGAGTCAGCCTGGCACCTCCTGAAAGCTGCCCGTCCACAGCCCTGCCAACACCGCAAATATTGTGCCGCCTCTCTGCGCCGCATGTGTCACCCAGGGGGTCAGCAGGCACCTCGTTAGCTCTGCAACTCCTAAACCCGGTCCAAGCGGCCGGCTTGCTGTGCACATGCCTTGCACATGTGGCCTGGCCACGCGTGTCCGGGCAGCTTATGTTCTCGCACCTGCCAACATGTGTGCCCCAGTGAATCCACCGGCCCGGCTCCAGCTACCCCCCGCACTCCTTTCAGGCTCCCTGAGATCCCTTCCCCCAATCCCCCCTGGCCCGGAGACTCACAGAGACCGGAGCTTAATCCACATCTTCTTGCTGGGGGCTGACTTCAGCTCCAGGGGTGAAGGGCAGTCCGACTCTAGCATCTCTGGAGGGCTGCGGGGGGACAGCTCCATGCTCAGCCTCCGTCTACGGAACCGAGGGAGGAGACAGCACCGCGGCTCAGCTCAGCCCCGAGCTGGCAGACCCGCGCCCCCCAGCCCAGCCCCTTCCCACCTGCGGCTGGCAGGGACCAGCCAGGCCGGGGTCTCTAAAGCTCGGCCCAAGCTGGCAGAGCTGCAGTTCCTGCGGCTCCTCCTCTCCCGCTGCCCAGCCGAGCTCTGGGCTCCCAGTCCGAGCTCTCCGCGCCGCCGCCGCGCGCTGCCGGAGCCGCCTCCTCGCTTCTCTCCTCCTCCCCGGGCCGGCTTCCCCTCCCTCTCTCCCCCTCCCTTCTCCTCGGCCTGCCGGCTCGTCTCTCACTCCTCGCAGCCTCTCCTCCCCCTCCCGGAGGAACGCCTGGCAGCCAGGGGCACACGGAGACGGCAGCGCCCAAGGGCGAGCGCACGCACCCAGGCGCCGGGTGCGGAAGGCTGCGTGAGCCTCGCGCGGGTGGATATGAGTGCGTGTTGACAGAGCGCAGCGCAAGCGGCGGGCGGCAGGACTTGGCTGTGGGCGGTGGTGTGGGCTCCCTGGGAGTGTGTTTTGAGTTTCTGTGGATGTGCCTGTCGTTTCATGTATCCCCGCGTGCCTAGCAGCCGGTGCGTCCCAGGCGTGAGGGAGAGGTCGGGGAGGAGTCCTGACACTCGCTGAGTGAAGCCACCTACCCCCAGATTCCAGCCCCAGACGGGACCCTCACACGTGTGCTCCTGCCTTTGAACGGAAAAGTACAGCGTCTGCTCTCAGTGGCCATGGTCACCCACTCCTGTCCCCGGTTCCCTGAGCTGGTCTTCCTGACACTCCTCTCCAGCCTGTGGCCTTCTCTCTGGTGCCTCGAGCAGGGGGTAGTTTCTCCTAAGCCTAACGCTTCCCAGAGAGAATCCACCAGAGCAGGCAGCACCCTGTCTTGACTTGGTTATAGGTAACTCCATAAGGGCCAGGAAATCATTCCTGTCTTATCTCAACCCCTGCAGTAGGTAGCCTTTCCTCTTACTCTGTCTTCTCTGAAAGAAATCCAATGGCTAAAGGCCCAACGCAAAACAGTTTAGCTGCTTAAAACATCTGTAGAATAAATGCTCTGGAATCTGAACTAAAGACTTGTAGCAGGGCAAAGTCTCTTCCATCAAAGTGAGTCCTACCTAGGACTCTGGCAGGAAGTTAGGATTCCTTTAAAGCCTCCTCCTTAATGGCCACCTACTTTGGCATTGGCGGAAATCTTTTGTGAACAGAAAGTGGATGTGTATTCACTAACTAATCCATGATCCACTAACTAATTAGAGAATGTGAGCTTTAATTTCAAGAACTCTGGAGGCTGGAAGGATAAGTGATGAGGAGAAGGTATGAACTCCATTCTAAATAACAAGTGGCAGCTCCCTCCTTCCCAAGCAATGGAAGAGAAAAGCACAGAAGTAAAGTGACAGGGTGAAGATTCTCAACATAGAAGGATTGCCTTTTAGGCAGTTAAGTTAGGTCAGGCCTTCAGATCTGACAGGACAGAGAAGTATCAGCAGAATCAGCTTCCTGGAAGTACAGGGGCTGAAGGTGACAGCAAGCCAGAGACGGAGACAAAATCAGAGAGAACACTGGACTTCAGCCGCCCTGTCCATATAACTTTAGCACACACCATTTCCTGTCCTGGCCAGAGAAACCGTCCTAACCAAAACATGCGTGCTTCTGAGATGTGAACCAGATTCCTTCACAATTCGGCCCTCAAAATTGGAGGGCAACCACCTTCTTTGTTATCAACTGAGAAAGAATGGGCTGAAAAATAATTGTGAAATAAAATTAGAGCTAAAGAGCTCTAATTAGGAAATTAGGGTTAAAGCTAAGGAGCTTCCCAAATTCGGCAGATGTTTCAACCAGAAGAGGTGGGAAAGAGGCTTCCATTAAGAGAGGGATCTCTCAATGTTTCTTCTTTTTTTCCCTCACTGTTTCTTGTCAACACGGTGACATATTTCACCTCTGCCTTCCCAGGCCCCCAACTTCTAACCTATTTTAAGAAAAGGAAAATTCACAGACACACACACACACTATTCATCTAGTCTAATCCCATTTATTTAACAAATGGGAAGGAACTTCCCTGGTGGTCAAGTGGTTAAGAATCCACCTGGCAATGAAGGGGATATAGGTCTGATCCCTGGTCCGGGAAGATTCCACATGCCTCCTGACAACTAAGTTCACGTGCCACAACTGCTGAAGCCTGTGCGCCTGGAGTCTGTGCTCCACAACAAGAGAAGCCACCACAATGAGAAGCCCGTGCACCACACCCAGCGAGTAGCCCTGGCTTGCGGCAACTAGAGAAGGATCCACGCATAGCAACGAAGACCCAGCGCAAAAATAAAATAAGTAATTTTCTTTAAGTGGGAAAACTAAGCCTAGAAAAATTATGTGGTCCCACGGAGATTAAGAGACTGATCACCTACGCACAGAGAGTAACAAAGCCAGGGCCAAGTCTCCTAACCCTTTTCCATTCTATGTTGCTTTCTTTAATCACCAGTCCTGGCTTTTCATCTCAACCTCATCTGTCTTGTTTTAATCCAATCTCATTTCTGCCTTACTCTACCCCTAGAGAGGTAAGAACAGGATATGTCTGCTCCATTCATTGTCTCAAAAGACCACCATTCTTCTCTCCCTGTCTTTCCCCTTGTTCCCCACCCCCAGCTTTCCCAGGCTTCTCCCAACCTCATCCCTCTCTCTTCAGCTTCCAAACTGCCCTGCTCTTGGAGACCCTTCCTCCTCACTCCTCTAACCCCACAACCCCTTCCGACAATCTCAGAGTTTGATAGAGACCAAAAAAAAAAAAAACCCCGATGCTTTGGCAGCGGGTGAAGGCTGGATGTGATCTGCCTCCTACAGGAATGCTATTTAAAGGGGCGGCCTCACAATCCTCTCCCTCCAAAGTGACAAGAGAAAAGCTTGCTCCTCAATCTCTCCAGAGCTGCAAACTCAGCTCAAGTTAACTTCTGACTTCCTCAACCTGCACCCTGGCCTGCTGCTCCTTTTTCCTATTCAGGTGGGAGGGAGAGGACTTGACAACTGAGGTGTGGGGGCTGAGGGGGGACTCATCTTCGTCTCCTCTGATGACAGGTACTTAGGAGGAGCAGGAGGCCCTGTGGGGCGGAGGACTGGAAGAACACTCTTCCCCCAACCACGTGAGTGACTTCAACCATGTGCCAGCTTCTTCTCAAAGTCAAACTTTGTTGGAAGAGAATTGATCTAGGCAAGAGGATGTAAAATTCCAGAACTCTTGTCCCTAGCGGGGACCTCCTTCCCCTCTGGGTGTCCATGCTTAAACCATGGGTGTTCTTTTCCTCCCAGGCCAAAGGGTGAGGCCCCCTTGGCAAGGCCCAGGGATGTCCCCCCACCCCTACCCCCTGCACATGAAGGCTACCCTCACCCACTCAGCCGACTGAACAGCGTGGTGAGGGAAACACTGTCTCTACTGCCCAGAGAAACAGGGGCTCCCCTGCAGGCATCTCACCCCCAGGTCTGGTGGGAGGGCTAATTCTGTCTCATTGCCACAAACAAGTTAATGGAGTTTTTAATGAAAACACTGCACTAATGAAAATGCTGAGGCTAGAACCTACTCTCTGCCTGCGAGACAAAACAATCGGGGTCAGAATTTCTTCTTGATATTCATTCCGCAGTTCCTTTTAGGCCTAAAGTGAGCTGGGGATCTGAGCATAGAAAGCGATTCATCATGGACTGCGTCCCAGACTGTAAGAGGTCAGAGACCCTCCTGGCTGAGGAAGGAAACTGCCTAAAATGCTGCTGCTGCTGCTAAGTCACTTCAGTTGTGTCTGACTCTGTGCGACCCCATAGATGGCAGCCCACCAGGCTCCCCCATCCCTGGGATTCTCCAGGCAAGAGTACTGGAGTGGGTTGCCATTTCCTTCTCCAATGCATGAAAGTGAAAAGTGAAAGTGAAGTCGCTCAGCTGTGTCCGACTCTTAGCGACTCCATGGACTGCAGCCCACCAGGCTCCTCCACCCATGAGATTTTCCAGGCAGGAGTACTGGAGTGGGGTGCCATTAAATGCTGATGGGTCCTGTTAACTCAGCCACCCTTCACCTCTAGACAGTCACCTTTTGTTAAGGCGGTCAAGGCCATGTGTCCTCACTCTCTTCTATTTTTCTCCATCTAGGGTCTCTGGATTCTAACAACTAACTCTTCCCAGATGAAGAGGCAGTCGGGGCAGGTAGCAAACGTCCAGGACTGAATGTCATCTTTGAGTCCCAGTTCCGAATGTACTGATATGCATGTGACCTTCATTAAGTCATTTAACATCTCTGAATCTGCTTTCTGGCCTGAAATAGGAAAGCCTTCCCTGGCTACCCTGCAGAATTGTCTTAAGGTTGTGAGAGCACTTTGAAAAAGTATATGTGATAGAGAAGTGTGTGTGTGTGATGATATGTTTATAAAAAGATATTATGTCACATGACAAAATTTTATAAAAGGAGAACAGATTTGTGTTGCCAAGGGCTAGGGAAGGGAAAGGGGATTGTGGGAGGGACATAACGGAACAATATGAGGAAGGCCCTGTAGTGATAAAACCATCCTATATCCTGACCATGGTGGCAGATGCCTGAACCTACACATGATAAAGCTGTACAGAACTAAATACACACAGTGAAATGAGTATAAATAAAACTGGAGAAATCTAAATAAGATCAATGAATTATGCCAATGCCAACATCCTGGCAATAGGGACAAGGAGATTTGGAGACTGGGGTTGATAAAGTGCTGTTGGCAACTTGTGATAAAAAAAATATATATATAAACATGAAAAAAAAACCTCCTGGTTACAGTGGTATAGGATAGTTTTGCAAGATGCTACCTTTGAGGAAAACTGGTAAAGGTACACAGGATCACCCAATATTATTTCTCAATAAAAACTGTAATTTAAAAAAAGGTATTATATGTCTACTCTCTATTCCCCTGCAGCAACTTGTCTTGCTGTCCTCTGGGACGTTCCTCTTAAGCATTCCTCACGCATATGGAAAAAGGATCTCTTGGCTCCTCAAACAGAGGATTCCAGCAGAGATATGAGTGAGTGCAAGGGGAGCTGCTCAGATACTTCTGAGCTTTCTCTTCTTCATCAACACTTCCCTCAGTCTCAGGAGGTCTGACCCCCAATCACTCCTTAGAACCTAACATTCTTCCCATAGTGAGGAAGGACAATTAGCTGATGCATGGAGCAGGACCCTCCGATGCTTCTATCCTAAAGAGTAGATAATTGTTGCTAAGAAAAACTTGTGTATTAATTATGGGTGCCAAGTTTAATAAGTATTGACTAAGCCTGGGTCTCAAGAAATAATGATCAAACACACACACATCTAAAAACAGCTAACAAATAGCTTTAATGAACTCCGGATGGATTTGCTGAAAACCAAAAATTGCTTCCCTTTTATCCTGAAAGTATAGACATGACCCTAATTAATCAATTGGTTACTTATATTTGCCCATTCCAACCACTCCAGACCTGTGATATATATGATCTGTTGCTCCAGTCCTCCCTGGCACAGAAGTGATGGGTGAGGGGGCCACTGTTTCCTGCCAGGGAGTTAACTAAACCTAGCTTAATGCTATCTTAAATGCCTGGGGCTTTGTGACACTTGAAATTCTAATTAGTGCAGGAAAGGGCTAGGTTGAAACAGCTTGTACTCCCTCAAGTATACCCACTCTCAGGGCCCTGTAACCTAATGAGGTCTGTGAAATTTAAGATCCAGAAGAGAAATCCCTGCCTGGAGCAACAGCTGTACCCAGGATGACAAGGGGATTTGGGTTAAGTTAGTCCCTCCAGTTAGGAGGGAGAATACCCCCAAATGGTATGTGACGGAAACTCGCGTGACACTGGTCCAGTGAGTTGTCCTAGAATTAATCTGGACTGACCCTCTGCTCTGGTTTGTGGCGATGTCAAGGGAAAGAAGGAGGGGTTCGAGTTAGAGATGTGAGAACTTACAGTAGGGCAGGTGAGGTTGAGGGGGGGAGAGTTGGGGCAGTGAAAATCGGGATCCCAAGAGCACTTCCTCATTGCCCCTGCAGGCTGGAGAGCTGGAGGCAGACAAACAGACCCACGACTCCTAAAAGAGCCCCCACAAAGGAAAAAAGGGCTCCTCTGCTACTACTTGGCAGTGCAGTAGGAGCGGGCTGAATGCTTGCTGAACACATTTGGAAAAGGAAGAGAGATAATCGTCCTAATGAATGTGCAGGAGACAATAGCAGCTCCAGTGGGAGGGTTATAAGCTCATTATGGTTTAATATGATGATTGATCATCTCTGCCCGCCAACATTATCCTAGAATAGTGATGAAGGTCGGAGAGACCCACGCCAGTCAGAACTCAAGCTCTAGTCCCCAGGAGATAGAAAACATACTTGAGGGTCACTTTTTTTTTTTTTTTCATTGTAAAAATTCATACACCTGGCCCCAACTCCATAACTCCTTTCCATGAAAAAAGCCCTCCACCCCCTGCCCCAGTTGGCCCCAGTTCTCTATGATTTCTCAGCCCTGGGCTGTTCCTCCATCTCCCTCTTCACCAGTTCCGGCTGATCCTCTCCCTGGTGACCCCACCTCATTCCCACCCTCTGAGAAAATAGCCACAGCTTCCAGTGCAGCGCGGGTTTAGGTAGGTCCAAAGACCTTTCAGTGGGTACTGGCCGACACTCGGTTCAGGTGGAAGGCCCGGGAGACCTCCCGATAGGCATTTCGAAGCAGCACATATGGGAAACAGGACTCCAGCATGTCCAGGGTCAGGAAAGAGGACTCCTCCACCACCTGGAAAAGAAAGGGCCAAGAGAGATGAGGACTCCAGGTAGGGTATCCACTGTGACACGCTGTTCCTCCTCATTTGGTTCCCTGGGCCCTCTGGGGCCCTTAGAGTTACAAGTAAATGGGGTACCAAGGCACTGCCACTTGTTTCACTCTCAGAAAGCAATGTTCCCTTCAGGTCCATTATAATGACCCCTGAACCCCTCCTCAGGGTTATATGCAGGGCTCAGAAGCAGAAGGCAGGAAAGAATCACTTCTCTAGGGCAGAAAAACTCTCTTCTCTCTCATTCTGGATGCTAAATGAGATGTGAGTGGGCAGCACAGATGCAGGTAAGAATGCATAAACGTGCTAATGACAAAGCTCTGCAGAGAAAAAAACAATTACCACTGCAGGCCAAGCAAGAGGGGCCCGGAACCCACATGGTTTAGGCTCCTCCCTCCCTTAGTACAGTGCTTGGGGAGCAGTATGGATGCTGTATAAAGGAGCAGGCATGATTAATTAGTTTAATTAGAAGGCCTGTGTGCTGTGGAAATCCCTGCAGCCCCCACAGCCAAGCAGAAAGATAGATCAAGATGCCTGGGTAAGACGGAGGGTAGGGGGCAGGGGGATATTACCGTAGAGCCGTACAGCCTAGCCTTGGGCCAGAGGGTTTCCTTCCCTGAAGAAGGAACGGGGTGTCTTTCCTTCCACACTCTCCTCATCCAAGAGGTTGTGGGACTAAAAAACACTCTGGAGAAAAAGTGTCCCATATCCTCTGGCATTTCACACAGATGGGCCATCCCAAATATGTCTGGGGTTTCAAGTCCTGAAAATTCACTCAGGAAAGAGATCTACCATCTCTATTCTAATGTTTTTCTCTCTCTGAAGCCCTTTTCAATTTTTAAAATTTGTAAGGTACTGCAATACTCAAACCATGCACACACAGCACACACAACAGCCTCAGAAGAGCAGACATCACAGGCTGAAGGAGAGAAAATCCGCCCGTAAAACTGTAGCTCTGATCTCAGGTTGGATGGTAGAAAGGATTTCTTGCTAAGCAAGATTTTCAAAACCTTAAGCCAGTAAAGAGATAAGATCTCTTTTCCAAGATATGACCCTCGGGTACGGGGAAATGAGTGATGGCTTCAAGAAGGATCCACTGGTCCAAGACTTCTATTCTCTGCTCTGTTAAGCACAGAAAATCACAGAGCTCCCAACTGGAGGAAATTCATGGCAGTGGAAACAGCTCGGGAGTGAAAGCCAAGAAACGGGTTCTAGTCCCAAATCTGCCCATGTATTTGGGGGAGACCGTGGATGTTATCTTTGCCTCCCTCTCCTCGGTGTCCTCGCCTAGGAATGGTGAGGACTGGACTAACCGCCTGCATCTGATCTGTTTCTGACACTTAGGATTCCATGAGTCTATGAGAGAGTCATTCCTTCCCCCGTGAAACCCACACCAGGAAGTCTGACAATAGTGGGGGTGGGCACTGCCCAGGCTTGACAGCCAAGACAGACCCCAGGGAGAGAAGTGCCTGAACAGGATTTGGGGCTACATGAGTAGCCTCTTTACGCAGAATACAGCTCCTTCCCTTCAGTCATTTCCAATTTCTCTGTGGAAACATTTGCATTTAAATTGCTTTGCAGCAGCTAGTCCCTCTGTCTCTTCCCTTCTATAAAAAAAAGTGCCGGGTCCTAGGGCTGTTCCAGCCACTCTGCAGGCCTGTGACGCCACAAAGGGCAGACACCTTGCCACACTTGGGGGAGTGGGGGAAAACGCAAAGCAGAAGGAGGAGGCAGGGCTGAGCAGCTGTACAGAATCCCCTCCAACCCCACAGAGGTGGGAACTGTCCAAGGACATGGAACAGGCGTGCCTAAATCATCCAGAAACTAAACTGAGCAGCAGAGAGAGGGAACATTTGTTTAGCATCTATTATGTACCAGGCACTATTATATAAACTGTCTCATGAACACTCACCCCTCTAGCATAAGATTGTGAAAGTGAAAGTCACTCAGTCCTGTCCATCTCTTGGCGACCCCATGGACTATACAGTCCACTGAATTCTCCAGGCCAGAATACTGGAGCAGATAGCCTTTCCCTTCTCCAGGGGATCTTCCCAACCCAGGGATCGAACCCAGGTCTCCCATGTTGCAGGCGGACTTTTTTACCAGCTGAGTCACAAGGGAAGCCCAAGAACGCTGGAGTGGGTAGCCTATTCCTTCTCCAGCAGATCTTCCTGACCCAGGAATCGGACCAGGGTCTCCTGCATTGCAGGTGTATTCTTAACCAAGAATCTCTGAGCTATCAGGGAAGCCCATCATAAGGATAACTGCCCACTTTTAAGGCTAAAGAATCAGAGTCTCAGAAAGGTTAATTAACTTGCCCCAGGCATGTTGGGTTTCCCAGGTGGCTCAGAAGTAAAGAATTCGCCTGCCACGCAGGAGCCACAGGAGACTTGGGTTCGATCCCTGGGTAGGGAGGATACTCTGGAGGAAGGTATGGCAACCCACTCCAGTATTCTTGCCTGGAGAATTCCATAGACAGAGGAGCCTGGCAGGCTATAGTCCACGGGGTGGCAAAGAGTCAGACACAACTGAAGCGACTTAGCACACACACACACACACACACACAGGTCATGCTGCTCTGAGACTGTGCTCTGTCGCCCTCCTTAGGCCCTCCTCAGCCTCCCCTGCCCTCTCACCTCCTCACCACACCCCCACAGCCTCATGTCCACATTCTCTTCTCTGCCTCATCATGACCCTTCATCAGCCCAACCTAGGCCTTTTCGAGCTAGAGAAACTGAGACACAGCACTCAGGGCCTGTGTATTCAAAGAAGGAGACCCAGAGTGGGTCCCAGGCACGCTCGCCCCTAATACTCGTGGGCCTGGCCGAGGGTGCAAATGGAAGCCCATATACCACATGATAAAATATTATATTCTTTCTTGCAACATGTCTTCATCCCTCAATATCATGGGGCACTGGCAGGGAATTGGTTCCCACACCACCTGTGGAACCAATTCAGGGGAGATACCAGAATCTGTAGATGCCCAAGTAATTTTTATAAAAAAGCATAGTACCTGCATATAACCTATGATATCCTCCCATATTCTTTAAATCATCTCTAGATTACTTATAATACCTAATACAACATAAACGTTATGTAAACAGTTATAAATACCATGTAAAGGCTATGTAAATAGTTGCTGGTGTGGGCAATTTGAAATTTTGCTTTATGGAACTTTCTGGAATGTTTTTTTTAAATAGTTTCAATCCATGGTTGGTTGAATCCATAGCTGAGAATCTGTGGATATGGAGGGCTGAGTGTACCTTTACAATTTCATGGAAGACAGGTTTGAATTAAGAATTGTTAGACCCCTCAGACCCCTGTACCAGAGCAGGGAAAAGGGAGGGAATCAGCCTCCAGCCCGGCACCCCTTCTCCTCCCACCCCAGTTTGGGGGGTTTGTAGGTACACGTAATCTTCCTGTCCGCACATCTAAACTCTAGCCACACATTCCATGGGCTCTAGAGCACAGTCTGCCTCAGCAGGATGGACTCGCGTGCAGTACAAGCTCTACATGTGGGCTGGAGCTGCTCAGGAAAGAATTCTGAAGCCCGAGAAGTCTTTAGCGGGGGCTCTGAGGAGGGGCACAGGCTCCAGGTGGGCCTGTCCTCTCCCACAGGCCAGAGGAAGGGTCACTTAAACCCAGGGTCCAGAGCAGGAGCCCCTCCTGCCCACCTTTAAGTGCAGAGCTAACCTGGGGAATCAAACTTTAGAACAAGAGTGAGTAAGCATGTTGAAGAGGGAAACAGGATCAAGAGTAAAAGATTTTATAAAAGTTAACTGAGTCAGAGTTCCCAGAACTTTCTACCAAAGAAGGGGAAAGGCCAGAGCTTGGGAAACAGAAGAGATAGCAGGAGCTGCCTGATTTGTGTCCCACCCGGTTCCCTGCCTTACAGCTTTTCAGCTAAAAATCCCTTCCCTCTTCTGGGCTCCCCTCCTCCTCCCCCAGTGGAACTCCCCCAGTTGAACCTTCTTCATGGTTCTCTTAAGGACAAGAAATACAGCGGTAGGAAGTGGCCAAGTAAAATCAAAGATGCATTGGACAGGTAGTTAGGGATGAGGGACATCCCCATCCATGAGCTCATCCCCATGGTGGGGGTGAGCTGTTCCACCATATCACACTCAAGAGCACTGCAGGGAAAGGGGCCCAGTCAGCTAGGGGCCAGGAAGACACTGTCCTGCAGAGAAATCCTCAAAGACTCTACCTTGGGATGACAGGACAAATCTAGAATGTTAACCAGAATGTGAGGATTGGACCCCTTCAGGCAGAATTAAATTCTTAGTTAATGTTCTTGGGTGATAACCACGGTAGGGAGCCAAGGACCCTATAGAGGATCCTCCCTCTGGCCCTTCCTCTACGACCAACTTAGAGCAGATACATACCAAGCGCATGAGCAGAGAAATGGACTCCCGGTTTCTGGTTTTAAGCTTGTCAGTCTCTTGGCCCAGCTGCAGGAGGCTGACAGAAGCCACCTGTAAGGGAAAGATTTGTAAGGAAGCAGATTTTTATGAAGGTCAGAGTAGGACAGCCTCAGGCTACAGGAAGTCATGAGAAGATCAAGGAGGTGAGTTAAGAAGTGCTGGGAGGCTTGGGGTGGAAAAGCGGTGAATCCCCCAGGCTTCAGAGACACTCTGCCTCCAAACTAGCCAGTGCAGACAACAGCCGGTTGCCAGGGATGCTGGAGGAGAGATAGAAAGAGGCGAAGAAAGAAACTGCAACAGAGGCAGGTAATACTGTATGCCAGGAGATTAATCTCTTTTCCGAGGCGGCCTCCAGACGCCACTGTCATTAGACTGTTTACAGCTGACTCCCCACCCGACTAGAGACAGAGCTGGGCCGCTGACTCAGACAGTGCTTTTGGTATTCTCCTTCTGTCAACTCCCGAATGGCTGTCCTCTCCATTCACCTTCAGGTCCCCAGTAGATCAAAGAGAAAGAAAGAAATGTGACTAATTGCATCCCAGACCCAGATTACCTGTATTTAGCAAACAGAGAGGGTAGAAGAGGCTCTACCTTCTTCTGGGGGTGGGGGTGACTCCCTTCTCACCCCATCTTAGAGATCTGGTGTGAATCCTCTTTATATCTCAGATGCTCGGAGCCCATTCTGTCTGGTCTGCTGTCCCAGTTTAAAGAGAGACCCTCTCACTAAGCTTCCAAGTCCCTGACATGTACCTCTTGGGACCAGGGTGTGATTCCCTGGAGAATATGATCTACTGTTTCCTCCTAAAAGGAGATAGATGAGGCTCTAGTTTTTAAATCAGAACCATGCTTTACAAAAGAATAAGCTCCCTTCAAACTGGTGCTCTGTTAAAACCTAGAGGAGTAGGATGGAGTGGGAAGGTGAGAGGGAGGTTCAATAGGGAGGGGACATATGTACATCTATGGCTAAATCATGTTGATGTATGGCAGAAGCCAACACAATATTGTAAAGTAATTATCCTCCAATTAAAAATAAATTAACTTTTTAAAAAAAGAATAAGCTCCCTATTGCTGAGAATGCTCAAGCAGTCAGTGGGTACTGGACTACATATCAAAGAGTATGAATGAGATTCCTCCACGGAGGATTTAGAATAGAAAGCTCTGGGACCTCTCTGAACAATGGAAAGAGATTACTTATTCTGTGTTTTTCCAGAGGCAAAGCTTAGATCAATAGTCAGAGTTGCAGGGAGTCAAACTTCAGCTAAAAAAAATTTTTAACAACTTCTTTCAAACAAATTGAACATAACCTATAGTAAAATCAGCTTCCTGACTGTAAGTTCCAGTCCCTAGAAATCTAGACCAGGCGGCTCTCAAAATAAGATCCCAGGATTGGCAGCACCAACATTACCCAGGAACTTGCTAGAAATGCAAGATTTTCCAGCCCCGCCATTAATCTACTGAATCAGAAATTCTCCATGTGATTCTGATTCACAATGAAGTCTGAGAATTTGAAAAAAGTTTGACTTTTTATCAGTATTAGAGTTGAAAGGGGCCTCATAAGATGATAAAATTCAGTGTCTCGAGTCTGTATTTTAACAAACTCCTCAGGATATTGTAATGCACAGCAAGGAAATACATCATGGATTTGGTTTAATATCTCTATTTAATAAATGGGAAAGCTGTGGCCTCAAAAGTTTGGCTTTTCAGAGACCACACAACTTCTCAGTGGCAGATCCAAAACTAAACTCAGATTTGCTAACTCTTAGTCCAGTACTCCTTCCAAGTATCGGGCAGAGGCTGAAATACCAGCTGTTAGGGAATTTAGAAGAAACCCCTGCCTTTCACAAAGCCATCCCTCACTACTTAATGAGCAAGATGGGAGGTTAGACTCCAAGGTCTGCTCAATAATAACTGTCTATGGATTTAAGTCAAACCACTTGCCCCCAGACTTCACAATCGTCCATTCCTTATAACCTAGACCCACTCACCACGAGAAATTCCTTGAGGTGAGTTTCAATGTTCTTATTGTAGACTGTGAAGAGGGCAGCAGATACCTGGATGATGGCTTTGGTCAAGCAGTGAATATTGTTGCTGTAACCTAGATTATTATTGACAGAGGGGGAGAGAAAGGAAAGGAAATTGAACCATGCCAGGTGACCCCAGCTGGTAACTTGCCATTTTTTCAGTCTGGGCCAGCCCTGCTGCTGCTGCTGCTGCTAAGTCGCTTCAGTCGTGTCCAACTCTGTGCGACGCCAAGACGGCAGCCCACCAGGCTCCTCCCTATGTGACACCAAAGGACTAGGAGCCATTCGAGGATTAGGAGAAAGATAGATAGTCTGATGAAATTTCACCTGAATTTAATTTTACAGATTGTTCATTCTCAAGAGCTTTCTGAAACAGAACTTTGCATCTGAGTCCGAAGTCTGTATTTTCCAGATAGATGTCTCAGTCTCATCTCCCGACCCCAGGACACTAACCTAAACCTACTCCTTACTTACCATCCTTCTCAATGCTGTAGAAGGAGGCAGCATCCATGGCAAGGAGCGGGAGGGAAACGGCCAGAAAGATCAAGAGCAGGCAGGCCACCTTATATTCTTCCTCAGGGGATGACAAATCTGGGAAAAGGAAAAGAGAGTAAGGTCAGTAAACAGGAGCTTTCTTCCATGGGGTCCTACTTCACAGAATTCCTAGGAGGGTCCCATGAGAAAATATCTGTGAAAAGACTTTGTAGAGCATTATAGGCAAGTCATTACTGCTGCTAGTGAGAGGCCTGAGTCCCGGAGGCTTCCACTGGTGACTGAGCAGAGGTTTTGGCAAAGGGCTCAGCTGACACGCAGGCTGAAGGCACTCTGTCAGCTGCCTGATGGAGTGGAGAGACGGGAGGGAGAGCAAAGACTCTCATCAAAACCGAGAGAGAAGAGGGAAAGCCAGTCCGGCAATTCGAAAAGGCTTCATACCAATCCCCTGGTTCCATCCTATTCGGAGTGTGTGCAAGTATGAACGTGCTAATCAGAGGAAATGTGTAATGGAAATATAAGAGACAAGTGTGAGACCGGGGAAGAAGTGAATGGTGTCAAGGTGATTAGAGGGGAGGGAGAGTAAGATCATTCTGGGGAACTGGGACACTATATACCATATAACTAGGCATGAAATCATGTCTGTTTCCCTCACTGTTTCATCTGCATTAATCTTATTTCCCCAACAAGACTGTAAGTTCCTTGGAGCACTTGCTGAGCACCAGACTCACTTAATACTTTTTAGCTGATTGACAGATCAACTGGTTGGAACCTGACTAGAAATCGAAATTGCCTGTGGAAGTATTTTCTGGGGATTAGGGACTGTGCTTTAAGTCTTTCCTTAGCTCCCAGTTTCTACCCTTTGAATTCACAATCCCAAATAAAGACTTCTTTGACACTGACATTTTCCCACCCCAAAATAGGGCCCAAGCCCTCCGTCGCCCCATTCCCCAATGGTACCAGTTTTCAGATTGGCAATGGCAGCCACCAGGGCTGGATCAATGTCACAGTCCACCCCCGCAGCAGATGCCAGCTCAAAGATGCTCAGGGTCACCTGGTGGAGAAGAAAACAACATTCTGGAGAGTACTCCCTGGAGAGAACTACTTGGCAGAAGCTACAGGTGACCCCTGGATCACAGATTTTAAACTTTTGGTGTACTATCATCTTTTCTAGGTATTCCTTTCATAAATCTCCCTAACCTGCAGGAGGGGTGGGGGGGGGGGGCGGTGGGAAAGCTCAAGGCTTTGGCCTGGCCTTCAGATTCTCCACAGCACAAATTTACTTTTCCAACTTTATTTCCTCAAACACTTCCTACAGGCAATGCAGCCAGAGTGATATATTCACCATCTCTAAGCTACAACTTACTTTCTTCTTTTTTTTTTTTTTTTTTTTTACTTTCTTCTTTTCATACTCCGGTTCCTGTGCATCCCTCTTCTGGAGTGTCCTTTCTTCTTGAGAGACCATAGGAAATATATTGGTCCCTGCCCCTGGTTCCTGACACAGGGCTCCTAAAACCCTTATAATTCCCTAAGTAATAAAAATAGCATTTTTTGTTCCTATGCAGCAACTCTGGTTGGGCTCCTGGCCAGCTCCTAGATAGAGGCTGGTCACCAAGAGACCAAGCCTTGATTAGAAGCTGGGAATTTTCAGCTCCACCCTGCGCCCCCGACACACACACCCACTTCTACAGAGAGAGGAGAGGGCCTAGAAATGGAGTTAATCATGCCTATGTGAGGAAGCCTCCATAAAATCCCAACAGTGTAGGGTTTAGAGAGCCTCCAGGTAGGGAACACATCCATGGACCAGGAGGGTGTTCAGCCCAAATGCAGAAAGTCAGAAGCTTATGTCATCAGGACCATCACAGGTCTCGCCCTGTGTATCTTTCCATATGGCTGGTCTGAAAGTAGAAGTGCATATTAGGTGCTCAGTCGTGTCTGACTCTTTGGGACACTATGCACTGTAGCCCACCATATCTCCTCAGTCCATGGAATTCTCCAGGCAAGAGTACTGGAGTGGGTGGTCATTCCTTTCTCCAGGGTATCTTCCCAACCCAGGAATCAAACCCAGGTCTCCTGTATTGCAGGCAGATTCTTTACCTCTGAGCCACTGGGAAATCCATATGGCTGTTCTTTTATATCCTTTATCACATCCTTTAATAAACTGGTCAATGTGTTTCCCTGAGTTCTGCGAACAACTCTAGCAAATTAATGGAACCTAAGGAGGTAGATGGAGAAGGCAATGGCACCCCACTCCAGTACTCTTGCCTGGAAAATCCCATGGATGGAGGAGCCTGGTGGGCTGCAGTCCATGGGGTTACTGAGGGTCGGACACAACTGAGCAACTTCACTTTCACTTTTCATTTTCATGCATTGAAGAAGGAAATGGCAACCCACTCCAGTGTTCTTGCCTGGAGAATCCCAGGGACAGGGGAGCCTGGTGGGCTGCTATCTATGGGGTCGCACAGAGTCAGACACGACTGAAGCAACTTAGCAGCAGCAGCAGCAGCAAGGAGGTAGATATTGGAACCTCTGACCTATAGCCAGTTGGTCAGAAGCACAGGTTTGCAACTGGCTTCTGAAGAGGGGGCAGGGGTAGGGACAGACTTGTGGAAGTGAGCCCTAAACATGTATGATCTGACACCAACTCCAGGTTGATAGTGTCAGAACTGAGTTAAGCTGCAGGACATCCAGCTGGTGTCACAGGGAATTGGTGTGGGGACATCCTCCAAACACTTGGTGACCGGAAGTATCAGAAGTGATATGTTCTGTGTGAGAGTAAAGAAGACTCTAAGCAGAGAATCACACAGTAGGGGAGAACTGGGTTTTTCCCTACATGGGAAGGGAAAAAGACAAGTTTTCCCATTTACTTCTCCTCTGCTTATATCCAACTGACACCCACCCTTGAGGCCTACCTTGAATCTCACATTCTCTGTAGAGCCCTCCCTGTTGACTGCAGCTCATGCTCATCTTTCCCTCCTTAACTTGGTACCACTTACTCGGCACTGATCACAGGCAGCACCTGGTATCATCAGTTATCTTCTCAGATTGGAGGCAAGACATTATGGTGTATCTCACCAACGAGATTACAATATGTTTTTAACCTCATGGCATAGAGAGGGGAGAGAAAGTCCTGGAGTGAGAGGATCTGGGTTCAAATCCTAGCACCACCACTTACTGATTGCGTGACCTTGGCTAAAAGTTACTTAACCTCTTGGAGCCTCCATTTTCTCATCTGTAAAACTGGAATAAAAATATTCACCTTACAGAGTTGCTGTGAAGATTAGATCACATATGTAAAAGGACTTCCCTAGTAGCTCAGCTGGTAAAGAATCTGCCTGCAATGCAGGAGACCTGTGTTCAATTCCTGGGTCGGGAAGATCCCCTGGAGAAGGGATAGGCTACCCACTCCAGTATTCTTGCCTGGAGAATTCCATGGACAGAGGAGCCTGGCAGGCTACAGTCCATTAGGTCGCAAAGAGTCTGACTTGACTGACTTCCACTTTCACTTTTTACATATAAGGCATCTACCCCTAATTGGGCTTCCCTGGTGGTTCGACTGGTAAAGAATTCGACTGCAATGCGGAAGACTTGGGTTTGATCCCTGGGTTGGGAAGGTCCCCTGGAGAATGAAAAGGCTACCCACTCCATTATTCTGGCCTGGAGAATTCCATGAACTGTATAGTCCATGGGGTCACAAAGAGTCAGACACGACTGAGCAACTTTCACTTTATTACCCTAATGACTCCCAGCATCACTGAGACCCTTTCACTCTGCTTCCTTTCCCTCAAAGCCAGGAACTCTGCATTCCTTTCATCCTCTCTAGGTTTGAACGCAATGCTAAGCACATAGAAGGCATTCAGTTAATGTTTATTGATTGATTCCTGAATCCCTCATTGTACTTAGAATCAGGTTCCCAAGATGTAGCTCCAAACACCCACACCTACAAAAGTACTTGGACTTTTGAGGTTAAGAAAAAAAGACTTCAAAATGTTCTGAGAGGACAAGGATAACGGTTTCAATAGCAGATAACTAAGTAGAGTATCTTATGCAAAGAACCCCACAGATATAACAGTAAACACACACCACCTACCATGCTAGACACAGAAGGTAAACTTCAGCATTCTGCTCCACCCTGTTTAAATTCCCTACTAACTAAATAACCCTGCTAGTGGCAACCGTGACCTAGGAGATCGGGGATTTGGTCCATAATCTGTGGTTTTCTGGAGGAAGAAGGTGATGGTTGAAGGAAACTTCTTCACCTTTTAACCTTCTCTTCTCATCTTCTTGCCCCTCAGAGGTAGTAACAGAATCTCTGATGGACAGGCCAACCCCATCTCCACACACCTGCTTATCCTCACAGGCAGGCAGAGTCTAAAGCTCAAAGCTGCCAGGAAGATACCAGCTAGACACACTCCTGACAGACCAGAGCATTCCGTCCCAACATCAACAGCTGCCAGAAACCCAGGGCCCGCAGTGAAATCCAAGCCAGGGCCTGAAGGAGCAGCCATCCAGTCAAAAATCACCCCTCATGGCCCGTGACCACTTGGCCCTCATCTGATTTCAGGCAGAGAGTGGGGAAATTTTCACGATTCTTCTGACCTCAAGGTAAGGGAAGTTGTTTTTTCTCTTAGCATCTAACTACTTCCCGTGGGGTCGCAAAGAGTCAGACATGACTGAGCAACTGAACAACATCTTCCTGTTAACCAATTTCTTCCTCTCCAAGACCTCCCTCCATTAATGGAGTCAGTTATAAGAGAAGTGCCCTGCCCTGTGCACTGTGCAGCTGTATTTCCTGCGAAACATAGTTGTTTGCTCCAGGTGATTCAAAAGGCAAGCTGGTGTGAGGAGGGCGAGGGGAAACGGATGTTTAGGTTGGGCTCTGACAGAGGCCCCTCCCCCTTTCCCCATGCCTACAGGAAATGAGGAGCACACAAACCAGACCATTTCAGAGCTGGGAGGAAGACCAGGCCAGAAAAGGAAAGGACAATCTGAGGGCAGGCAGGGTGGGTGAGAATGGAAGAACCAACTTTTACAGAAAGTTCCCAGGCTCCTGACTAAAGAGGGGACTTGTCTGCACATCGTTCAGAATCTAATTTGCACATCTTAGGAGAAAACCTAGAGATACTGTGATCCATGCCCTTACTGCTCTCCCTCCAGTAACGTTCCCCAGCCCCCACAGAATCTCCCCAGGGCTCCCCTACTCTGAACTCTCTTCTCTGACCAAAATTCTTCCCTCCACAAAACCTCCCCAGATATTTTTCTATTGAAAACCTGGCTCTTCTTCCTGTGGTATTCTTCAAAGCCCTCTCCTCCCTTCCAAGATCCTAGCTCTATCCTTTGTCAACAACAGAAATCTCCTGGTTGGATTCCACTTTGCATTCCCCGATACCTTGATATCTGTGTCTGGAGTGACAAACTCCTTCAGGCATTCGATGGGACCCATGAGAAACGGGCAGTGGGAGGAGAAAACCTGGAGGAAAGAAGACAAATGAGTCCAAGGACAGAGGCCAGCACTTCAAACATAGGTGGAAACAAAAAAAAACAAAACAGGGCCTCAGCTTAGAACTTAGCCAACTTTCTGTGTTACTTGCCTCGTCACACGTCCAGATTTCTCCAGCTCATCTGTCCTCAGAGATCTTCCAGGACTTCTACTGGATTAAGCTCCTTTCTCCACAACGCTTGCCAACAGCCCTCTCCACAACTTCTCACACAAGCCCCACCCTGCGCTTTACTCTGTTTATCCTGTGGCAGCCCCCCCGCCCCTACTCACCTCCCGAAGTCCCTCTTGGGCCATGGCCCTGAAACTGAGGATAACTCCAATGATGGTCATGCGCTTCAGCACATTATCAGCCCCTGAGGAGAAAGAAAAGCATGAGAGAAGAGAATGTGGGAAAATGGCTACGGTTTTGCTTCTTCAGACCCAGCCGAGGCCTCATAGCTCCAACAACCCCTTGTGGTCCACAATGCTTTCCCACAGTTCCTTCTCCCTTTAGGGGATGTGCTCACCTGTCAGCTGGGGCAGCAGAGAAGCCATCAAGTCCGCCTTGTTGAAGTTGGATCTGATCTGAACAAGTACATCCATGTTTTCTACCACCAGCTTCTGCAGTCAGAACAGAGACATTAAGCAAGAAAAGATGAGACCCATGGTACATCTCTCCCCAGTCGCCTAGGCCTACCCTGCTTCCCCCGAGGCTGCACCTTCTTCCCGGGGCCTTGCATCCACAGTACCTTCAGCTCCACAATTTGCGAAGTCACATGCCACATCAGGTTTTCACTCAGGAACTTCATGCCGTACGGGCCCAAGAGTTCAGCCAAGGCCCGCATCTCTGGAATAGAGTTGCAGAGGCCCCAGGTAGAACCCAGAGGGCACTGGTGCATTTGCACAATAGCTATAGGATAGTCTGAACATGTCTAATGTTTTTCAGCAAGGAAAGGAAATGGCAAGGAAGGGAAGTAGGGAGCAAATGTGGCCTGAAATCCTGCATTCATGTGACAGGTCTGGCCTGCCTGTGGGACAGTTAACCTTCTACCCACTGGCACTCACACCAAGATGTACCACAAATGATACCTATTTACTTTTCATTCTTACAGGAATCTGGACTTTGCCAAGTCCCTTTACCTGGTACCTGGGCTTTCCTCTTGCTGTACTAGCTGCACTAGCTTTATAAGATGTAAGACCATCTCTGGGCCTCAGCTCCCTTCTCTGTAGAATGAAGAAATTAAAATCCACCCTGAATACCTCACAGAGTTGCTGCTGCTGCTGCTGTTGCTAAGTCGCTTCAGTCATATCCAACTCTGTGCGACCCCATAGACAGCAGCCCACCAGGCTCCCCCGTCCCCGGGATTCTCCAGGCAAGAACACTGGAGTGGGTTGCCATTTCCTTCTCCAATGCATGAAAGTGAAAAGTGAAAGTGAAGTCGCTCAGTCGTGTCTGACTCCTAGCGACCCCATGGACTGCAGCCCACCAGGCTCCTCCGTCCATGGGATTTTCCAGGCAAGAGTACTGGAGTGGGGTGCCATTGCCTTCTCCACACAGAGTTGCTAGGAGAGCATAATCGACAAACATCCCCATTATCCCAGTTGTTTTCCCTCTAAACCCTTCTTTCCTCCCGTCTGCTCCATTACCTTATCCCTCCCTAACCAGCCTGCTTCTGACACTTTGTGGATTAAATAAAGCCTGGCTGGGGAAATCCCATGTTGCAAACCTGAGAGACAAACTCAGACAGGAAAGAGCTCCAGCTTTGATCTCTGGCTATGGACCATCCCAGCAGAGAAAACCATAAAGACCAGAAGTAACAAGAGACGAGGAGAGGAAAGGTGAGTTTAACCTAGTTAATAAGAGTTCAGAGGGAAAGGGAAGTTGAGGCCCCCATACCCAAGGGTTTCAAGGCAGGACCAGTTGATCTCCGCCTCTACCGCTGACAAAAGCAGTGGAGCTGGCCACAGCAGTGGACATGGAGTCTCATGTGGAATAAAATACTAGACATTTTTAGAGTCACCTATTTATAATGGGAACAACTGAGCTGAGAACTAGGAAAGGATTTCCTAACTGGTCACCTTAGATAATGCTAAATGCTGATAGAGAGGCAGAGGGACTGAACTACCCTTTCTGGAGAAAAGACACGCTGATCCACCAGTTTGGATCCACCTTACTCTAGTCCTCTCTAGGCTAGTAACCCTAGGGCCTCCTTCTCTATCCATCTAGCTATTTTTGTAGCAGCATTGCCCCATCACCATGGTAACCCTGGGAAATTGGGGTGGGGGTGGCAGAAGGGGAAATCAACATTGCCTCCTGCTGCTCGTCAGTTGTCAGCAAGACCTAAAGCTGATTTTAGATGCTGCCTACAGCTTGTGGGAGGAGTTGATGAGAAGGGGACATCTGAAGCCTCCAGCAGGTAGGGAGTAGGGTCAGCTCACTGATGGAGTCAGTGTGAGGGCAGAAAGAAGGCAGAGCTGGAGAATAGAGCTGCGTGCTCTGCCCTCCATAACACCCCCTCCAAGGAAGGGGCAGAATGGAGAGGGCAGCATCACCGAAGCATCTACCTGTCTCAGATCCCATGCGGGGTCCATGAGAGGAAGGAGGAAGCAGCTGGATAGTTCATGAATCAGTCAGTCAAACAAATCTATTAAAAAGGATCTGCACTGCTTCAAGCCCTCTTTAAAAAGAGAATAACTTCCCAATTCATTCACGACACACTCATCTGCCTGCCTTGAGACACTAAAGCACTTCTGTACACTGGGAAGCAGCACGACAAAGTGATTAAGCACTGGGTTCTGGAATTTGACTGCCTTGAGATGAAATTCCAGTTCTACCATTTATGAAAGTGCAAACTTAAGCTCCGTCACCTCTGGTGTCTCAGTGTCCTCATTTGTAAAATGGGGGTAATAACAACCTCAAGGCTCTTGTGAGGAGTGAAGGACTTAATAAATGTGAACATTCAGAACCTAGCCCACACTAAACGTCATCGGTTATGGCATCATCATTATTAAATATCAGTTACCTAAAATGTATCCCTCAGGAAGAAGATGCCACAACATGAGATCACTGTTTAATAATTCCAAACATCAAAATGTCCTTACATTTATCCTTTATCCTTCATCATATGTCCTACTCTCTACTCTTTGTGGAAATGGAAAATAACCATTTACTACCATTTGAGTGCCCCTGCCTGGCTCTTAACTCCCTTCATCCTCTCTCTCCACCATCAACCCCCAAGCCACTTCCCAATTCTGGGTCTCACTTGAAATCTCTCCTATCGTCCCTAAGGTAGAGTCTAGCAGAGATCTAGAAGAGTATAGAATGAGGCTCTGGGAAGGCAGGAGAACACAGATGGGGTCCATCAGTTGGGATACTGTACCGAGGGGAAAGCTCGGCTCCTTGACAGGAGACCAGACTCTGAGCTCACCAGAGACGTCAGAGAACTCCTCTGCGCTGAAGTTCTGCTCCCCCTCTCTGGGGAGGCTGATGAAGGCCTGCATGGCTGGCGAGAGGATGATGGTCCCGCTGCTCGCCTGTCTAAGCAGACTTTCTAGGTACCTGCAGGGTTGGCCAAGAGAGCACAGAAGATGAGTGTTCACTCCCTCCCTCCTACCACCACCACTGGGCTCAGGAAGAGGAACTCCACGAAAGGCTGGGGGGTCGGGGGAGAGACTGGGGCGGGGAGGAGGAGACAGCACAGCGCTCTAATAAACATCCCAGGCTGCTGGCTCAGAAACAACTGGCAGTGACATGACTCCGCTTTGCCTCTCACCTGCTGGACATGGGCTGTGCTGTCAAAGGTAATGGTGGACATGCCCCACCACCTTTTCCAGCTACTGCACACCCCGCACTCTTGGCCCTTCTCTGTCGGGTAAGACAAGCCTAAGCTGACAAGACAGAAATTCCTACTAATTGGGCTCCTCCAAAATATACTTAGCCTCAACCTCCTCAATGAGAGACTAAGAGCCTAGGAGCCTGGAAGTGAGTCTCAAGTCAAACCTCCTGGGCAGAGAGAAGCCCAGTGAACACTTGTCATCCAGTCTCCAAATATCCCCTCCTGACCTCTGGGCAAGCTAAGAAGGCTTCCAGCCAATGACAGCAGAGGGCTGGGTAACCCCTGTCACTCACCCAGGCACTAGCTCTAGGGCTAGGTCTTACAGAAGTCACAAGCTAACACGGGTAGGTCAAAACCAGCACTCAACGTGCGGTTTTTTTCCTTTTAATTTGAATTCGCTGTCAAATTTTTTAAACGGAGATTTTATATTAAAAATAATAATTTAGTGAGGCAGCAATCAGATGGTACTAAGTGGTGGCTGCCCCTTTAGAAGGGCATGCCCTTACTACTCAAAGTTCCCACCCAGCCCACAAGACCCATTTCCCTTACCTGCCAGGCCCAGCTTGATGTATGTATTGCAAACCCCATCTCAGGCTTACCCGCCTTCTCAGGGGGTTCTTTGCAGCCTGACTCATACTAAGCTGATATTGGATTAAGAGCGCCACCCAGTGGCTTAGGGAGGTAGGACTCCAGCTCCTTTCCATCCTTAAAACCTCAAAGGAAGTATTGCTGATTCCTGCCCCCTCCAGTTTGGGGGAGGAGGCCCCTTTCCCTATGAAAAACACTCTACTAAACGTAATATGGTCACATTGGAAGATGAGGAGACAGTGCTCTGGAGAGAGGTATGAGACAGAATGGTCTTCAGATGGAGAAGCTGGATGAAAAGAGAAATAAGAGAACTTCAGAAAGAGGAAGAAAGATCATTTGAAATGAAAACAGTAAGAATCCAGAAAAGAAAGGTCAGGAACTGCAGATGAAGAGGAAAAGGGCGGTGAGTGGGTGTCACATGGAAGCTTGGAAAGAACCCTCATGGTGGAGAGAGGACATCTGAGTTTGCCCCAACTTATAGCTCTAGTCCTCGGGCAGAAACAAGCCTCTCTTTGGGGGTCTGTGACCCTAGGAGCTGAAATGCCTGGTCCCAAAGTCCTGCCCTGTAAAGGAAAAAGTGCTAACGAAAAGAGTAAGGCAGAGAGCGAGGATAAGCAACACTGACCAGTTTGTGTAGAGAGTGGTGATAGTCTGCTCCCCACTCGAGTCCAGTGGCTGAGTCTGCTGCAGGAGGGCGTTGCGGATGACTCTGGACACATCTGCACCCAAAAACTGGGCCAGTGACTGTATGAAACTGATGTAGGCTTTGACTCCTGCCAACAGCTCAGAAGGCCTGGCGATCTCCTGGGTTGTAGCATTGTAGCCAGCCAGCCACACAATGGCTCTGGGTGACAAAAACCATAATCACAGCCATAATGTCAAACATAGTTATCACACTTATACTATGTTCTAGGTGCCGCACTACGATTTCACTACACACATTATCTCATGTAAACCTCATAGCAACCCAAAAAGGCAGGTACACTTACCATCCCTATTTTACGGTGAAGAAACTGAGACACTGAGAAGTTCAAGTGACGGAGCCAGGACTTGACTCCAGTAACATTTGATTCTCAGTCACCATGTTCTTCTGCCTCCTCTAGGGAAATTTAGATCAGGTGGTAAAAGATCTAGGGTCCCAAATGCCATCCATCTAACTGTATGAGCTGTCTCATAACCTCCTGTATTCTCAGGGCCAGTGTTTGTCTTTTCTCTTTGGAAAGAATTAGTTCCAGTCACTGTCAGAAATGGAAAACCACACCCAGAAATCCTTAGATGTGCAGTGAATGCTGAGCGGCCATGGGATGCCAGGTGGAGAGACTGCGCCTGGCTGGCACGCAGCTCCAGCCAGCCTTAGAGAAGGAAGCGCTGCCGGCACTGCATTATTTCAGGGGCACATCAGCAACACCGCCTCCCCCTGGACTCCCAGACCCTTCCAAAATACCTTCCCCGGGAACCTGAGAATTCACAGTTGGACTCAGTCCTCGTCCTTCAGACTTTCTTCCCTGTTAAAATGTAAACAGGGTGATCCCGTGTTTAAGAACCCGCCTTGCAATGCAAGGAACACCAGTTCAATCCCTGGTCCGGGAAGATCCCACGTGCCGCAGAGCAACAGAGCCCGTGTGCCACAACTAATGAGCTCTCACTCTTTAGTCGTAACGACTGAAGACCGCATGCCTGGAGCCCGTGCCCCGCAACTAGAGAAGCCTTCACACCGGAACAAAGAGTAGCCCCCACCTGCTCCAACTAGAGAAAGCCCACGCGTGGCAATGGAGACCAAAAATTAAATAAATAAACAACTATAAAAACAACAATAATAAAAAATGTAAACAGTAGGAGAAAAAGGAACATCAGACCTTGTCAACACTAGCTTTTGTCAGTCATCAGCACATCAATATGAATGAGTCCATCAGGTCCTCCCTAAAGCCACAGGTGTTTGGGAGTTTTGTTTGTTTTGCATTTTTGGAAAAATGTTTATGGGGCGGAGGAGGGGAAGAGGAGCACCTGCTTCCCGGATGAAAAGGAGAAGGAAAACCATTTGAGGGAAAATACTACGGAAAGGACAGATACAAGCCTAATCTATTTTAGAGTTCTCATTGAGGCGCCAAACCTTTAGGCCAACTTCGGGGCTTTAGGAGCAAGGGTGTCAATGAAGAAAGAATGAGAGATGTTCAGGAAAAACTAAAATATCGCACCTATGCTGCTCCAGGGCCTAGAAACCACTGCCAGTTTCTGAAGGTTCGCACGTGGATGATTATCAAATTGTCATCTTGACATTTTATATGTGCCTGAGGCACTTCCTTCCATGTAACTAAAGTGTAAGGTATGAAAACAAACTAATTTTACTGTCACCAAGGCAAAAACCTAATTGAAAAAACAAGCCTGCATCTCCTACAATCAAGGTACGGACTCCTAACTATTCTCCCTACTTCTGTCCTTGCCCCTGCTCAGAGCCTGCCGAGCCTCCCTGTCTCACTCAGAATCAAAGCCAAAGTCCTGAGGGTGGCATAGAGGCAGCTGAGCCGTCTGTCTGCCCCTCCTCCAGCCTCTCTGACCTCGCATCCTACCAGTTTCCCCCCTGCTCGCTCATACTGGCCTCCTCCATGCTCTCTGAATATACCAGCATGCTCCCACCTCAGACCCTTCACACTTGCTGCTTCCTCTGCCTAGAATGTCCTTTGCGCAGACAGTCACCCACTTAGCTTTCTCAATTCCTTCAGGGAGTTCGTTCAAATGTCACTTTCTCAAGCAGGCCTTCCCTGGCCACCCTACGTAAAATTCTACCACCACCGCCACCGCTATACCCTTCCTATCTCCTTCTCCTGCCTTTCTAGCGCTTATCATTTTCTAATCTAATACTATATATCCTATGTTCTTATTTTGTCTCTCCCATTAGAAGGAAACTTCATGTGGCCAGGAATCCTTATTCCTTTTGTATACTGCTGTATCAACAGCTTAGGGAACGCTGCCAACAGACAGTAGATGTTCAATAAATACTTGCTGAATGAATGGGTGAATATATTAGTATACATATTGTAAAAAGAAACACAGAAGGCTAGCAGATTACTCATAAAAACGTCTTCCCCTCATTCCCTAATTTGCTGACTATAGTGCCCAATTTCAATACAAGGAATGTTCCTGCAAATTTCGGGGGCAAGAGAATGAGAGGCAAAGTGGGGGGAAGGGAACTTATTTCGTTGAGGCCTATATATGTCACTCAAGATTATCTTTAACGCTCTACCAATTCTCAATTACAGATAATTCTCATAACAAGGTAAATATGATTATCTTTACTTTATAGGGTAGGAAATTGAGGCTCAAACAAGATAGATAACCTGCTCTGGTGTCTTAGTGAAGAGCATCAACACAGCTCTGCTGACTGCAGAGGCCCCATTCACTCTACTAAACTATTTCTGGTTGTCTATCAAAACAACCTATAAAGGTTTGGGGTTCTCTTCATTTATTTGTTTTAAATAGAGATGCCTAGGACCTATGCAGGATTAGCTGCTTCAGAATGACCACCAAGATGGAGCTAATGCAACCCAACTTTGAGAACTACCATACTAAGCAAAGAGAAGACAAGGAAAGAGTGATACCTGTTGAATCTGGCCTCCAGATGGCTGCTGAGATACTCAGAAGGGAAGATGGTGTGTTCAAACACAGAGAAGCTCTGTACATGATTCATTGTCAGTGCCAGCTCCGTCAAGTTCAGGTGTAGCTTGTCCATGCTGGGTAAAATTAAGAAAGCAAAATGAGCCTCATTACAGGTCTGGCCCTGCCTGCTAGTAGCTGGGGAGGATCTGTCAGGCCCATCACTCCCGGATCCCTTTCATCTTCTCAAAAAACTCATCCTAGAACAGTACACGTTAATACTGACTTCAAACGCAAAGGAGAAAATACACATTGAATTGCTTTTCCATATCTGCCATTCCCCACCACCACTTCCGCTCCCCTTTGCTGGCATCACTTTCTCTCTTCCCTGCCCTCCCGTCCTTGAGATGGTGCTGGCTGGCCCTTCAGGGTGCAGGGCCTCACTTGGTGACGACGCTGCGGTTTTTCCGGTGGCTCTCCGCTCCTGGCTTGTCCCTCTCAGGCTCTCCTTTTCTGGGAGCCTGCCTCTGCTTCATGGTTTTCTTGTTCTTGGCCTTGCTGATGGTGGTGGCGCAGTGCTTCGGGAGCAGCTTTAGAAGCAAACACACATGAGTGGAAAAATGAGATTCCTTCCTCAAACTGCCGAGTAGTCCACCGGACAGTTACAAGCAGGTCCTTCCACTGTTGCCTTCACTCTTTGCTCGCTCTGCCTTTCTCTCTCTTTCCTTCCATGCATCTCCTTCTCTAGTGGGGGCCTACCTAGCATATGTTCACCTCTGTTACCTTTCATTAAATATCTACCCATGTTTAGCTTCAGAGTTTCAAGATGGCAACTTCCTTCAGGGACCAGATCATCAATTCCCCCATCCACTTCCTGAGAGAAAGTCTTTCCTAGTGGAAAATTTCTAGTAGAAAGAATCTAAGAGCTCCACTCAATTGTGCTTTCAGGGGTCTTCCAACCTAGGAAGATGGTCTGTTTTTTGCTAGTGTGGAACTCCCATCTCACTTGCTATATTCCTTCATAGCCTGTCCCATGGATATGGAACATGGACAGACAGCCCCACTACCACAACCCTCCAAAGACTCAGAGGTCACAACGTGGCCAGCACTCTTTCCACTTCTTTTTTTCTATAATTGTATGTATTTATTTTTGGCTGTGCTGGGTCTTCGTTGCTGCACGGGCTTTTCTCTAGTTGTGGGGAGTGAGGGCTACTCTCTAGCTGTGGTGCTCAGGATTCTCGTTGTGGTGGCGTCTCTTGTTGCAGAGCACAGGCTCTGGAGCACTCAGGCTTCAGTAGTTGTAGGGCATGGGCTCAGTAACTGTGGCTCCTGGGCTCTAGAGCACAGGCTCAATAGCTGTGGCGCATGAGCTTAGCAGCTCTGAGGCACGTGGGATCTTGCCAGACCAGGCATTGAACCCGTGTCTCCTGCATTGGCAGGCAGATTCTTTGCCACTGAGCTACCAGGGAAGCCCCTACTTCTTCTTTTTTTAAAAAAATAAGATACTACATTTCTTGTTACTTAAACATCAATCCTGCATCTCTTCTCTTTAACAAGATACCCCCATTAGCCATACAGAAAATATAAGATAGAATTATATATTCAGATCTCTCCTTCAAGGTAATCACTCTGGAATTCTCTCCATTTAGTCCAATGACACTGAGTATGTGCTGAGCAAGACTGGAAACTCCTCATTTGGAATTACTCTTACAATAGGATAATAGCCATTATTAAGCTGGTTTTCTTACTTTATAGTCACAATTGGTTTTTTTTAAAGTTCAAGTTCCTACTATTTCCAAAAAAAATCAGGTCTACCATGATGGGCAAAGATGTGTCAACCTTGAAATTATGCAAAAGGGTCTGTGGGTAGATTCTGAAAGTAATTCCAAAAAATGTAGCTCCAGGAAGTAATGTGACATCATTAATTATTTATTCAAAATGACAACTTTGGAGGGGCCAATATTCATTTGCAAAAGTTTTGTTGTGTGTGAAAATAATACTCACATTATGTTTTAGTCACCCCTGACCCAGCACTGAGCAAATATCTTTAACTGTGTGCTTTTGCATGTTTAGTAGGTATTCAAGTTGAGTGATGAATATACCCATAATTGTACTTGTTTACATATCTTCTTTGCATTAATTATTTAAATGTCTTTCAAACATGTATTTGTACTTCTTTTTCCCTTAGACTGGAACATTCCCCAAGGGCCAGAACTGTGTACCTTTTCATCCCCAAACCCCAGCACAGGCCTTAGTGCCCAATAAATACCAAATAATAGAGCAGCTAACATCTATGGAGAATTACATACCAAATACTTAACATATTCTATTTCATTTCATCTTTATGCTACTTCTACTAAGAAATTATTTTTATCCACATTTTACATATGAGAAAATGGGACGGTTCAGTAATAATATAACTGGGCATATGTACACACACACACACACGCACACGCTCACACACACAACCTGACTCCCCTCCTACCAAAGTTGCTACAAAGCCTGACTCAAACCCAGGAAGCCTGGGTAGTCTAGGAAACCTGAAGGACTCCAGGGCAACAGCAGAACGAGTCCCTCATTTTCAAATGTTCTATAAATTTAGGTTGAGCTAATCATGACCAGGTGCTATGAGTCAGTCAAGGGAGGGGAGGGGAAAACAACAGACAAAGACATAAAAGCAACCCTGAGGATAAACACAGAGGAGGTGCCTGAATATGTTCAGATAGCTACAGATTAGGGTGCAGATGGACAGAACAGTGAGACAAGACAGGTGATCTGGGGGCCGTTGTTCTAAGTATGTGTACACAGGGCAGAGAGAGGAGGAGAAGAAAATTAGAAAGTTAACTCATCTCTTGAAACTCTTCAGATGAAAGACCAGATTTTGTTGAAGCGCAACTGTTCAAATAAGGGTATTTTTAGGCACTTCTATCAAGTCCCAAGGGAGTAAAGATTAAAGGGATGACACTAAGAAAAGAAGCCTGCCATAAACTCATGCATACAAAAGCCCTAGCCCTACCTGAAAGGCTTAGAGAACTTGGTATTTGAGAAGAAGACAGAGGTAGATAGCGAAGAAGGCACAGCGGAGCAGCAGAGGGGAGACTGAAACAGAGAGAGGGCTGAACCCACCTGCTCACTCAGGTTTCGCTGTTCAGCACAGATCTCCAGGACGCAGTTGCTAGTCTGCTTGGCCAGCTCTTCCAGGAAGGAGTTGCAGTGATGAAGGCCGTGGTTCTTCAGGTGAGGGTACTGAGGGAAAGAGGACCCAAGGAAGAAAGTGTTATCACCAAGACAGCCGTGTCTTCCCCATAATACTGTTCTGACCCCAGCCTGAGCCACCGACTTCTACAGAAGAAGAAAATGAGAGCCAGAGAGAGGACACCCTACACATAAAGCTGAGACATTCAGGGACTTGCACCAGATATCTACGGGGCCAAAAGATACTCAGGTATCTATGGGTACCCTTCCTGGGGCCAAAATCAACCCCTGAAATCGCGTTTTGAGGGAATAATAATAAGACGTGGTTAGAGGGATGACAGGGTTTGGAGCTCAGGACACATACCTCCTCCGGGCACATCTCATGCGTGCAGTGGACAAAGTGAGCACAGATGAGGGGGAAAGCAATGGCATAACGGAACATGGCAGGTTCCTCCAGGGTCACAGCAAACATCTTCTCGAAGGTACGGAGATGAAAGCTATGGAACAGACAAGGAGACTCAGGACCAGGGTTTAGGAGCTGCTTCCTCTGAGGTGGATAGAATATTGATTCTTTCGACAAAAGTTTTTTTTTAAACCTTTTACTTTGTATTGGAGTATAGCCAATTAACAATGTTGTGATAGTTTCAGGTGAACAGCAAAGAGACTCAGCCATACATATACATGTATCCATTCACCCCCACACTCCCCTCCCTAAACAAATATTTATTGATATTCATCCCTCCCTCTTTAAATTCCCTACTCTTAAAGCAGAGAGAAAACCAAGAAACTCAACCCTTTCAGTCTTTTTTTTAACTGGATCCCAGGGCAAGCTAGTAATGTCTCCTTCCCTTTTCTTGTACAAAATTGCTATTCCTTCCCCAGAACCCCTGCATGATTTGGGCCCTGATTTAGAAGCCTCTCAATATGGCACCCCACTCCAGTACTCTTGCCTGGAAAATCCCATGGGCGGAGAAGCCTGGTAGGCTGCAGTCCATGGGGTGGCTGAGAGTCGGACACAACTGAGCGACTTCACTTTCACTTTTCACTTTCATGCATTGGAGAAGGAAGTGGCAACCCACTCCAGTGTTCTTGCCTGGAGAATCCCGGGGATGGGGGAGCCTGGTGGGCTGCCGTCTGTGGGGTCGCACGGAGTCGGACACGACTGAAGTGACTTAGCAGCAGCAATACTACTAATTCACATCCCTCCCAAAATTTGACACTCAGGCTCCAGTAAACTTTCTCAGTAATTCCATGAGACTGATCTTTCCTCAATCCTGTATCCTCTCAACGGCATGCATATTTGCCATTATTATGTCCTTTTCACATGTGGGTATTATACCTTCCTAACCATGAAGAATGCAGACAGCAGAGCCAACATACTGTATTGTATGTTTGATTCCTCAAAGGGTAGAGTTATGCACAACAGTGGTCACTGAGTAAAGGCCAAATGATACCTAAGTAAGACAATCATGTGCACTCTCTAAAGGCCCTGTTCCCCAGCCCTCCCAATTATTTTCAGTCATCTCCACTAAACTTCCGCCTTTTCCATTTCTCTTTTAAATCACAAGGTCCAAAAAAAAAGATGCTAAAGAAGTTTACAAAGATAACAGTGAAGAACGGACAATTGATGAATTATCCCAGAGAAGGCAAGACTGTGTGAAGTCCAACTGGCTTCCCTAAAGAAAGCCAGCACAAAAGGGAATCAGCTTCAAATTCCTACCATTTGATAAGAACTGGAATGAAGAAACTGTGGAGTTATAGCATCTGCCTTTAAGGAGATCTCAAAGAAAACAAGTCTTCCCAGTGTCTGGGGGAATTAGAGTGCTCCACAGAAGCCAGGCAAGAGATTAGGTTAATTGATAAAGAGCTCAGGACATACCAGAAAGTAGATAAATCAGAAGTTTCCACCAGCATATTCTCTACTGAGTCCAGCATTCGGGAGTGAAAGACAATGAGGTTCATCACCTTGGCTAAGTCTGGGTTCTCATGCAAGTGCAGGGGAGCCTTAGCCACACTGGTATATGCCTATGGTTGGAGGTGGGAAAGGGGGGAGAAAAACAAGACAAATGAAAAAGACTCCTCAGTCTTGGGACTACAGTTTGACTGGGATTTGTCCCATCCGATCAGGAGTTTTTATTCCATACAGCAGAACTTTGGAGTTAAAAAGAGGAGGAAGGGGAGTTTCCTGGTGGTTCAGTGACTCATTGGTAACGAATCCATCTGCCAATACAGGAGACACAGGTTTGATCCCTGGTCTGGGAAGATCCCACATGCCGCATGCGGAACAACTAAGCCCATGCTCCACAATTATTGAGCCTGTGCTCTAGAGCCTGGGACCCACAACTACTGAAGCCCACGTGCCCAAGAACCCATGCTCTGCAACAAGAGAAGGCACTGCAATGAGAAGCCCACACACCACAACTAGAGAAAAACCCATTCAGCAATGAAGATCCAACACAGCCAAAAAATAAATAAAATTCTAAAAAAGAGAGGGGGGGATTGTGAGTAAGGAAAAACCTTAAGAATGGGGGACCATTCCCAGAAACAAACCTACCTGTAGACGGAACCAGTCTAGTCTCAATCCAGAAAATTCAAATTTCTCTCCATTATCAACTGCGAGAAAAACAGAAGTTTAAAAGGATATAATTAAATAGCACCTCTATCCAATTGCATGAAATGGTAGGTCCTCTTCAAAGTCATCTCGGCTACTCCCTGGCTCAAGAGACCCGTATTTCTAGAGAAAAAAATGTCCGCCTTCACTCTTTCTCCCCCTCTTCCCTCCAGTTACCTTGTTTGAGATTCAGAGAGGAGAGGGTACTGACGAATGAGGACATTATGATGGACTCCTCCTCAGGACACACAGACAGGTTCTAAAAGAGAAGGTGGAGTCAAGGGGGCATAAGTTTCACCAGGAGAGAAAGGAGGACCACAGGGCGTGGCCAGTGTATGAAGGTAGAAGGAACTGCCAAGTGTCACAAACAAAAAAGAGCCAAGCAAAACACAGCGGAAACTCCGAGTTCAAAGCTAACATCCAACTGCCCTTTATTTTCTCTCCTGTTAGCATCACTTGGGAGGAAAATTACTAAGATTATTAGTCCTTTTTTTAAATTTTAACAAACATAAAGGAGGAAATTGGGCTTTTGACACACAATCCATAGAGCATTCACTCAAGCATTCAGTCAAGGTGACCCCCAGAGAAAAATGACCAGGGATCACCCCCAAATTTCCAAAGTATCATCAATTAAACATACTTGAATGATGTCACTGAGCACAAGGGCATCAAATCTGGCCAGGTACTGAAGGTGGTACTGCTGAATCACCTTGACGTGTCTTCGGACCAGAGCCCTAACCTCCTCCAACAGGAAGAGCAGTTCTGCAATGCTCCTGCAAAGTTGAGGATGAGAACAGAGGGCAGTGTGAGACTGAAAATATGACCTGAGACAAAGACAGTGGCAACAGGGTGAAACTGAGACCTCCCGAGGTCATCTGATGCACCGCTCCCTGTCCCTTTTCCCAGTCCGTCTAAAGTCAAGATTCTTAACTATGCCAAGAACTAACGAGTCAACGTAGTCCTCAGGCGTCTTCGTCTTGGTGACATTTTCTGTGTGGCGAACCAGCCAAGTGACTTCATCACGAATGAAGGACAGGGCCATGAAAACAAAAAGGGCCTATGGAGGGGACAGAGACTATGAGGATTTTCAACTTTAGAAATGGATTTCAAAGCACAGAGAAAACTACCATGAAAATGTGCTTATAGATACAATTGAGTAGCCATACCAACAATAGTGTCCAACATTAAACACAGAGACCCACAAAAAAAGCATCCTATGAGAATCAGACCTATATATATGTTGACATGAGTTCACAATACCACCTTATCAAATTAAATTTTAGAAATATTTACTAGGTCAATACCACCTTATCAAATTAAATTTTTAAAATATTTACTAGGTCAATACCACCTTATCAAATTAAATTTTAGAAATATTTACTAGGTATTTATGTGGTTTAAAAAAAAAAAGCAAGCTCTGTCTTTAATTAGCTCACACTCAAATAGAGGATAAGGCAAGTATGCAAATAACTATAACATATGATACTATATGATAGTGCCCAAAAGAGAGATACAACAAGTTTTACGGTACTCCAAGATTCAAGGGAACCACACACACAAACAGAACAATAAAACTTAGAAATGCAAAAACTCAGGAATGCCAAATCATGCTTCCCTTCCTCGCTTTCTCTTGCCTTGGGACCCAGTAGTCCTGGTTCATCAGTTAACACAGTCTCCAGCTCCTTCACAGCTATTCGCAGAAACTGGCGCCGTTGAGAGTGGAACTGGCCACTGGGGAAAGAAAGCAGAAGCTAGAGAATACTGCCTCTCCTGCCCTCAAAAATCCTCCAAACACAGAGCAGACAAGATCTACCTTTAGGAAGGGGTGTCAACCAGGAGGAAGGTTCAAGGCCACAGTTAGACTCAGTAAGGAAACACAAGACCCTATGGGGCAACAGCGAGTTCTTGGGTTGAGACAATAAATCTGTACAGAAATAGGGGTGGCTTGGGTGACAGCAAAGGTCAGGAGAGATGCCTATTCCATCCCCTCTGGAAGAGCTCATTCTTTTCCTTTACCTGTTTGCAATTGCATGTTCCTTGCTTTCCTTTATGTCGGCCACTCGCTTGCCATACCTGAGAATTGACACAAGCACAGAAGGGTTGGCCACACCTCCGGTTAGAGTCCTCGTCCCACCTTCCCAGTCCTCGGAGATTCCAAACTACAGTCTGCAGGAAGCATGGACAGCGCTCACCCTCAGGATCTTTCTAAACACTACTTTTAACCCCAGCCTACTAATAAGAGACTCATGTCACTTTAGTTCAGTCAGTTCAGTCACTCAGTTGTGTCCGACTCTTTGCGACCCCATGAACTGCAGCATGCCAGTCCTCCCTGTCCATCACCAACTGCCAGAGTTCACTCAAACCCATGTCCATTGAGTCAGTGATGCCATCCAATCATCTTATTCTCTGTTGTCCCCTTCTCCTCCTGCCCTCAATCTTTCCCAGCATCAGGGTCTTTTCAAATGAGTCAGCTCTTCACATCAGGTGGCCAAAATATTGGAGTTTCAGCTTCAACATCAGTCCTTCCAATGAATACCCAGGGCTGATCTCCTTTAGGATGAACTGGGTGAATCTCTTTACAGTCCAAGGGACTCTCAAGAGTCTTCTCCAACACCACAATTCAAAAGCATCAATTCTTCAGCACTCAGCTTTCTTTATAGTCCAACTCTCACATCCATACATGACTACTGGAAAAACCATAGCCTTGACTAGACGGACCTTTGTTGGCAAAGTAATGTCTCTGTTTTTAAATATGCTGTCTATGTTGGTCATAACTACTCCTTCCAAGGAGTAAGTGTCTTTTAATTTCATGGCTGCAATCACCATCTGCAGTGATTTTGGAGCCCCCAAAAATAAAGTCTGTCACTGTTTGCATTGTTTCTCCATCTATTTGGCATGAAGTGATGGGACCAGATGCAATGATCTTAGTTTTCTGAATGTTGAGTTTTAAGCCAACTTTTTACACTCCTCTTTCACTTTGATCAAGAGGCTTTTTAGTTCCTCTTCACTTTCTGCCATAAGGGTGGTGTCATCTGCATATCTGAGGTTATTGATATTTCTCCCGGCAATCCTGATTCCAGCTTGTGCTTCATCCAGCCCAGCATTTCTCATGATGTACTCTGCATAGAAGTTAAATAAGCAGGGTGACAATATACAGCCTTGATGTACTCCTTTTCCTATTTGGAATCAGTCTGTTGTTCCATGTCCAGTTCTAACTGTTGCTTCCCGACCTGCATACAGGTTTCTCAAGAGGGAGGTCAGGTGGTCTGGTATTCCCATCTCCTTCAGAATTTTCCACAGTTTATTGTGATCCACACAGTCAAAGGCTTTGGCATAGTCATGCCACTTAAAGATTATCTAGTTCTCATCATTATTTTTCAGATGAAGAAAATAATACCTAGGAAAGAAAAATGGCTTGCCCAAGGTCACATAGGGTTTAAATGAGGAAGTTGAGAATAGATTTCTTGTCCTGTGCTCCTGCCTTGACACCTTCAGGCTAAAAGACTTTTCCAGGTTTGAAGGCAATACAAAGAAGCAGTGCATCAATATGACACAGGCCCTGCTCTCAGGTAAAAGTAGTTATTCCAGCTGGGTCCCTTTCCCACCTCCTCTTAGAATTTAACTTCCTCAATTGTCCTTTGATCACTGTAATCCTCCACTCTCCCCACTGGTTTATTCTCTTCTCCCAACAAGTCTCCCTAAGAATTAGGACCCTCGACTGACCCTGACCATCTACTGAACTCTGCCCATTCCCCTTATACCACCAATCTCCTCCAGAGACACCTTTATTCTTTTTCACCTCACCTTTCACTGACCCTTGAAGCCCATATGACCTCAGACAATAAACAAATTGCTCTCTCTAAGGTCACCATCAACTTCTGGATCACCACATTCAATGGCCTTTTCATTGTTCTTTGTTTATCTGCAATATCTGACTCTCTTAACCATATCTCTTTTTCTCTCCTAGTGGCCTGTGCTCAAACGTCCCACACCACTGTAGGCTCTGTGTTCTCTATGTCCCTTAGATCTGTCTTCTCTTGTCCTGCATCTGTTGCCACCATGTTAGTCGAATTTATTATAATCTTTCATTTCTCTTCTCCAGACCACCTCATTACTGAGCTTAGCACAGAATCAAAGAAATGTAGAGTAGGAAATCATAGTAATCAAATCAGGATTCAACTCCACAGCATTCCTGGTGGGTAGTTGTTTCATCCACTACCTGGTACAATGGAAAGCAAGACGATTAAGAGTCAAAAAAATCTGGAATGATTTCCTAATTCCATCTCCTATTAACCGAGTGACCTTGAGACTGAGCCTCCATTTTCTCATTTATAAAAGAAGATATTGGGACTTCCGTGGCAGTCTAGGGGTTAAGACTCCGCCCTTCTACTGCAGAGTCTAGATGCAGGTTCAATACCTGGTCAGGGAACTAAGATCCCGTATGCTGTGTGCCATGGCCAGAAAAAAAGAAAGACAATATTAATATATATGCCTGAGTATAAGTAATGTGCAGATCAAATTAGATCATTTATGTCAAAGAATTCCCTAAACAATAAGTCTTACATGTTACTGTTGTTCTGAATGATGAGAAACTAAATACCCTTCAAACATCCCTTCCATTCCCTAGAAGCAGGAATCATTAGAAAGTTTTTCTGCATGTCAGTATCTCCTGTAACTTCTAATTATTAATCTTAGATTTACTCTGTCAAAACTTGCAATGAGTTTTAATGATAATACTCAGTTGTTGAAAGTATGAGGAATAAGTATTCTCATAGACTGTTGATAATACATCTATTTGGAGGACAATTTGGCAAGAGGTATTAAAATTTGAAATATGCACATCCTTTAACCCAGAAAATCCACTTCTAAGAATTTACCCTATAGAAATGTTCACAAAGATACATGTCTAAAGATATGCATTACAACAGTATCTGTAAAGGCTTTTTTAAAAGTGGGGGAGAGGTACAGTTCAAATGTCCATCAATAGTGGATTGGATTAATAAATTATGTTACAACCACATAAGGAAATACTATTTGGCTATTAAAAAGATTAAATGTCTACAGACTGATATGCAAAGATATACAAAATACAGTACGTTTTTTTAAAAAACTTCACAATATAATGTAGAATGTGGATCCATTGCTTTTTATCAATTGCTTATATAAGGCTAAAAATAAACACACCCCTCTATATGTTCATATATATACACAGGCATCTAGAGGACATGCACCAAAATATTTGGGGACATGAGATTGTAGTCAACACCCTCTTGGTATTTTTTACATTTCTGGTGTTAGTTTTGCAACTACAAAGATAATAAAGGTATTTGACCCCTTCCTTAATCCCTTACCTCCTTCTCATTATAACCCTGTCTCTATTCTTCCCTTCAAGGTCAAACTTTTTAAAAGAGTTACCTACTAAATTCCTTATCTCCTATTTGGTCCTAAGCTCACTGCAATCCAGGTTTTGACCTCAATACTCAATTGAAGTTATCCATATGCAGGTCAGGAAGCAACAAAGAACTGGACATGGAACCACAGACTGGTTCTAAATCGGGAAAGGAGTACGTCAAGGCTATATGTTGTCACCCTGCTTATTTAACTTATATGCAGAGTACATCATGAGAAACGCTGGGCTGAATGAAGCACAAGCTGGAATCAAGAATGCTGGGAGAAATATCAATAACCTCAGATATGCAGATGACACGACCTTTATGTCAGAAAGCGAAGAAGAACTAGAGCCTCTTGAAAGTGAAAGAGGAGAGTGAAAAAGTTGGCTTAAAACTCAACATTCAAAAAACTAAGATCATGGCATCTGGTCCCATCACTTCATGGCAAATAGATGGAGAAACAATAGAAACAGTAACAGACTTAATTTTTTGGGGGCTCCAAAATCACTGCAGATGGTGACTGCAGCCATGAAATTAAAAGACGGTTGCTCCTTGGAAGAAAAGTTATGACCAACCTAGACAGCATATTAAAAAGCAGAGACATTACTTTGCCAGCAAAGATCCATCTTCTCAAAGCTATGGTTTTTCCAGTAGTCATGTATGGATGTGAGAGTTTGGACTATAAAGAAAGCTGAGCACCAAAGAATTGATGCTTTTGAACTGTGGTGTTGGAGGATACTCTTGAGAGTCCCTTGGACTGCAAGAAGCTCCAACCAGTCCACCCTAAAGAAAATCAGCCCTGAATATTCATTGGAAGGACTGATGCTGAAGCTGAAACTCCAATATTTTGGCCACCTGATGAGAAGAGCCAACTCATTTGAAAACACCCTGATGCTGGGAAAGATTGAAGGTGGGAGTAGAAGGGGATGACGGAGGATAAGATGGTTGGATGGCATCACCAACGCGATAGACATGAGTTTGAGGAGGCTCCGGGAGTTGGTGATATACAGGGAGGCCTGGTGTGCTGCAGTCCATGAGGTTGCAAAGAGTCAGACACGACTGAGTGACTGGACTGAACTGAACTGAACAAGAAGGGGACTAAGACCATCTTTACAAATAAATTAAATAAACATTTTCCAGTTCTCATTTGACCTCTCAGTACTGTCAAACGTAGATAAACAGTCCTTTCTTCTTGACATGTCTTCTTTCCTTGTCTCGGTTATTCCTCTCATTGATTTCTCTGCCTCTGCTGGCCCTTACATTTCAATGTCTCAGAGGTTCTATCCCAGTGTTTTCTTACTTCACACATTCTCTGTGAGTAATCTCACCTACGCCCAAGGCTTTGATCACCATTTTGCCAAACTTAATCTGAATCCAAATATCTCTCCTAAATTCCATAACCAAAAGGTAAAAGGTCTAACATACATTTATCTTCAATGTTCTACAAATACTTCAAATTCAAGCTGCTCAAAACTGAATTCACAACCTTTTCCCACAAAATAGCTTTTATCATGTATTCTCTATCTTAAGGAATGCCAAGTATCCATTCCAGAAACTTTGACTTCAACCTCAGTTTCTCCTAATTCACTTCATTAACCTCTGCCTCTAGTTTTCTCCATCTGACTTCTTTTCTTCCCTGCAGCCAGAGTGACTTTTTCTAAAATGCAAATATGGTTGTGTCACTGCCCTGTTTAAAAATCATTCAATGACTCCCTATCCCTTTTAGAATAGGCTCAAATAGAATAGATGCCAGGGCATCCAAGGCCCCAACTTACCTCTCCAAGTTTATCTTGACAACTTCTTCATTTCTGTAACCAGAGCTACATGAATTTCTTAGAAAATGCTATGCTCCCTCTTGCCTTGAAACCTTGACAGTTTCTCTGCCTAAAGTATCTTTCTCTGCCTTAAGCAACTTCCCTGCCTCTCCATCCACGCCCCCACAACTCCTATACACATACACACACACACACACACACATATACAATTCACTTGTTTAATTCTTCAGGTCTGTCCCCAGGTTTTGCTGGATCCTCCAAAGCCAGTTTAAAGCAGTTTGTGTTTATACATCCTAATCCCTTATTATATCACAACAGTTTATCTATTTTTCACTAATTTGCAAGCTCTTTGAGAGCAGAGATTCTGTCTTTGTTTAAAAAGCACATAGATTGCATTACAACATACCAAGCAATTTTCTACATGCTTTATAAATAGTTACTCTTTCATTCCTCCTAACAACCCTAGGAGGTAGGTCATAGGGAAGTACTATCATTATTTATAGATAAATTGAGCCCTGGCATAGAGAAGTTAAGTAACTTGCCCAAGATCACATAGTCAGTCAGGGCAGAGCTGGAATTCAAAGTCAGGTAATCTTGTTTCAGGGTCCATGATCTTATCCTCTATGCTATCTTATTAGTTACTCTATCGAGTGAAGTACTTAGTAAATACTATGTATTCAATAAATATTTCTTTGATAATTAGAACTATTTCTTAATACCTATACTAAGGACACTCATGGAGACTAGAAAAGGATGTTAGGAGGGGCTAAAAATCCCCAAAGATTAGCTTGGCTCTCAGGTCTCACCCTTTCAAACTGCTAAAGAGGTCCTCAGTGACTTTGTGCACCTGGAGCGCATCCTCCCGGATGAGGGTGATGTACAGGGAGCCCTGCAGACACAGCTTCCACAGTTTCTGGCAGTCGGCATTGGAGTTGAGGCACCCATGACAAAGAAGAAACCCAACTGCGGGTGTGTAAAACAGTGCAAAGGAGGATTTTTAGGGCTTGATCTCCATGTGACATGCTGCTGAGTCTAGTCCCACCTCAACCCACAAAAAACTTACCGACAATCCAACGCTCCATCACTTCCACAGACAGGTACTCACAGGCCATCTATGAGAAGGGAGGCAGAGATGCTTTAACGGCTATTTAACTTGGTCTAAAGACTAAGGCGGTCAAGACAAGGGCAATCAAGCTAGAATTTGAGTATCAAACACAACTCTTATCTTACCAGACTGGATCAGGATACTTTGATAAGCTAATACCTGGGAAAACTAGAAGTGGGTTGAGGGGAAAATATTTAAGAGGGGGAAAGGAACTTAAGCTAGAAGTCAGGACAAATGGTTTGACATAACTTCTCTTCAACAGTTCAGGAGAGTAATACTCAAAATCTTATGATTTCCCCCTCCCTTGGATTCTTTCACCATGTAAAATATAAATCACTTGTCTGGTGCTTCTCATACATCTTGTACCATCAGTTCTATTTTTATGACCACATGGCCTATCTTCCTACTAGACGAGAAATTCTTTGCAGCAAGGACCTTGGGCCGATAGTAATTGAATAAAAACATTTGTTAATTAATTGACATCTATGCTCAAGTTCCTACTGAGCTAAATAGGTGCCTAATGAGTCAGTTTCATCCATTCATTCATTCTGTGAATATTTATTAACTTCCTTCTACGGGCAGGCACATCCTAATCCTGATCCAAAGAAAAGCTTCAACCTAACCATGATTTTTTTAGCCACATAAGATGATCAACACAGAAGCATATCCTAGCAGAGGGCTAAAGCACTCTTAGGGCTGATATTTCCTGAAAGGAAGAAGCCTCTACAGAAATGGCCTTGGAAAGAGCATGTTTCCACTGACAAGAGGAAAAGAGAACTCACGGTGTCTGAATTAGCAGGGTTAATCATGGCTGAGGCTGTGCCGATAAGACTCAGAAGCTGGACACTGCGCCACTGCTCGGCCCCTTGGTTCCTTCGGACAAAGAGGCAGTGCAAAGAGAGGAGGGCTTCACTCACAGCCTGTGAGGGGGAAACAAACGAACCCTTAAAGTCAGTGATGGGACAACCTACATCTGCCTGAGAAATCCTCCAGCCTCTCAAGAAACTTGCCTTTGTGTGAGGCCCAAACTCCTCTGTCAGCTTCTTCAGAGGGTGGTCATACTCCAAGACCATCTGACCCAGACGGGCAAAACTGGAGTCACTTGAAGAAAGCACAGGGAAAATGCTTACAGCCCTCCATTAAGCATGATGTAAACTCTCATGTTTGCATATAGGTTAAAGGTGTGTACATAAGCTGGTACTCTCCACCACCTACAAAGATACTAAACTGTAAATTACATATAAAGATAACCCACTCTAGGCCCTGGGATACTAAGACAAAATCACATGATTTGGGGCTGCTCCATGAAAGTTTCTTCCTTACAAGAAACTGAAATAGGGTTGAACACATGATAGGTACTCTACAAATTTGTGTTGATTAGTTATTGCTGGACCCAAATCTGTATACAGACCAAAAGTATATATATACACACACACACACACATTCAAAGCAAATGTAAGTCACATGCCTAGGTACTCATGTAGGCACATAGGAATATACATCATACATAGAACAATGTTCAACAGCCCACTCTGATCTCTCTGGTCTTCACTTTTTTCAGCCTTTAAATGCTTTTATTTGCACTAACAGAAAGGCAAAGAATTGTACATAATCCAAAATCCATTTATATTTGGCTTCAAATGTATTATCATATATTACTTACCTCTAAAGGCTTTAACTTTACTAATATTATTCCTACTAATATTAAAAAATGTTTTCTTTGCTTTCTGCAATAACCTGAAAAGGAGAGTGGCAGCAGCCCGCCTAGGATTAAAAACTCATTAGAGATAATGCAGACTGGATAGCCCACTAGCAGATATTCAAGAGTTAACTATATATAAAAGTACACGTCTTAGTGTATGCCCTTATAAGTATTCTAAATTGTTTTACTTTGCCTATGTCATCATGTAGATTATAGATTCTCACATGAAAAAGCATGCCATCGGAGGGAGGCGGGTTCAGGATGGGGAACACATGTATGCCTGTGGCAGATTCATTTCGATATATGGCAGAACCAATACAATATTGTAAAGTTTAAAAATAAAATAAAATTTAAAAAAATATTAAAAAAAAAAAGCATGCCATCTACTTCCTTTGTATCCACTTTTACGTCATAGCACCATGTATGAGATTCATCATCTTGTATACATCTCCTTAACTCACCTGTGTCCATGAAGCATCTCATGGGCACAGTTGAACATGCCAATGAGTACCCGTCGATCCTCAATCCGTGACAGAAGTAAAATAACTGAGGTGTAAGTCACTATCAAGTCCAGGTAACTCCGAGTGAAGTCAAAGTTGAGATTCTACAAGGAAAATACATAGAAACCCAAGAACGGCAAGGCCTGTTAAACTCGATTTCCCTAATCATTCCAGACAGTGCTAACCAGACTCTGGAAAGGTCTATTTAGAAGAAGAAATTGGGGACTTCCCTTATGGCCCAGTGGCTAAGACTCTGAGCTCCCAGTGCAGGGGGTCTGAGTTCGATCCCTGGTCAGAGAACTAGATCCTACATGCCACAACTAAGACCTGGTACAGTCACATAAATAAATATATATATTAGGAAAAAAAGAAGAAGAAGAAATTAACAAGACTGCAAATTCAGAAGAAAATGGGAACAAGTTCAGGGGCTAAAAATGAACTCAAAATATAAGAAGGCCAGGAAATTAGAGCTGGTCTAATTAGGTGTTGGATTTTTATGTGAATTTTATGTTTAAAGAAATCACAATACTGATCTGCTTAACATGTAAATGCACTTTAACTTCCACATTTTTACAGAAGTATAGTCCTGAATTAACAGCCATTCATTCATTATACAGTATATATTATATTATAGTCCTGGAGGAACAGCCATTCCTCTAGTCCCATCTCACCCAACACTGTTCCAACAGAGACCATTTCCATGGCTCTAGGATAGAAGAGAATTGCAAAGAATCTTACGATATCAAAATGGCACTGGCAGGCATCAATGGTGTTGAGAAGTTCATACACATGATCCTGGGGGTAGAATTGGAGATGAGAATCAGTGAAGAAGAAAGAGAAGATGACGTGTACTACCGGTCTTCCTTGGAGGTCCTAAGGAGCCACTGAATAACACACAGGAGGCTTGCTGAGTTCAGGAAGTTCCTCCTCCATAAGCTGTTGGTGGGCCCCTGGCAGGCTACCCGACCGATGCCCATGACTGCACAGGCACAGGTCCCTGTTACACTGTGCACGCCTTCCCTCATCTTATTGTCCCAGTGCCCTCTTTCTCCACACACACACACACACACACACACAAAAGGTTACAAAATGCAGGTTATCTGATCATTTGTTTCTAAAATACCAAAAATCAGGACCTCCCCCCTTTTTTTTAATTGATCAATCTCAAAATCAGTCTGTTCTTTGATTCTATCTCCTATTCTCTTTAACAAATGGGAATACTACCAAACTTTCTACATGTTTCTACTTACTGATCACCTACCACAATATGTGCTAAGTACTTACTAGGTTATTTGCATATACTTCATTTAACCCTCATTCCAGTGTGAGAGGGATTCTTTTCTTTTCATACCTAATTTTGCCTAAATAATAAGCAGTTTTACTGTGGATACTTCTCTCCTCCCTCACATCAGCACCCACTTTACATTCTGTCCAACCTTCAGGTAGACAAGTTTAACAACCTAGTGTGTCCTTTGTTAATTTTCACCCTATTTATATAATCCTGTGCAGGCAGGGAAAAAAAGAGAGACGGTTTTTTTGAAAATCATTTGTGTTAAAAACTTGAGATAATGTCACACTCTTATTACCATTTTACTTTTTTTATTCAATCATACCTGCCAAAAGTCCTCAAGTCTCTGGTAGAGCCCTAATGCACTTCTTTTTAATGGCTGCATAGTAGTCCATGATACAGCCAATTCAGTCCGTCTTTTCCCAACTGATGCCCTAGTCACTGCACATAGATACTGTCAATTCTACTCAAGTTGAACTACTAGATCAAAGAGTATATATGTTTTTATTTTTAAAACACATTGCCTAAAGATTTGGATAGGCTGTTTACAATTAAAAATATAAAAATGGTATGGCTCAGTCCCTTCACTGTTACCTGAAACTCATAACATTGTTAGCCTGCTATACCCCAACACAAAATTAAAAGTTTAAATATATACGTATAAATGACCAATAAGAACATGAAAAGATGTCCAATAACACTAATCATCAGGAAAATGCAAATTAAAATCACAAGAAGATACCACTACATACCCAGTGCAGTGCAGTGCATTGCTCGGTCATGTCTGACTCTTTGCAACCCCACGGACTACAACCTGCCAGGCTCCTCTGTCCATGGAATTTTCCAGGCAAGAAATACTGGAGTGGATTGCCATTTCCTCCTCCAGGGGATCTTCCTGGCCCAGGGATTGAACCTGCATCTCCTGCATTGGCAGGCAGATTCACACACCCATTAGAATAACTAAAATTCGGGAGTTCCCTGGAGGTCCAGTGGTTAGGACTTGGAACTTTAATTGCAATGGCCCAGGTTCAATCCTGGTCAAGAACCTGAGATTCTGAAAGCCACTCTGCACAGCCAAAAAAAACAAAGAATGACTAGGGACTTCGCTGGAAGTTCAGTGGTTAAGACTTTGCTCCTAATGCAGGGAGCATGAGTTCAATTCCTGGGCAGGGAACTAAGAGCCTACACGCCACACAGCACATGGCCATGAATGACATAAATAACTGAAAGCAAGTTTGATGAGAATGTGGAGCAACAGGAACACGATATATTGTGGATGGGAAGAGAAAATGGAACAATGACTTTGGAGAAGAGTTTGGCAGTTTCTTATAAAATTAAACATAAACATACCATGTGATTTAGCGATTCAACTTCTAGGTTATTTATCCAAATGAAATGAAAAATATGTCCCCACAATTATTTGTACTCAAATGTTTATGGCAACTTATGCATACTGGCCAAAACTGGAGACAATCCAGAAGTCCATCAACAGGGAAATGGATAAACAGATTGTATCCATACAATGAAATAGTGCTCAGCAAAAATAGGAAATGAATTGTAGGTATGTAAAACATAAACAAATCTTAAAAATATTATGCTGAGTGAAAGAAGCCAGACACAAAGGAAAACATGGTGTATAGATCCTAATTACATGTATGAACCTCTAAAAAAGAAAAATCTAAACTGGAATGTAGATCAGTGGTTGCCTGGGAACAGGATAAGTTGGGATTGACTAGAGATAAAAAGGTGCAGAGAACCTTTGTGTTGATGAAAATTATCCATATTTTATGTTGGCTGTTACACAGGTGTATACATTTGTCAAATTTATTAAATGTATGAGAACTTCCCCAAAAGGCTGTATCTAAATTAACATACAGGGAAACTGAGGCTGAGAGCAGTTAAGAAACTCACCACAGATCACAAAGCTAGTAAGGACCAGAATTAGAACCCAGAGCCCACAATCTTCTGTCTATACTACATGACCTCAAGACCTCTGTCAAGTCTATGCTTCCTCCTTTGCTGGGAGGGCCAGTCCACAACTCCTTGCTGCAACCAAATTCCCAAAAGATAATATAACTGAGGTTTGCTTCCAGCCACTCACACAACCAAGGTCACTACCCAGATTTTATACTGTAAAGATAGAATCAGAAAGGAATAGATTTAACATCTGTTGGCCTATTACTCTATTATACACTAAACACTGTGTTAAGTGTTTTCAATGTGTTGTCTAATTTAATTTTTACAAATACCCCATGTAGTAAATCTTACCTCCCATTTTACAGATAAAGAAACTGGGATTCAAAGAGTTTCTTACCAAAGTCATATAGTTTATAAGTGATAAAGCTGAGAGCTGAAACCAGGTCTGTCTGATTCAGAGCCTACCTACTCCACAATACACAATACCTGTATCTCTCTTTCCCTTCCAGCCCTGAATGAGCTGTACTAAACTCCTTGGGCTCAGAAGTTAACCACTGCAGCAACCAGAAGGTATCTTTTGGACTCCTAGTGAAAAACATTTTTATATGCTTCCAGCATTCTTCTACTGTCTCCACTAGTGCCTACCTTCTTCCTAACCATTACTCTCAATTCCAAATGAACAACCTCTGACCTGACCCTCCTTCAGAACTTACGATCTTCTGTGTGCCCCCTTCTATCTTCATTGCATGATCTGATGACCAGCCTGGATTAGCTCCCTAGGACACCCAAGGCAGGGCTCCATACTCTTGTACTAGCTGAAAAAATACTGTAATACCATTACAAACTTACATGGCTCAAATGACTAAAATTTGTATTATTTCTTGAATATATAAATAATGTGTTCATTGTAGAAAAATCAGAAAATACAAACATAATTTTAACTCATTTTTAAAACCACTCATAATCTCACCATACAAAGAAGTTCTAACCTTCTTCATATGCATTTTTGTCTATGTAAATATACATTTTAGGGATATCTCCTCTGTTAAGCTACATTGTAATTTGCTTTTACACTAAAGAACATGTGAAGAGCATTTTTCCCATGCCAAGTAATATAAATATGTATCATCTTTAGCAGCTGTATAATATTTACTTATAGACACATACTCTGGGCTTTTAATTAAGCCTCTAGTTATTGAATATATCAATTATCTAAAGTTGTCACTATCATAAATAATGCAATAGAAATGCAAGAGAGTACATTCTTATACATATACCTTAGCACTTCTGATTGTCTCCTTGAGATAAATTTCTAGAACTAGAATTATTACATTTAAAAGTATATTTTCTAAGACTTTTAAAACATCATATCAGGTTGCCCTTCAAAAACAAAGCACTAAATATTTTTTATAGTTTATGGCTACAAAATAGTACATATTCATTGTTTAGAACTCAAATAAAATATCATCCATATATTACGCTATCAAACATTGTTAATAATTAGATAAGCTCAAATTGAGAGAAATTCTGAAAAATAATTAGTCTGAACCCTTCAGAAAAGTCAGTGGCAGGAAAGACAAAATAAGACTGGGAATTATTCTAGATTAAAGACTAAAGAGACATGACAACTGAGATATAACATCATGAATTCAATGTATGATCCTTGAGAAAAGTAGAGGAATGTGATTATGGGCTCTAACTATAACATTGTAGCAATTTTACATTTCCTGAGTACAATAGCTGCATTAAGGTTATGTAAGAAAATATTCTTGTTCTTAGCAGATGTATGCTAAAGTATTTATGGAGAGAAATGTCATGGTGCCTGCAACTCAAATGGTTCAAGGGAAAAAAAATAAGATAAGCAAACATGGCAAAATATTAAAAATCAGGAGATCCAGGGGGAACATAGACCAATATTCATTGCACTGTTCTTGAAATTGTTTAGTAGATTTGTAATAAAATTTGGGGGAAAAAAATACTTAAAATTTTAACTCAAAGAATACAAAAATATATAATGTAATAAAGTAAAGCCAATCATAATAATCCAGCTCCAAAATCAGGTATTTTTAACAGCTTAGTGTATAATATCCCAAATCTCTCCTACATATATACTAACACTATGTGTATATAAATTTATGTATCTTTTAAAACAAAAATAAAACTGTATCATACAGTATTCTATAACTCACTTTCGCTTAACAATACAACTTAGACATCCTTCCATATCAATACATCTGATATTTTAAAGAAACAATAATAAGGAACATACATGAACATCCAAACACTGGGTACTTGGGCTAGAGAGAGCTCACCCGAAATTCCATAACATCCACAAATGACTGGTAGTAGTTGGTAAGGTATCGAATTATCTCAGATTTTTCCCGATGTACTGGTCCTAAATGTTGCTGAAAGAAACAAAGTAAGAAGACAAGTGATCAAAGCAACCCAAGAGAACAGGGGTTATACCTAAAGCATCCTTAAAGAGGGTTAAAATACGCAGACAGGGGAAGTTGGAAAATCTCCAAATTCTGAAGTTTCGGAGAGAATATTCCCTATCTAGGCAGGATGGTTTCGTATAATCCTGACTAGATATAGAGTGCTAAACAAGGGGAAATTTCAAGGTCTCTTTCAGCCAAAGTGGTTTACTATTCATATCTAAGTCAAAAGTAGCTGAATGAGAAGATGTCGTAAGTAAGATGGTAAGAAATCTAGAGGTAACAGGTAATAAGGGAGAAGTAAGGCATATGCCACTAGATGCATAACTCTAAGGCAATAACCAAGAAAACACTGAGTGGGAAACAGGAGCAACAATAAAATAGAGGCAACTGCTGCATCAATAGAGCTGTCCTTCTCAGTAAGAACAAAGTGTTCTTGCGAATAGGGTCAGTGTTTTGCTCCAGCTTACCCTTAGGAGAATCTCATCTTATCTCAGAAATCTCAAGACTACCACAACCTCAAGCCCTGTGGTTTAGCTTAGGAAAACTAAAAAAAAAAAAAAAAAGGCCACTCCATCCTCTGGCAAGTTCAAAGAGAGGCCATCAAAAGACAGCTTGAACTATTCAAGCACAGTTATTTTGGAGAAAGGACAGAAGAGGGACATGATTCTTACCGTGCTGTTTCGGACATCTATGTTGGGAAATTTCTTGTTGATGTACTTGAGAGATGATTCCATGGACTTTTCCAGTAAGAAAGGGGGCTTGGATTTGGGGTCTGAACAAGTCTGCACAGATAAATAACATTATGGTTATCAATCCTTTCTCCTGTTCCTCGGAAACATACCTCTTCCCACATTGTGCATTCTTACACAATCTCTCTTAGGGAAAGGGGATCTGAGTACTAATTATAAAAGAATAAGAGTAGGTCAGGAAAAAGTTCCAGGACATTAAGCCAACCATCAGAAGAGCTAAATAACCTGGGCATCTCATCTTGCTGGATAAAGCTTAACGTCTGCTTGGGCCCGACACAAAGAGGAAGCTCTCTCCACCCCTCAGCCGAAGCCGGAAGGAGTGAGAAAAGCAGCTAGCTGCTCAGGAGTTAGACGTCGTGGGAGAATTAGTGTCATAATTATGTTCATTATATAAGCATCTCATCCCAAGGGCATTTATAGGAGGCATGGAGATGAAACTGTGTCCCAGTGATTTATCATAAAATGCACCAAGGTCCCCCCCCCAAATCCCCCATTTTCTGTCCCAGAAACCCCACTCCCACCCATCTTTATTTCCTAACTTCACTAGGCCCAGCACTAGCCCACCTCTCGTCACCAGCTTCTCCCAATTCCACAGTTCCTATCCTAAACACACATATATAAGACCACAGTGAGACCTGTCTCAGACTCGAAGTAACTCAAAGGTAGTTACTCTTTTTTTTTTTTAACCCAAATGTCTTATCTATTTTTTTCCTTTCAGGGAAAGTACTTCCATTTAAAAACTTTTGCCAGACACCCAGCTTGATTTCTTCAGAGTGTGGGGGCCAGCACTTAACAATAAGATCCAGAATTCTAGACCCAGACTTTTATCCAGGCAACTCGGAACACAATTATTTCCCATCCCACCGTTACCCCCAGCAGAAAGCAGATGTTCTCTTTGGGGTGAGAATCATACTCAAAAAGGCGGAAGCCCTGAAGACAAGCCTCCCCTTCTGCCTCCCAGCACCAGCTGTCCTATATAATCTGAGGGAATGAAGGCCAGAGAAAAGAGAAGGGAGTCTAACAGCTGGACCTGCCGATTTCAGGGGTCCCCGCCCTACTGCTGCTGGAATAGTTAGTGCTAGTCCAGTTGCCCACACTTACCTTCTTGATGTTATACATCCGGATGAGGACCCCCTGACCGCGATCATTCAGGATAGTGAGCTTCTCTGCTAATTTATGCTGGTATGCAGAGGTCAAAGACATGATGGCCACTGAGAGAGAGGAGCATCCAGACAGCAATGCTTGACCTCCCCAAACACTTTCAGCTAGGGTGGTGACACCCTCTGGGCGGAGGCACCCAGCCTGGTTGGTGCGCTGGTCTTCCTGTTGCCTCTACAATTGGCTCGTGGCTGAAAGTAGTCATTACGCCTCATAGGCCCTCAGAATCTTCTGTACTTCCTCTTGCACACTCAGCAGGGGAGACTTCCTCTTTCTAGCTCTGCAGTATTTTTGGTAAGACTGTGAAATGAGTGGGGTGGGGGAGAGGGTCAGGCTTTCAAGGCTCTTCATAGTCTGGCACCAACCTTTTGGGCCTTAACCTTCCACTAGTATCCTATAAGGGGCTTCCCAGGTGGCTCAATGGTAAAGAATCTGCCTGCCAATGCAGGAGACTCGGATTCAATTCCTGGGTTGGGAAGATCCCCTAGAGAAGGAAATGGCAACCCACTCCAGTACTGTTGCCTGGGACATCCCACAGACTGAGGAGCCCAGTGAGCTATAGTCCATGGGGTCGAAAAAGAGTCGGATATCACTTAGCAACTACACAACAACAATGTCCTATATAAAGCTCCACAGCAGACAAACAAGTACCAACTACCCGAGTCCCATCCACCTTTATACTTTCCCTCTTCTATATCCCCATCAAGAATGCCTGGGCTTCCCAAGCAGCACTAGTGGTAAAGACCCAGCATCCCAATGCAAGAGACATAAGAAATGCAGTTTCGATTCCTGGGTTGGGAAGATCCCTCAGAGAAAGGAATGGCAACCCACTCTAGTATTCCTGCCTGGGAAATCCCATGGACAGAGGAGCCTGGTGGGCTACAGTCTGTAGAGTTGCAAAGAGTCAGATATCACTGAAGTGACTTAGCACACATACACACACACAAGAATGCCTGTTATTCTCTCCTGAACCTTAGGACTATCCACCTGTCAGGGCCCAGATTAAATCCCAACTCCTCCAAACTACCCTATTCAATATCAAACATTATATATAACATGTATTCCTTGTTTTATTGTTAAGTGTATGTCTTATCTCCCCAACTACATCATAAGTTCCTTAATGACAGGAATTCCATCTGATACTCCTTCACATCCCTCATAATGCTCTAGCATAGTGATTCTCAAAGGGTGGTCACATTAGCATCACCTAAAAACTTATCAGACATGCAAATTCTCAGGTCCTAACCCAGACCTTGGAGAAGGCAATGGCAACCCAGTCCAGTACTCTTGCCTGGAAAATCCCATGGATGGAGGAGCCTGGTGGGCTGCAGTCCATGGGGTTGCAAAGAGTTGGACACGACTGAACGACTTCACTTTCACTTTTCACTTTCATGCACTGGAGAAGGAAATGGCAACCCACTCCAGTATTCTTGCCTGGAGAATTCCATGGACAGGGGAACCTGGCAGACTACCCCCATAGACTTATGGGGGTCACAGAGAGTCGGACACGACTGAGCAACTAACACACACACCCCAGACCTACTAAATCCAAAGCAGGGGTAGGGTCCAGCACTCTGTTTTAACAAGCCCTCCAGGTTAACTTCAATGCTCTCTCGGGTTTGAGAATCACCACTTAAGAACAATGATTCTTAAGGGTGCTTAAGAAATATCAATCCCTGTCTCCTGAGATTCAGGATTGGTAGGTCCACAGTGGGGTCTAGAAGTCTGAGTTGACAAGTACCCTAGGAGGTTTTGGTGCAAATGGTCCATTGGACACATGTTAAGAAACACTAATCTAGACCACCTCTTAGACACAGTAGCCATTCAATAAATATGCTGATTTATTTGCTGAATTATTAAGACTAAATTAGGGGCTTCCCTGGCGGTCCCGTGGTTGAGAATCCACCTTGCAGTGCACAGGACACCCGTTCGATCCCTGATCCAGATTCCGTGTGATGCAAAGCGACTAAGCCCATGCGCCACAGCTACTGAGCCCAAGGGCCTAGAACCAGTGCTCCGCAACGAGGGAAGTCACTGAGACAGAAGCCTGAGCACCGCAACCAGAGTAAGTAGTGGCCCCACTTGCCACAACTAGAAACGCCCGCACGCAGCAACAAAGACCCAGTGCTGCCAAAAAAGAAAATCTATTTTATTAAAAAAAAAAAATAATACAATAAATGTCATGAAAAAAGACTAAACTAGGAAACAGGTCCCATGAAGAAGAATGAAATTAACTGAGATTAATGAGGGAAAATTAATGACAGACTTTAAATCTTAGAAGACTAGATAAATTTTAGCACTAAAATATTCTTGCCATTCCAAGTTAGGCCTTATCAAGAAAATCAGCTCCCTTTCAAGTTTCTTTCACGGCAGAAAGCAAAATGTCCTCAGAAAATTCTAAATCAAACGAAATTGTCTTCCTATCTACCTCCTTTCCAAAACCTTTTCAAAGAAACAAGAAGACGGAATAAAATTTCAAGTATCTCTAAGGTAGGCATTGCATTTTCAGAATGTAGAATCTGCCTTCTAGTTTATTTACTGCAATTGAGTCCCTAGAAGGCTATGGGCCTAGTGGAAGGTGATAGTGGCCCCAGATATCTGAATCACTTGCTGTTACCAAAGAAACTCAGTTTCTCTAAAGAGATCTGTGAGGTTTCTGTTGGTCTTTCACCTTGATGGAGGAGAATAAAGGGCAGGCAGAAAGACACCAATACCTAGGGAGCTGAACAGCAATATAACAGCAGCAGCCTCCCTATAGGTTAATATAGTTCCTATTGGATCTTTCTCACTTGCATTTCTTTCTTTTCTTTTTTTAATTTATTCATTTTGGCTGCACTGGGTCTTCACTGCTGTGCGCAGGCTTTCCCTAGTTGCAGCGAGCGGAGGCTACTCTTCACTGCGGTGCACAGACTTCCCATTGCAGTGGTTCCTCTGGTTGCCAAATATAGGCTTTAGGTGTGCGGGCCTCAGTGGTTGTGACTCTTGGGATCTAGAGTGCAATTGTGCTGCACGGGCTTAGCCGCTTTGCGGCGTGTGGAATCTTCCCAGACCAGGGATCCAACGGGCGTCCCCTGTACTGGCAGGCAGATTCTCGTCCACTGTACCACCAGGGAAGTCCTCGCACTTGCATTTCTTATCCTCATCTAAAAATGTTACTGAAGACCCTCCATGCCAAGCCAATCGTGTATTCCGCTGTCCCCGAGTATGTCCTAACTTAATGGAGACCGAGTTCTCAGTCTATTTCAGTGTCCTATGCTCATTTTTCATTTCTGCCTTTCCTGTTTATCTATGCTTTCCCTCTTGCTAAACTGAATTCCTAGTTAGTCTTCTGGAGCTAACACAAACAATCCAAAGTCCAGCCCTTGTTGAACTCCTACAGCACTTGGTCTATATCACATATTTTACACCTAAATTAGTTTTCACCTTTTAATTGCCTATTTTGTATTATACTGCCACCTCGGCTGAACTGTAAGACTGCTAGAGCCTGGAGACACTTACTTGACTGACTTGACATATGGGAAAAGTCTACATTGTGGCATCAGACAGAAATTTGAGCTCAAAGTAATTGAGTACAGTGGGCTGAGCCTTAGGACTAGGATCCCAGGTTCTGGAGCCAGGTAATTTGAGTTCACGTCCCAACTCTATCACTTAGCAGCTCTGATCCAGGGTCCCTGAGTGCAAAATGGAGATGATATTGATAATAGTTCCTACTTCTTGGGTGTATTGTGTGTATTAAATAAGTTAGTGCATGTAAAGTGATGACTTGGTTATTTAATATGTATTAGGTCCTTCAGTGCTTGACAAGTATTACATCAAATAATATTAATAATGATACTCAAACACTGGTTTTGTAACTTTGGGCTATCCGTCACCACTGAGTTGGTTTCCTAATCTGCACAATGGCAGCAGCCCCTCATACAACTGCACAAGTAATTGTACAACATGGCATATGTACATATTTGGCTCAAAACCTGGTAGCTGGATTAGGAAGACCAAATATAAATGTTTTTAACATGGAGTGAGCTTATGTTGCTGTCTGCAGAATTCTATTTTGCGTCCACTAAAGAAAAAGGCCAGGTTTAAAGGTGAGACTAATCATGCCAACAGGTAATCTTTAACGCGACTCACTGGAAACATTATGTGGCAGTTTCTGCTGGAAACTGGTGGCACACTTTGAAGGGTAGTTTAATTACCCCAGAGCACAGCCTAGTGACCCTGGCTACAAATCAGAATCCCCTGTGGAACTCTTTTAAAGCCACAGTTAGCCAGATCCCACTCATGAAGATTCCAATCCAATAGTTCTGGGGTGGGGTCAAAAGCTCTGTCACTTTAAAACCACTCAGTGATTCTCATGCACACACGACTGGGATGGAGAATCACTTCTCAAGATTTAACTATGACATCAAAAACTTTGAAACCTCTGAGAAACCACAGTGGGAGTTTCTCAGAGGGAGAAGAGGAATTGGGTAGCTCGAACAGAAATTTGCTTCACATCACCTGACTGAAGGGGCCTGTGCTTTCCCTCTTGTCAAACTTCAGCTTATCTGCCTTGTTTTGCCTTACAGAAGGGTTTTCCTCTTCAAGTCACACTGTCCTTTGGATTTTTGAGAGACACTGTTTCAAGAATGAGGTAGGTCTAAAGAGCCTTTAGACTACATTTAAGTGTCAAGCTAGCATCAAGATTGGAATATGTTTGCTGAGTCTGACATGTACTAAACCAAATGGCCTCCATCATAGTGTTGGTCTCTCTCTGTGGGATATTCAGCTATCAATAATTAGGTGAGCGATAAATGGCAGCCCACTTCAGTATTCTTGCCTGGAGAATCCCATGGACAGAGGAGCATGGTAGGCTACAGTCCATGGGGTTGCAAAGAGTCAGACACGACTGAGCAACTTCACTTTCCTTTCCTTTCCTTTCCCAGGCCACCAATTCTCCAGGCCCATTCTGAAGCACTCTTTGTTTATTAAGACCAGCCTTATCAGTCCAGTCAAACTTCAAACTTTTCTAGGCTGCTAAAAATAAAGGTTTGACAGGGCCTCTGTATCAACCTAGAGGGGTGGGATGGGGAGGGAGATGGGAGGGAGGTTCAAAAGGGAGGGGATATATATATATACCTATGGCTGAGTCATGTTGAGGTTTGACAGAAAACCACAAAATTCTGTAAAGAAGTTATCCTTCTATTAAAAATAAATTAATTTAAAAAATAAGGGTTTGGGGTTATCTGACAACTACATTCAAGTATTAAAGCTCCTTTTCCATATTCTTGAAGAATCTAAAGACAGCTATATAATATTGGACTATATATACTGCAGCCTTTACACTCAGGGAGCCAACGCACCACACAATTAGTTTTCATGGCTCTAATATAATCATTAATATGCACTGTAAGCTTTAAAAAAAAAAAAAAGAAAACCTTGCCTTGGGTTCCTGAAAGGTACCTGAGTTTAACCTGAGTTTAAATCCCTGGACTTAATCACCTAAATGCCCTCAGGAAAATCTGACATTTAACAGTCTAGCTCTGTGCTCTTTGCCTATGCCCTAGGCATGATGCAAATTAGAAATGAAATGGGCTATTCTAGGCACTTTTCTATCCCTACTGCTTATACCAGTCTGCCTTGATCTTTCTCCGCACCAGCCCCCCTAATCAGACTATGCTGTTTCTGCTTTGCAGAAATCTCAGCTGTAGCTGTTGCCTGGAAACTTGGGAGTCCTTGAAGTGCATGTCTGAGTTGCTAAAGACAGCTAGCCATAAGGGAAAGTAGGCCTCCTATTGGCAGTAAAATGCACCAGATTTGAGATAGTGTATTCTTAGTTTGCTTCTAGGAGTCTTCATGTGTTAATATCAATGACTTTAGAGATTTCAGACTGGCGTTCTCATATAAAGTAGCCTGAACCTAAATATCGTAATGTTCTTTCTTCCAAATCCTGCTCCCCAAAAGTGGTTAGGCTGACCTATCTGACAAGTAGTATCTATGTCTGGAAAAGAGCTTCATACAGACAGATTTGGTGGAGAGATGGAAGAGAGCAGTGCTGAACGGTAAAGGAACCAGCTGCCCCAGCCCTGCTTTCTCCAGGACTTTCTAGCTTACGGTGTTAAACTTCATTTTACCCAATACTGTGAGTTTTCTAAGAATCCTGCCAGTTTAGTTAATACTCTATTGAAAGGTAAAAAGAAAAATTATTTAAAACAAGTTATATAATATGTGTACAAATATTAATTTTTGGCCTTTCAAGGCATATAAGAAGTGAATTTGTCCTGTAATCCTGTTATCTAACTAGCTAGGCTAGAGCTTATGTTATCCAAAACTGTCATAGGTAAGACTTGAGATACTCATATCATTTACACCACTCTTTCTCTGAGAACAGAAAATAGACTTATGTCAAGATTACCTGATCTTAAATGTCAATATTTTCTTTACCAACCCATGCTTCCTGCTCTTCGGGCGTCATGGAGTCAGAAGCCTTGAAAGTATGTCCTTATGACCCAAACCACAGGGTGTCAGCCAGCAGGTTACAGTGGCACCTGGCATCATGCAGAAAGGTAAGTTTCCCTGATAACCGTTAAGTCAATGCAGGGAGAAAAATAAACTCAGAATATAAAAGATTAAAGACTTTGTGTTGTTTTTTTTTTTTTAAGAACAAACTTACCTGAAAGTTCTTAACGTTGGAACATGATACATCTTCAGCATTTTCAGAAAGGAATGGAGGGTGGAATTCAGGCAAAACCTTAATGCCATTTAATAAGAACTTCTTCCTTTTAGAAAAATCCAAAGATAGCTAAAAAGATGGCTAACTGAAAATATAATGCTTGTCATGTGGTTCCAACCAAAAGGCTCAAAGAACATGAGGCTAACTGTGTCAATAGGACTGCTACAGATGATGTTAAGTTTTCTATTTGGAGTGGAGTTTTCTATTTTCTAAGTGGAGGTGGGGTTGAGTTCTATTAACCTTCCCCCAACCCTCCATATTTCATAGCTATGGAAACCTTAGGCAAATGAGGAATGAAAAACAGAAGTTTCCACTCTGCTTCTGTAACTTCTGTCTGCTATATTTCAGACAGCCTTTTAATCTTCCAAAGGTTATTATTTCTCCAACTTCAGAACCAAATGAAAAATTTCTAAAGTTGCCAATCAGATTCCTGATCCTGATGTCTGGAACACAGGTAAGCAAAGTGAGACAGTGAGCTCAAAGTGAAGGCTTGGACTCTGTAGTGCTCTGTAGCCAATAAGTACAGCAGCCTTGCAGTAATTAAGTCTTAATACTCCTCCCACAAAATCCTTCACCAAAGCAATCAAAAGAGTAAATTTGAGAATTTCATCTGTCTCTAGAGAGGCAACCCAGTAAAAAGGAGTCTAATTAAATCTAATAATTAGATTCACATACAGGAATTAACAGATTCTTACCAATACCAAGTCACTTTCCATAGAAAAAAATTACTGGTAAAAACTGAAACTTGTAATCTAAAAGATTAGGATTTATCCTAACTCGAAGGATATCTTTTCTCTAAGATGCAGCATGTTATATTGGAGAACTCACTAGCTTTTCAAGTCAGACCCTAGGTTCATCTATCTGCTCTGGCCTTAAGGAAAGTTGCTGCTCAAACACATCTTCCTCATCTATAAAAGGAATAATATCTACCTCATAAGGTACAATTTGTGCTTCTTCAGTCACTTCAGTCGTGTCCGACTCTTGGACTGCAGCCCGCCAAGCTCCTCTATCCATGGAATTCTCCAGGCTAGAATACTGGAGTGGACTGCTATGTTCTCCTCCAAGGGATCTTCCTGACCCAGGGATCAAACACACATCTCCTGAGTCTTCTGTATTGAAGGTGAATTCTTTACCACTAGCGCCACCTGGGAAGCCCCCATAAGGTACAATAGACTAATATTAAATAAAGATGTGTTATTAAATAAATTAAATTAAATTAAGATGTGTGTTAGAGTAATGCAAGCCCTTTTAAGAGAAAGTCCAAATAGTGTTAATGTCATGATTTAACACAACAGAAATTTCCTTATGTACAATCCAGTGCAAGTGTTCAGTAGGTGGTGATTCAAGAACCCAGGCTCTTCATCTTTTAACTGTCACCTTTCACACCTGGCTCTCCAAGCTGCCACGAAAAGAGAACAGAGAAAGTACAGCTGCCTCTTAAGCACCTCAGCCCAGAAGAGACTATTTCTATTCACATCCCATTGGCAAAAACAAGTCACATGACCAGACCTATGTCAGGGAGGTAGCAATGTAGTCTCTAGCATTTTCCAGCAACAACTATGGAAGGGAGACTCAAATCTCCTGCCAGTTAGCCTTCTCGGCAATAATATAAAAATGCTTGGTACTTGTGTTACTTCTTCCTGCTTTCCTTCTTTCTAGATAACGCACATCATTCTTCTTCATTTGTCCTTAAGACATTTACTCCAAAAATGCTGGTTTGTAAAAGGTAAGATAAATCATCTTATAGAAGCTATTGAAATAAAGAATAGAATAGCTCTATTCTAATAGAATATCTTTGAGTGAGATGGCCACTAGATCATGGCAGATACCTAAGCTTCAATTACAAATTTTAAAAGAGCTGTAGTCATGGGCTCTGAGTACTTCCATTCCTTTCCTAAGGCTCCAGTTCAGTTCAGTTGCTCAGTTGTGTCCAACTCTTTGCAACCCCATGGACTGCAGCATGCCAGGCTTCCCTGTCCATCACCAACTCCCAGAGCCTACTCAAACTCATGTCCATTGAGTTGGTGTTGCCATCCAACCATCTCATCCTCTGACATCCCCTTCTACTGCCACCTTTAATCTTTCCCAGCATCAGGGTCTTTTCCAATAAATCAGTTCTTCGCATCAGGTGGCCAAAGTATTGGAATTTGAGCTTCAGCATCAGTCCTTCAAATGAATATTCAGGACTGATTTCCTTTAGGATGGACTGGTTGGATCTCCTCGCAGTCCAAGGGACTCTCAAGAGTCTTCACCAGCACCACAGTTCAAAAGCATCAATTCTTTGGTACTCAGCTTTCTTTATAGTCCAACTCTCACATCCATACATGACTACTGGAAAAACCTAGCTTTGACTAAGACAGACCTTTGTTGGCAAAGTAATGTCTCTGCTTTTCAATATGCTGTCTAGGTTGGTCATAGCTTTTCTTCCAAGGAGCAACCGTCTTTTAATTTCATGGCTGCAGTCACCATCTGCAGTGATTTTGGAGCCCAAAAAATAAAGCCTGTCACTGTTTCCACTGTTTCTCCATCTATTTGCCATGAAATGATGGGACCAGATGCCATGATCTTAATTTTCTGAATGTTGAGTTTTAAGCCAACTTTTTCACTCTCTTCTTTCACTTTTATTAAGAGGCTCTTTAGTTCTTCTTCATTTTCTGCCATAAGGGTGGTGTCATCTGCATATCTGAGGTTATTGATATTTCTCCCAGCAGTCTTGATTCCAGCTTGTGCTTCATCCAACCCAGCATTTCGAATGATGTACTCTGCATAGAAGTTAAATAAGCAGGGTGACAACATACAGCCTTGACGTACTCCTTTCCCAATTTGGAACCAGTCTGTTGTTGTCCAGTTCTAACTGTTGCTTCCTGACCTGCATATAGGTTTCTCAGGAGGCAGGTCAGGTGGTCTGATATCCCCATCTCTTTAGGAATTTCCCACAGTTTGTTGTGATCCACACAGTCGAAGGCTTTGGTGTAGTCAATATAGTAGAAGTAGATGTTTTTCTGTAACTCTCCTGCTTCCAGCGGATGTTGGTAATGTGATCTCTGGTTCCTCCGCCTTTTCTAAATCCAGCTTGAACATCTGGAAGTTCACGGTTCACATACTGTTGAAGCCTGACTTGGAGAATTTTGAGCATTACTTTCCTAAAGCTCCACTTAGGACTTTAATCCATCAAGGACTTGATCACACAAGGTTCTCAATTCTGTGTAAGATTTTCGAGGTATGAAAAATCAATTCCTAAAGCTATGAAGGGGAAGGAACAAGCATACTATACATGAACCAGATCAGGATCCCCAGCCACACAAACTCAAAGGGCACAGCCCAGAGTTAGATGAGCTATCGATGGAGTTACTCACTAGATACACATGGGGAAGGGAAGGTGGAAAGGAATTATGTAAAACAGAAACTAACACAAAACCAGTAATTCCTACCCTCATGGATAGTAGTATCAACTATTTTTGTTAAAGTAACTTTAATCTCCTAGAACTGGTTATTTAGACTAATTCTCTAGTTCTAATTTCCAGCTAACTTTCCTCTTTTGGTCATATTCTACAATGACTCAAGAAACATAAAAAAGAAGACTGGATGATAAACATCCTAACAACCATAAGTCTTGGAAAAGACGTAGAGTAAGTTTTTTAACATCATAGTTTTAACATACATTAACACAGTTTTAACTAGTGGGCTTCCCTGGTGGCTCAGCGGCAAAGAATCTGCCTGCAACAGAGAAACAAGAAGACAGGGGTTCACCCCCTGGGTCAGGAAGATCCCCTGAAGGAGGAAATGGCAACTCACTCCAGTATTCTTGCAGGGGAAATCCCATGGACAGGGCAGCCTGGTGGGCTACAGCCCATGTGATCTCAAAAGAGTCAGACATGATAGATCAACTAAATAACAATAAAATTTTTAATTAATATTACTAACATTATTTTCTAAATCTTCAAAGATTCTTAGACAAGCTTTTCTTCTTTAAGAATAAACAAACCAGGGACTTCCCAGGCAGTCTAATGGTTAAGACTCTGAGCTTCCACTGCAGTAAGCATGGGTTTGATCCCTGGTCAGGAACTAGGAAGCCCTCGTGCCTCGCAGCACAGCCATGAAAAAAAAACAAGTGTTTTCTCTTCAAAATCCTCCTCCCCTGATGAAAGACCTAATAGCTTTAATCAGACTTTGTTGAAAGAGCTGTCTAGAACTCTATTTGAAATGCTATTAACACACATCAAGCTTAGATCTTCCATAAAAACACTTGTTATCAAACTGACACTATCTCAGTGTTTTCCTTCTACCCTTAGGTCAGAAAAACTGATGGAGAAGTTGTAGATTAAAAGAGCCAGCAGATGGAAGATTTATTAAATTGTTTTTTTTTTAACTTTGGGGAAATCTTAACAGTCAAATTTTAGGTAACAACTCTTGCTGGCATTGCTGGCATCTTAATATGTTTTCAAGATGCCATGACTGAGCAACTGAACTGAACCAATATGTTTTTATTTATTTAAATAAAGAGTATTTTTCCTATGACAAGCTTCATTTGGTTTTTTATTCTTCCTTGTCTTCATATCCTCATTTTTCAACCAAAGGGCTGGACGGCTCATTTGTCTACTTCTCTTAGTAGGGGAACTGCAGTCACCATGTGGTCCATAATGCTATTGCGTAGTTGGATTCTTTATCCCCAGCTTTTTCTCCTATCTCCAAGTCATTTACTATATGACCATCATATCAACCCTTTTCAATCACTTCTCCATATAAATCTTCCAAACTTAAAGGATAGTTTTCATGACAAGCTGAGTTTGGAACTTGCCTCCAAAGCTACCTTTCTAACTCTGCAGAAGTCAGTTTACTCCCATGTTAAATCTGTTTTATTCTTTCTCACTCTGTTAATGGAGAAGACAATGGCACCTCACTCCAGTACTCTTGCCTGGAAAATCCCATGGATGGAGAAGCCTGGTGGGCTGCCGTCTATGGGGTCGCACAGAGTCAGACACAACTGAAGTGACTTAGCAGCAGCAGCACTCTGTTAAATTCAAAATGTAACTCCCTGGACCTCCCTGGTGGCCCAGTGATTAAGAATCCACTTGCCAATGCAGGGCACGCAGGTTCAATCCCCCCATCCGGGAAGATCCCACATGTCTCGGGACAACTAAGCGCATGCGCCATAACTACCGAGCCTGCACACCCTGGGGCCTATGCTCCACAATAAGAGAAGCCATCGCAATGAGAAGCCCATGCACCACAATGAAGAATAGCCCCTACTCGCCACAACTAGAGAAAGCCCACGCGCAGCAATGAAGACCCAGCACAGCCAAAAAGTAACAAAATTAATAAATTAAAATGTCACCCCTTGCCCTTCAACTATTCAAATCCCTGTTCTAGCTTTTTTAAAGTCTAATTCTTAATCCTCACCTCATTTAAACCTTCCCTGTCTCCTACCTCAACCAAACCATACCTTCATGAAGGAAGGCAGAATCACATACTGGCTACACCACTAGTCTAGGGCTGTTGTATCTAGGAGACACTCAAATACTTGGTGCTTTGCTGTTGTTCAGTTGCCCAGTCATGTCTGACACTCCATGATCCCATGGACTGCAGCATGCCAGGCCTCCTTTGCGTATCCCTCACCATCTCCCGAAGTTTGCCCAAGTTTATGTCCATTGCTTTGGTGATGCCATGCAGCCATCTCATCCTCTGATGCCCTCTTCTTCTACCCTCAATCTTTCCCAGCATCAGGGACTTTTCCAATGAGTCAGCTGTTCTCACTGGATAACCAAAATACTGGAGTTTCAGTTTCAGCATCAGTACTTCCAACAAATATGAAGGGTTGATTTCCCTTAAGATTGACTGGTTTAATCTCCTTGCTGTCCAAAGGACTCTCAGGAGTCTTCTCCAGCACCACAGTTCAAAGGCACCAATTCTTCGGCACTCCACCTTCTTTACAGTCCAGGTACGTGAACACTAGTAAGACCATAGCCTTGACCATACAGACCTTTGTCAGCAGAGTAATGTCTCTGCTTTTCAAGACACTGTCTAGGTTTGCCACAGCTTTCTTGCCAAGAAGCAGATGTTTTCTGATTTCATGGCTGCAGTCACTTTATTGGCAGTGATTTTGGAGCCCTTCAGTTTATAGCCCTTCACTTGGTGCTTAAACTGAACCAACACCCAATTTAAAACAGGCCTGAATTAGTTCCTCCTAAGATGTAATTTTTATTGCAGCCAGCTAATCCTTTTAAAACAATGAGTTTGGGATTTTGCTAGTTTACTGACTAGTTCAAGTAAATTTAGACTTTCAATTAAAAGAAGTTTTAGTCAAATGAGTATTTTCTGCCCTTAGGAGTCTTATCCCTACATAAGTATTTTCTAGATCTTTTCAAATGATCTTTTTTTTCCTTCAGTTAGAATAGGAGGACAAGTAGACACTTTTAGCATTTAGCACATTCCAGTATATTTTGTACAAAGTGAAGGGGTTGGGGGGGCTACTGACTTTCTCTCTGAGCTTTACACAATATAAGCAAGATTTACTCTTGTCTCTTGTCTAAGACCCTACATGTTTTGAATTTTTTAAATTATATTTTGGTATATTAACACCAGACCATATAAAAACAAAAGACTGTTCCCCAGGAAAATGGACTTAAAAGATAAAACTGTTTTCCTTTACCATATTTTAGGTATATGAAATCTTCCCCTAAAAGACCATGCAGTCTTAAATGGTTGTTGTTGTTTAGTCGCTCAGCCGTGTCCGACTCTTTGCGACCCCATGGACTGCAGCACACCAGGCTTCCCTGTCCTTCACCATGTCCCAGAGCTTGCTCAAACTCATGTGCATTGAGTCAGAGATGCCATCCACCCATCTTGTCCTCTGTCGTCCCCTTCTCCTCCTGCATTCAATCTTTCCCAGCATCAGGGTCTTTTCTGAGTCGGCTCTTCACATCAGGTGGTCTCAACTGGGGGACCACATAATTTTTCCTCCAAAATGGTATACTCCTGAAATTAAAAGAGGGAACAATAATTCTCCTGAGATAACAACCAGACAAATAAAGTCAACTACACTAGTCTAAAAGGATAAAACATCACTTATTAGGCAGTTGTGTCATTCAAAACATGGGTGCCAGATCTACTCAAATCTCACTTTTAAGAAGTTTGAGCCACTTGGAAGAAGGTACAATATAAGTTAATAAACACATCACATGTTTGGCTTCTAACATAACATTTGGTCAAACCAAAAAAACCAAACTAAATTAAGAAAAAATACTTTTTAAAAAAGCAAAGTTTTAAAAATAATTGCCTCAAAGCTTGCCTAGATTCCCCAAAGTCTTAACTATTCTCTCAAGCTCCCCTAACAGGTGGCTTACATCCCCATTTAACCTCCTTTCATTCTGATTTATTACTATTAAGCTATAATATGCTTTAGGAGAGGAATGATCTGACTATGCACTAGCCGTATGCCCACACAAAATCAAAGGTGATGAATGTGGAGAATCTATACTTTATATGCATGGTGGAATAAAGAGATTCAATACTCTGGGCCAAATATTTATACTGAATAAATCAACTTTTCAAAAAACTTGGTAATCAGGTTCACTCATCTTCACAGAAAAGTCCCATCAAGTCAATTTAAATTATGTTTTTGTAACAGCAAGAAGACTTTCTGGCTATAAAGTTTCTTCCCTAAAATCTGGTTTTAGGGTTTCTACTCTTACATTCACAGCATGAACTATGGGGAAAAAACTGTTAAGGCCCATTACTCATGTCCTAGATAAGTACCAAAACATATCTCCTTGGTTCCACATCTTTATTCTTTTGTTGGCCCATTCTTTATGGGCCTTTTTGTTCAGACTTTCCAAGCAGCTGTGTTATAAAAGAGGGAAAGAAAAGAATCTCAAACATTTTAGTCTCTTCTTCCCACGTAGTCTCTTACCAGATGGATGATGTCTTACAGGTGCTGCAGGCCCTGACAAAGTATACCTGTGCTCTCAAGTCAAATAATCAAATATCTACTAAGTTTGGGACACTATGGTAGGAATTACAGTGGCCATGAGGGAACAAGGTTGAGAACTGTAGTTAATATATGGCAACAGTTCTCAATCTTCAAAATCAGAATCAATTGGAGGGCTTTCCTTTTTATTTATTTACTTTTAATTGGAGGATAATTGCTTCACAATTATCCTTGTGTTAGGTTCTGCCATGCTGCTGCTGTTCAGTCGAGTCTTGACTCTCTGTGACCCCAGTCCATGGCTCTGTGACTCTGCCAGGCTCTTCTGTCCATGGAATCTTTCAAGCAAGAATACTGGAGTGAGTTGCCACTTCCTTCTTCAGGGATCTTCCTGACCCAGGGCATCTCCTGCATTAACAAGTGGATTCTTCACCACTGTGCCACCTGGGGAGCCATACATCAACATTAACCAGCCATAAATATACACATGTCCCCTCCCTCTCAACCTCTTGGAGGGCTTATTAAAACAAAGATTGTAGGGCATCTCACCCCTAAGCTTCTGATTCAGTAAGTAGGTCTGTAGCAAGGCCCAAGAATTTGCGTTTTTCTCAAGTTCTAAGTGATGCTAATCATGCTGGTCTAGAGACCACACTCTGAGAACAACTGGTATGACACAGTTTAAGTGCTGGGAGGAAAGGAGGGAATAAGAAAACATTAGCACTTAATTCCAGGCAGAGGTTAGGAGAAGGCTTCAAAAAGAAAATGACCCTCAGTTTTAAGCATTGGACATTCCTTAAAATAACATCAGAAGAATAGTAGAATTGGAATTATAGAACTGTTCCACTCAAGACTAGCCCTTTACACAATTTTTAGAAGGTGAAATTTCTTCAGCATAATTTTGCCATTTTACCATCTTTTCAACAATCTTTTAAGAGGTTTCCATTTTCTTGCCTACCTATTCATTACACATTAACAAATTCATCGCCAAAAGCAATGCTAACAACAGTTTGCAAACTTTGACTTACAATTTACATCTCAGATGCCAGCATCAGAAAAGGCATAACAGGCTAGTGTTGCTGAAAGAAAAAAAGTGAAGTTGCTCAGTCGTGTCCCACTCTTTGCAACCCCATGGACTGAAGCCTGCCAAGCTCCTCCATCCATGGAATTTTCCAGGCAAGGATACTGGAGTGGATTGCCATTTCCTTCTCCAGGAGATCTTCTTGACCCAGAGATCAAACCTAGGTCTCCTGCACTGCAGGCAGACTCTACAATCTGAACCACCAGGGAAGCACTGTTGCTGACTCCTAGTGAAAGAAATTATTTAGAAGTCAAAGGAAAAAAAAACAGAAAACAGACTACTCAGCAACTATTACAGCAATGTGGATTACACAATTATATAATATTTATGTATTAGGACACAGAAAAAGTCGCAACTGGTTTTTCATTTATCCTGTATCATCCTGTATTTGCAGAGAGGGGTGTTAGCTATTCTTTGCAAACTCTCATTAATGACTTTTTTAAACATAAATATATTTTCAGTGGTTCCCTAGTGAGAACACCTTGCCCTGTTACTTTGCCTGAAAAATTGTAACCAGTCCCAACTTTTCATTCTCAACAGCAATACTTCCCAAAATCTACCCTCACTAATAATAACATCTATTATGTTCCCCCAGAGATTTTTTGAAATATTTTACAACTGCACTTCAATAATTTTCCTATTCTAAGTTATACACTTTACAACCAATCAGAAATCATTATTAGATGAGAGAAATAAGACTTAGTGGATAAAATCTAAGTCCGAAACAAAGAAATTTAATGTTTTAGCTTTCTGATGGGCAAAAGTTTAAGTTTTATCAGGCTTTATGAAACACTGAAAATCTCTAAAGAATCTTAAGGAATAACTGGGACTCCAATCCTAAAAGCTGAGAAAAACTCATCTTCGAACAAAGTTGGTTTTTTTTTTTAATCATTGGCATACAGATCTGTCTACTCGTTAGTTCAGAGTCTTTATTTTTAACTAATAACTCTAAAAATATAATTTATAATTTAGGGTTAAATGCAAGCATATTCAGAGATAGAACCAGCATGGATCAGATTCAGTTTAGGGTATTAATCCCAGCTAGCCCTCAGAATGACCCTGTGTAAATGCCTTAGGCTCTCTCTCTCTTTTTGTTTCTTCCTTTTCAAATATATTCAACCTGGCTGGAAAATCAGTCTGAAAGAAAACTCAGCAGGGATTTCAGATAAAGCAGGAACTTTCTGGGTTGGAAAGGAATGAAAAAAAGCATTTAAGAAGAGAAAGACATGTGGTGCATTTTTATTTTAATATCTCCACCACTGAAAGACATGTTTGGTTCTTTAGTTTGTTTAAGTTGGTGGGCTCATTCACTGGTGCTAAATGGAACAGCTTTATCAGTTGAGGATCCTGTCACCTTGACAAGGTATTACTGAATGCAGTGAAGTCTGACTTTGGATTCTGGTTTGGTACTCACTCCTCGTCCTCTCAAGCTCTTAGCTCTTCCTTCTCCAGAAATTTCAACCTGCAGGTATCTGAATGAAAAGAACAGATGGGTCACAGTAACAGGGTCAACAATTTCACCAGATTACTGAAGTTTAAACCCTGAAAAATCACATTTCACTTTAAATCACACTGGCCCTGCTAATTCTGAATGAATGATTTGGTAAATCCAGAGGTTTAGGATTTCGTAGATTATTTAAGATATCCCTAACAATCTGAAACTGATTTGCAAAACAACAGCTTTTCTAAAATTGTTTGTGCTGAACTTGTAATGAAGCTTTCATTCTCAGCAATCATCTTTCAAGAAGCACTTTAACAGCTTGCCCCTTCTTTCATAGAAATCATCCAGGCCACCCAGGTGAAAGAATAGCTTTTGTAAATTCAAAACACTGTCTATCTCAGTGGTTCTCAATCCTGACTGCACATTAGAATCATCTGGGTAAGCTTTTAAAACTAACCCTTTCTGATTAATTTGCCTGGGAAGGAGACGTGACATGATATGTTTTAAATCTCCTCAAATGGTTCTGAAGTGCAGACACAATTAAGAAGTCTTGGGTCCTGCTTCCACAAATACTTTTATGTTCAGGGTCTTAACATGAACCAAAGGCTGTGAAGCATACTCTCTTCAGCTCAAGGAATGATAACTTTAAAAATTTTAAAAACAGGACTTCCCTGGAGGTCCAGTGGTTAAGACTTTCAGCTTCAAACGCATGGGGCACAGGACCTATCCCTGGTCAGGGAACTAAGATACCACAAAGCAAGCAGCATGGCCAAAAATAAAAATCCGATAATTTTTACATATTATTCATGTAAAAACATCCCATGACACTTTTCACTAAAGCCACATTTAGTTCATGCTGTTAGAATAAGTTCTCCTAAATAACATTTAGACTACATAAACCACTGAAATGGTCTAAAACCCCCAATACTTCAACACCCAAACTGACCATCCAGTCTGCCTCCTACTCTGAACAATACAAAAATTTGTCGTATCACGCCTTTTACTTCTTGCTTTAAAAAAAATATTATTACCAGATCTACCTGTAGTATCAATTCCTTCCCTTTTTTGTCTACAAATGCCACAAGTCCTTTTTCTCAAACAAAGTTCTCCCCGGGTCACTTTGGGCCCCAGTGTTTTTCTTCTAATCTTTCACCCACTCTGGGGCCTGTTTTCCTAACAACTTGAACACAAGAACCACCAATTACACTTTTTTTTTTTCTTCTTGGTATCAGGGTTTCCAGAACAAAGGCTCACAATAAATGTTTCATTTTCTACTATCAATTTATAACTTTCTGGTCCTTTCTACCTCCAGCTCTCTCCTCAAAAATCTCCTTTAATGGAGATGACTAGGGCATGCTGCTGCTGCTAAATCATTTCAGTCGTGTCCGACCCTGTGCGACCCCATAGACGGCAGCCCATCAGGCTCCAACGTCCCTGGGATTCTCCAGGCAAGAACACTGGAATGGGTTGCCATTTCCTTCTCCAATGCATGAAAGTGAAAAGTGAAAGTGAAGTCGCTCAGTCATGTCCAACTCTTCGCGACCCCATGGACTGCAGCGTACCAGGCTCCTCCATCCATGGGATTTTCCAGGCAAGAGTACTGGAGTGGGGTGCCATCGCCTTCTCCGGACTAGGGCATACATCCTACCAAACATTCTCCCATATACCATTATCGACTTTTGAACTTTGAAACTCTACCTACAAGGCATGCTAAACAAAAATTAGATTCCTGTCCTTAGTGGTTGGTTTTGGGGGGAAGTGGGGGGTGGGAGGAGGGGACCTCTTCTGTTTATCTCTTTTTCAATTTTCCTCTTCCCTCCCCTCAAAAATCTAAATTATCTTTCTCTTGCATCCATGAAATTAAAAGACGCTTACTCCTTGGAAGGAAAGTTATGACCAACTTAGATAGCATATTAAAAAGCAGAGACATTACTTTGCCAACAAAGGTCCATCTAGTCAAGGCTATGGTTTTTCCTGTGGTCATGTATGGATGTGAGAGTTGGACTGTGAAGAAGGCTGAGCGCTGAAGAATTGATGCTTTTGAACTGTGGTGTTGGAGAAGACTCTTGAGTGTCCCTTGGACTGCAAGGAGGTCCAACCAGTCCATTCTAAAGGAGATCAGTCCTGGGTGTTCATTTGGAAGGACTGATGCTAAAGCTGAAACTCCAATACTTTGGCTACTTCATGTGAAGAGCTGACTCATTGGAAAAGACCCTGATGCTGGGAGGGATCGGGAGCAGGAGGAGAAGGGGACGACAGAGGATGAGACGGCTGGATGGCATCACCGACTTGATGGACGTGAGTCTGAGTGAACTCCGGGAGTTGGTGATAGATAGGGAGGCCTGGCGTGCTGCGATCCATGGGGTCGCCAAGAGTCAGACACGACTGAGCTACTTAACTGAACTGAACTGGATAACTTGCACTAACATGGCTTCCTTCTCACCAGCATCAGTTGACCTCTAAGGTGTCCCATCCCCTCCTCGAGCGCTATGTCTCAGTGCTCATTCTAGTTTCTAAGATGGCCCCCACAGAGGCCGGGAAGGCAGCGCGAGTTCCACCCACGCAAAGCCACGGTCATTCCAGGTGCCGGAGGACCACCCGAGAGGAGGATGGGCGGAAACGAAGAAGGGAATGCCAAGAAGGCAGTCATCGGAGCGGCCCCCACCCCCACTCTCCCCGACGCCCAGCCCTGCGTCACAGGAAGTGGGGGCCCCACCCACTAACGTCAGAGGCCGGAAGGGAACGTTGCTGGGGCACGGGTGTGAGCGAAGGCGACGGTGGGGAGAGGAGAGCGTGTCTCCGCCGAGGTAGGAAAGACGCCCAGGTCCTGGCTTGGGGACCTCCAAAAACCTCACCGTTAGTGGACTAGGATACTTTCACCTTCTAGTATATTCCCTTTTCTTCCCGCCTTGTGGGTCCTCAGCAAAGGTGTTTAGGCAACCGGTGGGTCTGCCACTGCTTCGTCCCGTCGAGGGCCTCCCTAGCTCCTTAGTCTTAGTTTTTTAAGTTAGGCACCTTCCCCACCTTCTCCTATTTAGTCCCATTGTTTAAATAGACTCTTGACTTTTGTTTAAAGGAGGAAAAATGTTGGTTTTACTGAGACCCCAGCTCGGTTACGTGCTTCGGGCTACAACCAGCTCCCAGGCTTGACTGCTGAGTGCCCGTTTCACTGCCGTCTAGTACTAGGAAAAACGTGAAAAGTTGGTAACAGTTTGATAGTGATAGGACACTCACATGGACAAGGCTGAATGATGAGGCTGTGGTTTCCAGTGCCCTTAATCTACTGTAATTTAGTCTTTTTGTCCCCAGAGGATAGGGGGGCTTCCTGCAAGTTGCTGAATCTGGCACTGATAGCGCCTTTAAATGCCTTAAAATCAAGGAACATAGTGTTTGGCTCTTCCAATTCTCTCTTTATTTTTGTTGAAATAGTATGGAGTAACTATAACATATCAAAAGGAAGGTCAAAATTTCTTAACCCAGACATGAAAATTATTTTTTCATGGCAGTTTCACCAGTGATTGTCATTTACAAATAGGCTTTGCAGCAAATTACTAAACAAGTTCCAGCTGATCACTTGTCTTTCCTATCATAGGTTCCAAGACTGCTTATGTCATAGAATGGGGGGAAGGGGTGTGGAATTGTATGAGGAGAGCTTGCTCTAGGGGCAATAACTGTAAATCTAGCCAGTTTTAAGTTTACTATGGGGATGGTTTTATATAAATTTAGTCTTTTTTGTAATGATAAGTTTGTTTAATCACAGAGCTCAATAGGGGAGAGTCAGGTGGAAGAGGGTTCAAACTAAAAATTGTTTTTTAAACTTCCATATTTCTGTTACAGACTTATTCTTTTATGATTCTGTCAGCTATAAAATGGACAGTTCTTGAGTACTGACATTCAGAAATGTTTCCTCAGTGCACAGAGAGAATGAGTATTACCTTGAGAAATTTAAATAACCAAGTCTGTCTGGTTTAGCGTGGAGGCAGGGGAGAAAATAAAGCATCACTGGGAAAAGTGTGATACTTCCTAATCATGTTTAAGAAAAATCATAGAAATAGTAAACTGGCGTGTCTCTGGGCATACTGAATGGATTGACTGTACAGTCTGACATAGGCTTCCAGTGTTCCCAAGTCCCCAGGGGCAGGGGGAAGCAAGACTGGCAGCCCGATCATCCTGTATTTTTAAGGACTTGAGAACTTTAAAATAGTACCCTATTCCTTTGTTTATCCTGCAGTTTAAATAACATTCTTGTGGGCTTGACTTGCCCCTTCTAATGTTAAATAGCATCAAACCCTAAAGGATGGTAAAGTGACAAGGTGTTGTAATGGCGCTTAGAATTGACTGACATCCTCTCACCTGAATACAGTTTAAGTAGTAGTCATGTTTGGTTTTTCTTAACTGTGAGCCCTAGAATCTATTCTAAGAGTGTGAGTTAGGCAGTGATAAAATGGTCCAAAGTAGTAAAGAATGCCTTAAAGGGGAGAAACTAATAGGAAGAGGGAGGTGCTATAAGGGTTTTTTATATTAAACTTGGGTGACTTCAGTTCTAGTTTGATTCCACTTCTTAGGGCTTCTTTTGATACATTTTATTTCTGATTTCCTGATCCAGTTTTTTCTTTCCCCCAGCACTTTGGATTTGGCTCCTTAATTCCCAACATGGAAGAAACTTACAGTAAGTACTTCTTATTGCTCTTAGAAAATAAGTTAAGTTACTTACATGTAGCTTTCTCTCTGACAAGACTTTTAATGTGTTGAGAAAGATTCACTGTTTCGCTAAACTGCTGGGAAGAAAAAGTGGGACTGTTTTAGTAATGCAGAGAAATGTCCAAATTTGAAATAGGACCCTTGAAATTAAAAAGTATGAGAAGTCATCAAGCTTTGAGAAAGCTCATGTTGGGACACCTGTGTTATACTATATTTTTATTTATTAAGTGAATAATTTTCGTTCTTTAGAACTTCAGTTTCTCCTGTTAGTGACACAGGGATGGTAACCCCTGGTTTCTATTTTTTGGGGGTAATATGGTATACCTCATGTTGATGTGCATTGAGTTTTTAGGATTAAAGAAATCCTAGGGAGGATCCATCATAACAAATAGATTTAACAAACTCAACTTACATAAAGCTACCTGTGTTCTCTTCATATATCTGTAAAAAGGTGTCCCTAATTGATTATGTAGTGTAAGAATAGTTGAAGATAGACCAGAAAGACCATCCATGAATTAATTATCCTGCCTATGTAGAAGAACAGTAATCACGGAAGAAAACTGATTAGTTGTTACTAGCCAGTTTAACTTATTCAAAGCCTCTGTTATTTTATTGCATAATAAACTAGTGAATTAGTTGGAGAAGGCAATGGCACCCCACTCCAGTACTCTTGCCTGGAAAATCCCATGGACGGAGGAGCCTGGTAGGCTGCAGTCCATGAGGTCGCTAAGAGTCAGACACGACTGAGTGACTTCACTTTCACCTTTCACTTTCATGCATTGGAGAAGGAAATGGCAACCCACTCCAATATTCTTGACTAGAGAATCCCAGGGATGGAGGAGCCTGGTGGGCTGCCGTCTGTGGGGTTGCACAGAGTCAGACACGACTGAAGCAACTTAGCAACAGTAGCAGGGAGGATTCTTATTTCTCTAGTGATCCAGGAATCTCAATGGCCCAGAAAATCAAATGGGAGCTGGGAGAGCTAGGATCATACAAGGGTAGAACAAGAGAGGCCTGAAAAACCATTTCATTCAACACTAGAATTTTACAACTGAGAAAATGGAGCCTAGGTTAACTGATTTACCCCATGGTTACATTGTTGGGGACAGAGTCAGAACCAGAGCCTTGTATGTTGTTTGTATGTAGTGCCCTACTTGATACTTCTAGGCACTATGGTTTCTAGACCCTGACCAAGTTTGAGGAACATTTCAGTGGATGAAACTTGTCAACAAGGCTGCCTTTGTTTCTTACCTTGCTTTCTTGTTCAGAATCTCTTAAGTTCTAACTGAAAGATATTTTAGTTCCATTCTGCCTTCAAAGAAGAGTCCAATAGAACCTTTATCATCAACAGGTAGAAACTACATGGAAACAGTCTTTATTAAATATCTACTATAGCATGCCGAAGAATCACCTGGGATACTTGTTAAGACACAGGTTTCTGGAGCCCTCCCCCCAAATTTTTGATTCAGAAGGTCTGGGACTCAAGAATTTGCATTTCTAACACGCTCCCAGGTGGTAATGCTAATCTGAGGACCATACTTTGAGAATAATGGATCTAGAAGTCGGATTCTCCTTGATCTTCCCTTAGGGCTCCCTCCTTCACTTCCTTAATTTTTCTAAAAATATGTTAATTAAAATCTGAGATTTCTGTGTGAGATAGATACAAGAGATTTATATTTATTCTTGGAAGCTTACTACTCTGTTAAATTAGAAAGCATCATCTCCCTTTATGTCTCTTATTCTTTACTTTTTCCAGTGGTGATTTTTTTCTTAGAAAAATATCACTTGGTTCTTGTAATTATTGCTACATAGCACAGACTTTTTTAATCAGTAGATGTCTGTTAAAGAAAGAAGGAAATGGTTGATTTTGCTGTTTATTTAAAATTTTTAAGTTTGTGATTAAGTAAATTTAGTAAAATATATTGGCTTGTAAAGACTCAACTCCTTTAAGCATAGCATTTTTTTCTGTTAATCTGTGTCTTGGTAAAGTTTCACTGTTTTTAAGATTTAAAAAAAAAAAGAACCTGCCAGTATGTTAAGATAAGATCAGTCGGGTCCGAGTCTTTGTGACCCCATGAATCGCAGCACGCCAGGCCTCCCTGTCCATCACCAACTCCCGGAGTTCACTGAGACTCATGTCCATCGAGTCAGTGATGCCATCCAGCCATCTCATCCTCTGTCGTCCCCTTCTCCTCCTGCTCCCGATCCCTCCCAGCATCAGAGTCTTTTCCAATGAGTCAACTCTTCGAATGAGGTGGCCAAAGTACGGGAGTTTCAGCTTTAGCATCAGTCCTTCCAAAGAAATCCCAGGGCTGATCTCTTTTAGAATGGACTGGTTGGATCTCCTTGCAGTCCAAGGGACTCTCAGGAGTCTTCTCCAACACCACAGTTCAAAAGCATCAATTCTTCGGCGCTCAGCCTTCTTCACAGTCCAACTCTCACATCCATACATGACCACAGGAAAAACCATAGCCTTGACTAGACGGACCTTTGTTGGCAAAGTAATGTCTCTGCTTAAATGCATAATCTCAGGCCTCATCTCAAACGTGCTGAATCATAATCTATAGTCCTAAAGTGATTTAACACCAGGAATCAAGTTAAAGTGAGAAATACTGTTTAGAATGTACTTGACCTTTTCCCCCAACTGATCTAAAACTCCATAATCTGACAGATTCCTGAAGCTCTCCAGCTTCTGTTTAGTACCTCTTAGCTGATGATACTCTTGTCAGGTCTGGTTCCTCATTTCCGTGAAGTTTCCTCCATTTCTCACCATGGGTTCTGGACCCTGTCCAAGTGTGAAGAATATCTGAGTCTGTGCTTTTGGAGGAAGCTTGTCCATGAGGCCTACTTTGTTTTCTAAATTAAATTATATTCCCAAAAAGTCACTCAAGATTTTTGCTGATCTCTAACAATGTAGAGAGGTGGGATGGGGTGGGAGGTGAGAGGGAGGGGAACATATGTATACCTATGGCTGATTCATGTTGATGTATGGCAGAAACCAACACAATATTGTAAAGCAATTATCTCCAATTAAAAACAAATTAAAAATTTTTTAAATGTTAAAAAACAGGTAAACCAATTTAAGGGACATTCTAAAAAATTTTTTTGCTGAGAAGTTCAATAGTATTTGTTACAACTTTAAATTCATATACTACTTTGTGCAGTACTCCTAGGTATCTGCCCAAGGAAAATACTCATACAGTACACAGATAAGTATATATTAGATTGCTAGCCACAGCATTTATATAATAGTAAAAACTAGAAACAACATAAATGTATCAGTAAGGGAACTGATTAAGAATCTGTGCTACATCCATACACAGCAGGGAAATGTTTCTTACATTTCACTGATATAGAAGGAGCTGTTAAGTTTGTTTGTTTGTTTTTTAAAGAAAAGCAAATAAAATAGTTACAGGAAATCCTGTCACATGCTACACTCTGAGGACATTGTGGTAGTTTAAATTAATCACAAAAAGTTAGAACTGCACATGGAACAACAGACTCATTCCAAATAGGAAAAGGAGTACGTCAAGGCTGTATATTGTCACCCTGCTTATTTAACTTATATGCACAGTACATCATGAGAAATGCTGGGCTGGAAGAAGCACAAGCTGGAATCAAGAATGCTGGGAGAAATATCAATAACCTCAGATATGCAGATGACACCACTCTTATGGCAGAAAGGGAAGAGGAACTAAAAAGCCTCTTGACAAAAGTGAAAGAAGAGTGAAAAAGTTGGCTTAAAGCTCAACATTCAGAAAACTAAGATCATGGCATCTGGTCCCATCACTACATGGGAAATAGATGGGGAAACAGTGTCAGACTTTATTTTTGGGGGCTCCAAAATCACTGCAGATGGTGATTGCAGCCATGAAATTAACAGACGCTTACTCCTTGGAAGGAAAGTTATGACCAACCTAGATAGCATATTAAAAAGCAGAGACATTACTTTGCCAACAAAGGTCTGTCCAGTCAAGGCAGTAGTTTTTCCAATGGTCATGCATGGATGTGAGAGTTGGACTCTGAAGAAAGCTGAGCGCCGAAGAATTGATGCTTTTGAACTGTGGTGTTGAAGAAGACTCTTGCGAGTCCCTTGAACTGCAAGATCAGTCCTGGGTGTTCTTTGGAAGGACTGATGCTAAAGCTGAAACTCCAATACTTTGGCTACCTCATGCGAAGAGTTGACTCATTGGAAAAGACTCTGATGCTGGGAGGGATTGAGGGCAGGAGGAGAAGGGGACGACAGAGGATGAGATGGCTGGATGGCATCACTGACTCGATGGACATGAGTTTGAGTGAACTCCGGGAGTTGGTGATGGATGGACAGGGAGGCCTGGCATGCTGCAATTAATGGGGTTGCAAAGAGTTGGACACACCTGAGCGACTAAACTGAACTGAATCACAAAAAGACCACATGCCATATGATTTCACTTATATGAAATATCTAGAATAGTCAAACTCATAGAAACAAAAAGTAGAATAATGGCTGCCAGAGGTTTCAGGGAGGAGGCAATGGGAGTTATTTAATGGGTATAGAGTTTGTTTTGCAAGGTGAAAGTTTCTAGAGATTGTCTAGATTCACAACAATGTGAATATAATTAACACCAATAAACTGTACACTTTTAAATAGTTAAGGTGATGAATTTTGTTATTTATATTATTACCATTAAAATTTTTAAATTAAACATAAAATTGAAAAAATTTTAATCTTTAAATAAAAGACCCGTTTAGAGCAGACCTAAGTTATCAGAGACCAAAAAGTAAAGCGTTTTAGTAGGAAGCTATCATTATTAACTCTGATGTATGCCACTGTATGGGCAGTAAAATGTGTATGAATCATAAAGTATGTCCAGTCTGTCAGCTCCTGACATGGCCTATCATTTGCTTGTGATGAAATGGATTAAATGGAGGAAAACTAACAAGAATTTAATCTGTATACTCTTCCTGTGTATCCTGAAGCTTCAGAAATGTGAAAGGATCACTGCTCAGAATGAGCCTGGTTGGCATAATAAACCTGTTTGTCCTTTAAGACTTTTCATTCCTGTTCATTCTGTCCTTCAAGTCACCTTTCTGACTCATTTGCATCACGATCATGGTTTGCAATTTATCCCATGTTTACCACTCTTCCAGGGACACTGTTTCAGTTCCCCTGGCTTCTGATTTTCATAGCAGTCTCTTGGTTTATAAGCTTCTTATCAAATGTGAATTGTTTATCTTATTTCACTTTTATTATTGCCTTCAGTGGTGGCAACAGCATTTTATTAGATTGCCTCTTGTCCTCATAATATATTCAAAATGTACTTAACTGTTTAACTTCTCTTCTTTAACCAAGATTCTTAAAATTTGGGGCTCAGCCTGGACATTTTGCAGAACCTAAGAGTAGTTTTACATGTTATGAGAAACTTCTCTAGTGTCTATTAAACTATTGAAATGGAGCCTGAAAGTATAGTCTTCTAAGGGTACTTTTAAATTGCACAATATAGGTTAGGGGTTGGCTTTCTCACAGTAGCCTCATATATCTGCAGTTGTCTCAAACTTAGGAGGTTCTATTTTTGCAGATTATTCTTTCTACTTTTTATCTGGCCAGTTTCATGATCATCAGATTAAAGAATTCTCTGGGGGTTTTTTTCTCATTATGTTCCAAAATATGAAATTTTGGAACCTTTACCAATTTGGTAAAGGTATTGGTCTCATTTGAGAGGTAACTAGATTCACTGACTAGGAGCTATTTCAAGAAGTACATTAAATCAGGCAGACAAAAAAATAAATCTATGAACGAGTATTTCCTAAGCTTCCATAGAACATATAACTGATATAGAGCAGTGCTTACCAACTTTTTTCATGTCATGACAAACTAGTAAATAGGGATGCTGGTCTAGGGGGTTAACTAACCTCAGCTTGCCCTAAGACTCGTTGGGGACTAGGGGGCATACGTGTGGTGGACTCCCACATCAGTATATCAATACATTGTCCATTCCAACCTTCAGTATACTGCCTGGGAAGTTTTGGTTGAACTAGCTAGAGAAAATGACCCTGAATTAGCACTTTCAGAAAAGGAAAAGATGTATCATTTAATTTTTTGTTATAATAGGGATTACCAACAATAAAAACAACAGTATTTATGTACAACCAAATGTGAACTTTGACCCCACCCCATGAATGCTGGTTTTGCTGGACTTAATGAAGATTCAATAACATAGTTTTATCTTACATTTTCAGATGTTTTTAGTCACCCTTTAAAAAAAATCTTTCAAGTTGTTGTTAGGCTGTTTTGTTCAGTTCTTACAGATGCTGTTGAAAAATCCATGTGCCAAGGATGCTGAAATGTTGCAAGGGCCTGTTAAGCTTTATACTTACCCTGTTTTTCTGTCTTTCAGTCGATACTCTGGACCCTGAAAAGCTGTTACAATGCCCCTATGATAAAAACCACCAAATCAGGGCCTGCAGGTTTCCTTATCATCTTATCAAGTGCAGAAAGGTACGATATTATTTTCTCAGTTTGCCCATTGATGGCCTCCTGAGTTCTTTTAAAAAGCCAAATTTTATAAATATCAAATAATTTTAGCATATATGTTTTAATTAAATGCCAGAATTGCTTTGGGTTAAATGCCAACATTTATAGAAAAGAATTTCTTTATTTCTTGGATATGTAAGTTTTTTCTCATTTTGGTTTTTCCCCCCAGCTAGTGACACAGCACCCTTAAACAGTTTCTCTCCAGTCTTCTCACCCTCTGTGAAACAGAGGAAACACTAACTTTTACTAGTGATAAGAAATCATTCTTGCCTTGTAAATTTGATGTACTTATTGTCCTGATAAGGATTGAGTACTGTAATACACTTATTTCTGATTTTTTTATTTGTTTAGAATTGTTAGAGAAGTTGAACAGCTAGAGGTTAACCCAAGAAAAGATTATTCATAAAAATAACTATTTCTCCAAGTTTCAACAGTAAGCATCTTTAGGGGGAGGGGGAAAAAAAAAGCTCAAAGAGTTTTTTTCCCTCTGGTCACCTTTTGTAGATTTAGTTGATGTAAGCTAATTTAATGCTGATACATTAATTGAGACAGTTTGAAAGGGTGGTTAGAATAGAAATGTCAGATACAGAGGCCAGAGTTCTGCCAGGATTTATGCTTGGAAAACAATTTAGGTATTTAATCCAAACCTGCATACAGTTCACATATGCATTAACATTCTTCAAAGGATGTTTCTCTTGCAGTCCTGGAGACGTGATTATAATGCCATTGTTGATTATTTCTCAGCTCCTTTCAATCTCTAGAGCAAGAATTCCTTAAGGTTGAACTTAGACATTACAGACCAGCAGATACCACCACAACTTCCTCCTGTAGGCTCTCAGACATGTCCCAAGGAGAAAGGTTGGGAAAGGGAGCCAGGTGGTAAAAAGACGTCATCATAACTCCCCTCTCCTAATGCTCTTAATCTTCAGCCACAAAACCTTTGCATTAGAATGCCCACTATCCCTTTAAAAAATCATGGAGATACCTGCCCTCACAATTTTCTCCATCTTCTATTTTTTTGCACCCTACTCCCCACTTTACATTATTTTTACTTTTTTGAGTATCATTTGTGATATATCTTTTGCTTCTCCTAATTTCTTAATTGCTGGTAAACTTAACATAGGATCTGGGCTATATTAAACACTTTGTTTTGTTTTCTTGTTTTGTATTAAAATAAGGAACTTAGTCAACAGAGTGCTCTATCATCTGGACTTTCCTTAGTGAAATAGCTGAAATAAAGGACAAATTGTTCAGAGCCTCATTTCAGGCATCGTTACTTTAAATAAGTGTTCCTGTGTTAATCTGAAAAATCATTGGGTTTGCCTCTTCTGCAGCTCCCTTCCCACAGCTATTTTCCTGCACTCTTGTACTGCAGCAGCAGGGGCGCTACTGCAATGCAGACAAAGTGTGTTTTAGTGTTGCTGTTCGTCCTGAATATCAGCTTTCAAAGACATCCAGAGAGCTGTGCCTTACAGGCTGTGCCACCGGACTCGCATGACCCTGAGAAGTAAACAGGGAGAAGATATAATTCAAATACCCAGTCCTAAATTCACTGTTTACTTCCTTATAAACCATTTTAACCCCAATATCTGTGTTGTCAGTCTTTATAATCATAACAAAGAGGTAATGTCTCTGTGATCTGTATAGGTGATAAATAATTCTCTCTTAATGTTCTGCTGAGTGTACCTATCACAGTTCCACCACAAGTTTATTGACAAACCCCTTTAATTTTTTTCCCAGAATCATCCTGATGTCGCAAACAAACTGGCGACTTGTCCCTTCAATGCTCGCCATCAGGTTCCTCGGGCTGAAATCAGTCATCATATCTCAAGCTGTGATGACAAAAGCTGTATTGAGCAGGATGTAGGTAAGACTGACTAGCTAAGATGTTTCAGTACTGGAGGTTAGCTCCCTCAAATTTATATGATGCTACATTATCACCTTGATTTTTGGCTTTCATCATTTCAGAAAAACAATACCTTTCTGCCTTTGAGATTTTTAATCTTAGCAGCAAAAGATTGTCAGGTTATGTGTGCCAGACTTCTTTCTCTTCTGAACAACCTGATTGATTTCACTAATAATTCGTTTAAAAATAAAAATTCTTTTAGTACCGTAAATACGGCAAACATCTTTGTTTCTGCTTCTCTTTCTTGTCTTCTGTCGGAAAGGAGATAAGACCTGGTTAGCTTTCATCCTATCCATTTTTCAGAAACAAAGACCCTGCAACCTTTTAAGCCACTAACTCCTTTAAACATAATAACTTGGCAGTGTCCCCTTCTTAAGTCAGAATCTCTGTTGTCTTGCAGTCAACCAAACCAGGAGCCTTGGACAAGGGACTCTGGCTGAGAGCACATGGCAGTGCCCTCCTTGCGATGAAGACTGGGACAAAGGTGAGGGGCCTCCATGTCTCTTTCTCCACAGTGCCAAACTCTGGAGTCGTTTGCTCTGGACAGAAGGAAGGGTCTCCTTTTTTATGAATATACCATGTTGTTCAGAATGCCTTATTATTCTTACTGAGCCCCAGTACAAAGACATTTGTATCTCTGTGCAGACACATGGAACAGCCTTTCCCACTTGATTGGAAAAGAACACTACTTTACATATGTTTTTTTCATAAACTGTGTTATACCATCTGTGTTTGGTTGTTACTAGGCATGTTTATTCAGAGAAAGCAATGGCACCCCACTCCAGTACTCTTGCCTGGAAAATCCCATGGACGGAGGAGCCTCGTGGGCTGCAGTCCATGGGGTCGCTAGGAGTCAGACACAACTGAGCGACTTCACTTTCCCTTTTTACTTGCATGCATTGGAGAAGGAAATGGCAACCCCCTCCAGTGTTCTTGCCTGGAGAATCCCAGGGACGGGGGAGCCTGGTGGGCTGCCGTCTATGGGGTCTCACAGAGTCGGACACGACTGAAGCGACTTAGCAGCAGCAGCAGCAGCAGGCACGTTTATTATTATTTATGTCGCTTGTGTTTATATCCTTCAGTTAAATTCTTGCTACTGTGTCACTTAGGGTACTTGACCAGTTTTTACTTGCTTCTCTGAACTTGTTTATTATTTCTCATCTCACAAATTCGACCAGCGTGAATTGGTATTTTACCTAGTAGCACCACAAACTGTGTTTTGTTTCCTTTGGCAGATTTGTGGGAACAGACCAGCACCCCATTTGTCTGGGGCACAGCCAGCTACTGTGGCAACAATAGGTAAATGAAAAGACCTCATTCCCACCGCTCCCTCCCGGAACCAGAGTGCTCTGTTACCAACAGAAGGCTCCAGAGCATGTATTGACCTCTTTCCTCAATGATGTTACTTGGTGGTAATTTGTCTAGATATAGTTTTGGTGGGTTTTTTTCTATTTATTCCTTGAGTCATAAAAAGGTCACATGCTTTGCATTAATTCCTGTGGGAACACAAAAATACTAGCTTGTCGTCTAGCACAGGAGACAGTGGCGCCAGCCATTCTTATGTCTTAGAGTTTTTGCTAAGTTCATGTTATTTTAATGCTTTGAAAAACTTATGGAGCTGTACTATATGTGTTATTTTTGCTCTGGATAACTAGTGTCTAAGGAAAAAGTAATCTTAAAAGTTTCTGATTTGAGATTAGACAATCCATAATACCAATTATGTACAGAAAAAATTCATCTCCTTCCCCACTGATTTTGTATCTAATTTAAATCTCTAAGATTTTTCATTACCACTTGATCTTCAAACCTTTTAAGATCATGTTCCGAATTCCCTGGCAGTCCAGTAGTTAGAATGCCACACTTTAACTGCCAAGGGTGCAGGTTCCATCCCTGGCTGGGGAACTAAGATCCCATAAGCCATATAGTGTGGCCAACAAGAAAAAAAAAAGATCATATTTCAAACCCAAATGAGAGCATTTCCAGATTAGAAAATGGAAATATTAGATAGTAGACTTCATTTTATCCTCAAAGAGAATACTTAACCAATTTTTATTTTTTAGCTCCTAAAGTCAGTTATTATAAGTGTAGTTATTTGTAGTTTATGTATACACTGAGATAGAAAAACTTAAAGATGAATTCCATTGGTACAATTTTAATTTTATCTCAATTCTGTGAGATTTGTTGCCTTTAGTTTGGTTGTCTTGGCATTTTTTATCTCTTATGTATATTGAGTGAGTTGATGAGCCTGTCATACAATTGAACAGTAGATGGCATTGCTGTTTATCTCAATTTCTAGAAAATGAAAATGGTTAAACCCATCTTAATGCCTGTACAGAACAGTGAGCTTTCCAGAGAAGTGGTAATCATTCTAATTGCAAGAATGTTTTGATGGAAATGTGTTTACATTTCAGAATGTAGGTGGTTGTTTTTCCCCAAATTACAAAAAATACATTTTGATTGTCTTATGTTTGCCTGCCTAAAGAATGCAAATATGCCAGCATACTCAAATTCATCTCTCTTTTTGCAGCCCTGCAAGCAACATAGTTATGGAACATAAGAGTAACCTGGCTTCAGGCATGCGTGTTCCCAAGTCTCTGCCGTATGTTCTGCCATGGAAAAACAGTAAGTGAAATAGTGGCAAAATGCTCTTGCTATGTGTTGTGCTAAATAAATACAGTTGGTCTTAATTATTCAAGGACATGTTCAGTCTGAATACCGAATACCTTGCACCCATATGACCCTGAGAGTGAGTGCCTCCCCAAATTTTGCATCTTAAGCACGTCACTCACTTTGCCCTAGTCCTAAGCCTGGTTAGTAACAGGCAAGTACAAGGTCACAGAAGCCTAAAGAATATTTTCAAGACAGGGTGATGGAGAAAGAAAGGGCAACCCACTTCAGTATTCTTGCCTGGGAAATCCCATGAACAGAGGAGCCTGGGGTCACAAAGAGTCAGACACATCTTAGCAACTGAGCACGCATGCATACTACTTGAGCTTCCCAACAGAAAGCTCTATGCTGTGTGCTCTCATCAGTATTCTTATCTGCTCTTCAAAACTATAAACAAGGAACGTTTTGGTAATTAAAATTTTTTAATTAGAAAATACATACTAATTGCACAAAAAATTGTTTGCTTTGCTGGTAGTTGGCAGATCTGGACCCTGAATGAGTCTCTTAACTCCCAAGACCAGAATTATCCCCACGTTTCCTTTTCCTGCCTTTTCAGTTCTCTTTGTTTCCTGCCCACTCCCACCTCTCTCATACCATTTCTCAACCCCCATCTCAAGCCTTTGGTTTCAGCTATGACTAAATGCCTACTTCAATTGTGAATTACTGATGGCTTAAAAAATTACATTTTTGCAAATAAAACTCAAACCGAGAAAGAAAAAAAAAGAGTGACCACTGACATCGGATTCCATGGATAAATTTGGGACCAATAAAAAGACTATCTATTTCAGCTAGGAGGAAATCATCCCTGATTTTTAAAGCATAATATCAATAGGGAATTGGGATTAGAAATTGGATTGCAAGGGCCTGAAAGGTAATGGGTAGAGACAAAATGAAAGTAATGTTATAAGAACCAGCATAAGAATGGTATTCAGATGTCTTCCCAAGGCTTCGGAGACAATGCTGAGTAAACAGGTCTGAAATTCATGTCATACCACCCTAGTAAAGAAATTCCCATATATTGGTACACCCAACATACTGTCATTTTTATTTAATATATTCCTTTTCCTGATGTTGCCCCCAAATTCAGATTTCCTCGATTTCAGTCTTTGTTGTTGTTGGAGCTAATTTTTAGGTGGCTACAAGACCCCCTTTAAAACATTTCCCTTTGGATAGCTGCATTTCCACCAGTATGAGATTACCTAATCATGTGCCATAAGGCTTGATAGGTGGAAGACTATTTTCTTTTTCCGTGCTGAAATCCAGTCACTAATTTTAAATTCTACTTTATTATATAATTCCATATACCCCAGGAATAAATCATTTGTGTTTAGTAAGACTAGGGGGTGGAGTGAATTTCAATTGACATGGTGTATTTATTTTGAAATATTTCTACTCCATAGATGGAAATGCACAGTAACTGAATATTTCATCAAGTAAGTGTTTCAGTTTTATTTCACAATTTTTTGAGATGGTAGCAAGATTTAACTGGACATAAAGCAATTTGGGTCCAATTTTCTTTTAGATTATGGTACCAAATTAAAGCTCTGTGTGTGCCTTTCGTTTTTTAAGTATATAGCCTCTGTTATGGCTTTACATGCTAATGAATAAACATTTACTAGTTAAATTAGAATTCTGTTACAGGCCAAGTTGCTCTCCCTAACGTTAGTGCACATTGCCTTTTCCTTTTTTTTTTAATCAAAGTTGCATTCTAGATCTATCATGCCTTTTTAATGGACTGAGATTAATCAGACAGCTGTGCTTCACTGCTTTGCAATTCTTTCCTTGTGCAGTACAATTTAATACTCATCAAAAAATTCATACTTTTTAACTAGCATTTTAAAGTTTTGGGTCTCCAAAAGTCTGTAGATCTTATTGCACTGTAGATCTTATCTGAATATTTGATTTAGCAGAATCTCACAAAATCTATATAAAGAGACCAAAATCTTTTAGTTTTCATAGATGAAGCCCATGTTTGAGATACCCTGTGTACCCACAGCAGAGCCAGGTTTGATGCTTCAAATGGCTGCCTTGGCTGAGGTTGACCAGCCACATGGCTTCTGGCAAAAGAGGAATATTGTTGGACCAGGAATGGGATGATAATCCCCACTGTCGTGAGATGGTAGGCCTTCAGTGAAGATTTATTGAATGAATGAGTAATTGGCTTGTTGCCTTGTAGTCCATTCACTTTTTCTGAACAGTGAAGCAGATGGATCTTCTGCGAGCTAGGGTTTGTTTTGTACCAAAACTGATGTTTCTTCTGTTGAGAAACAAAAGATATTCTAAAAGCAAACACCCCTTAGCTGAGAACAATAATATTTATCAGTTGCTTCTAGGGATGGGCCATTTTTCTTGGTAGGTTCTGACATCAAATTATTAAATATATCTGGAAGCCAGAAAATTGGATTTAGTCCCAGAAGGGAAAGAGACACAACTGCACTGGAGTGCATCAGAAAAGCACACACAGACCTGGGTAAATGAAGAACTTTGAATCCTTCCCTGGCACACTGCTTAAAGTGTTTGGTGTTCATCCAGTATGGATAGCTACCTATCCAATGGCTACTCTATGGTGAAAGCCTAGGAGAAACTTCTTGTCACTTAAGACTAAACACTTTTCTGCTTTGGAAAAGTGATAAGCTCATTACACACTGATAATTTTTCTGTATGTGTTACCACAGAGGAATAAGGGGGAAGATTTAGGTAAGAATCCTTAAATAGCCACAGATCTTCTTATCCTCTTAGTTAAAAATAAAGCATCATTTTTTGAACGCCTGTTGTTGCAGAATTCTCTTCTTTGGGTAGATACACACACACACACTACACACACACACCACACACACCCACTACTACACACACACATACTACACACACACACACACGGAAGGCATGACTTATTCCCTTAAGGAACTTAAAGAGTAAGCAGAAACTTTTTTTTATTGCGCATACAGGAAAAGGGTTTGTTCACCTTGCACTTAAATGCTTTATCCCATTTATGTTTTCATCAACAATATTTTACCAGATAAGTGCCTCAGAAGCAGGTAATACCGTGTTCATTTTTGTTCCCCTATTATGCATTGTGGGCTTCCCTGATAGCTCAGCTGGTCCTGGGTTGGGAAGATCCCCTGGAGAAGGGAACGGCTACCCACTCCAATATTCTGGCCTGGAGAATTCCATGGACTACATAGTCCATGGGTTTGCAAAGAGTCGGGCAGAACTGAGTGACTTTACTTTCAATGTGCATCGTAACATCTCAAACAATATTATTAAATTAATGAGTAGATAGGGTATATGAAAAGAGAAAAAAATAAGTTAGTTGGAATTAGTCCAGAATTGTCTGGAGAAGTCAGTTGCCTGGATAGTCAATTCTGATTTTCTCTTCACCCATGGTAACTATCAAGGACTGTATATTGATCTCTGTATAGAATGTTTTTAAATCAATTAACAAGTTTCTGTGTGATTAGTAATACTAAAGAGCTAAGGGTCAGAAGGTACCTGGTGTTCTGCCCTTAACAACAACAGGTTTTTCCAGCAGACCAAGAGACTGTAATTGGGCTGTAGTTGTGTGGCCTGTTGTCAGATGTGGTTGGTGCTTCTGTCATTGAAAGGAACTAAGAACTCTTACTTTTTTCTTGTTTCCTCACAGATGCCAGACCCTGGAAGACTTTTCTTCCTGCTACAGTGGGTTCTTCATTTTTTTTTCTCCTAATCTAATTATAGAAACATAAACTGTCTGTGACTTTCAAACTGACAAGTACCTTTTTTTTTCCCTCCCCACTTTGAGTCCTTACTCATTTGATGCAAGAAAAAGCCCTCATGCTCAGAAGAAATGTTTCAAGTAAACCATCATTGTAGACAGCTTGATAATTTGGTTAAGTGCCTGCAGCCCCAAAATCAGAATTCATATCCCATTCCGCATTAATGAAACAGAATCATCTAAAGTCACCTTAAAGGATCCAGCTAAAGCAGGCAAGAAATTTGGATTGGAAAAAGTAACTGTGTGTTTGTGTTCTCTGACTCACATGAACCAAATTCCTTCTAGCGTTTATAGGAATGGACCTTTTCTGATCAGTGCATCTGTTTACTGAGTCTTTGATGTTGATAGCATTTATATATAGAAATATACCCCATTCTTATTTAGAATCCTTAGGGCATCTTGTTCCCTAAACTTTTCTAACTTAGGATAGGTTTCTTTTCTCTTTCCCACATTTCAGCTAGAAATTGTACTAGCTGTCAAGGTAGGTGTGGATTATGTAGGAGTGAAGATTAGAATGAAGAGGAGGAACCAGTGTACATGTGGAGAAGAGATAGGCTTTCCACCTGTGTGTGAAATTTGATTAAGCTCAGAGCTGAAATGTGTGAAGGCCCTGGGACGTGTGTGTAAAAAGTTAGATTTCTGAAATACCCAAGGCTCTGGCTATCCTAGCATCTTGTTGGCCCTCAAAAGAAGACTTCATAATCTCCCAGACTAGTTCTTTATTTGGTTGGTTGTTTGCAGATTTGGTGTAGTTTGAGTTTAAAACTGTCTGGCACAGGAAGGGATTTGCGATCTGGTATAGATAGGGACTCAGAGGAAGCATACTGACAAGTAATTCCAAAAGTGATCTCTTGAGCATTGTTTGTAGGGGAAATGGGCTCTTATGGAATGCTTCTTCCACAAGTTTCATGCAAAACAGGATTCTCTCCTAATGAAGCAAAGCTATCTGTTTATTTAGTTCCAACTTCTATAGACAGATTCAAGATAAGCCCTAATACAATAGTATTTCTGCTTCTGCTTCTACTGGTATAAATAAGTGAATAAGTAAACTATTTCTTCTGGAGAGGGTGGTGTGGTGTATTGAGGAGGAAAAAACAGCCATTATGCCCCTAATTCTGGTCACTTAATGTTTGTCAGTCAACAGCTCACAACACTTTAACTTTATTTAAAAATAGTTTTAACTGGAAAATACAAAACCCTTTTGATTTCATTTATTTGGGTGATAACAACCCAAACTGTCTATACTACACTTGAAACCCAGAACTCCTACCAAGTTTAGGAAAAACAGAAGTATGAGTCTTATTGCAAAGAATTAGCTACTTGAGTATAACTCAAAGAAGAGATTAAATAGAAAAGAGTTACTTTGTGGTTTTTAAATATCTAGAGAGGCAAATTAGGCTAGCATCTATCATTCATGAAAAACCGTATGTTGTTATTTTAGAAGGACACCTCTTTGTTCACCAGTTCTAGAACTTAACCAGCAATACATCTGACCTATCCAAGTGTGAATAACACTCACTATAGGCAAATGCCTGCCTATATTAATTTTGTTAGCTCACAAAATAGACCACCCCATTTTCTCTTTAGTAAACTAATGATTAAAGCAGCCAGTTTGCTTAGGATTTTTTGGGGGCCTAGGATACACTAGTTTGGATTTAGTTTGCTGGAGATTTTGGACATTCCCAAAAACTAGAGCAAAGAAGTGCCTTGAATTCTACTACTGTCAGAAGTTAGGAGGTGAAGCTTACTTATTTTTGAGACCTTTTTCAGAGGCTACCTTCTGTTTGGAATATGAACAGTGGAAAGTAAACAGTTGAATATTCTACCCTAATTTCAGTGAAGGTCAAGTGTTATGGTTAAAGGTTAAATGTAGACATGTAGACATGTTTCAGAAGCTTATCTTAGGCTTTGAGTTCTGCATTTTGATCTTATCCAGGAAGGGAGAACATTTGCTTTCGGGAAGGTTGCCTTTCTCTGTGGGTATTCTAGAAGTGCCACTGTGATTTGCAAATGTTCTTACCAGGAATAAACAAATTAGGTAGTAAATGATGCTTAGGTCTCCCTATAGCTGTACTTGAGGTAAACAAGGAGAGTATTCGGATTCAATTTCAAATAGCGCACTGCAGTACCCCTTCATTGGTGAGACAGAACAGTAGCTGCTTGTGTTAGTCTCTCACACCTATACTGGCATTCCGAGAGTCCTTTATTGTACTTTTCACCATTCATATTACACTCCAAGGTAGACAAAAACTAAAGGGATGATATTATACTTCTTATTACCATTTTTAAAGAGGCAGGTTATAAAAATCAAGATGATTTGTATACTATGTTTTAAATGATTGAAGCAGGACTGTCCTTGGGGAGAAGATACCTCTTAGAAAATACGTTTTCTTATGCCAGTTCGATGGGTAGAATAAGGAAAATGACTTAAATTCCATGAGAAAATTACTATAGTGACTGCTCATTCTTTTGACCACTGTCTTCCTGGTACTGTTCAGGTTCAGAACATACTCACATCCTACTTCATAGGTGTGGCTTCTTCAAAAGCCACTGAAAACACATTAACCCATTACCTTGTACCAGCAGTCTCAGCTGACTTATTCCAGCCATACTGAAGTCTGAAAAACACAGACCTGTGTATGGGGTGGGGGCTGAGTATTTTTTTGCCCTTGACACAGCAGTTCCACTGCCAGTTTACTTAACTCTGATCAACTTGGTAACTGCTATAACAAATATAAAATCTCAGGTTGTAACAGCTAGGAAGACCAGCATCCTAGGCTGGACAGTAACCCTGGAGAAAAGCCATATGGTCAGCAGATTTGCATTCGTGTTTACCTCATTTAAAAGCGGTTTTTTGTGAAACTAAAATAGTGTAAGCACTTTTGATGAACATCAAAAAGACATTCAGTTGTTTTACTTTAGTCTGCTTACATATACACATATATATGGAAGAAATGAATCTATATTGTATTAAAAACTACTATATATGAACCCAACCATGCCTCTTAATTTTTATTAAAATACTTGTCACTGAAATAAAGGATACTTTCCCAGCTCATCTGTTTCTGTCCTGTTTCCTCAGGCATTTCAGGATTTCATCGGACAGGGTTAGGGGCTTAAATTATTTAGCTCCTTGTGTTGGTTTTCTCTAGAGTAGAACTTTATAGCAGAGGTGCAAATTGAAAGTCATGGAAAGTCTTGATCTTTAGACGTTTCATTGAGATATGCTTTTATCGAATTGGAAATTTCAACAGAAGAGTCGGTGTTTTAGCTTTATAAGGCCTTGAAAACCAAACATTGATACGAGTCTACTAGGTGTGTATGTTTGATATCCACCTGTCATACCTCATATGCTCAGAGCTGGAGGGGAGTTCAGAGAGCACTGATCCACAGCTTCATCTGGTCTGTAAAGAAATAGGCTCTGTACCAATGTGCAACAGGACATACTCTTTTAGGAAAAAGAAGGATAAACACAAAATCCAAGATAGTTGTTCTCTCCAGGGGAGAAGTCAGAAGGATAGGATCAGGAAAAAACACAGTAGTAGTCAGTTTAATTGGGTTTTGGGTTTCCCAGTGTTAACTAGGCTTTATACATGTGTATTAAACAATGTAATTTTAAAACATCTAAGAATAATTGCTAAAAGCATTGCAGAAGGCTTACTGTAAGCAAGCCACTGTTCTTACTTAACATTTTGAGTATTTTTAACCAAGGGTAGGGAAAATTTTCTGTTTGCCTAGAATACCAAGCTTGTTAATAGTGTGCCATGACCATAACCTGGGCCTTCTGATTCCTAAGGAGTTACTGCCTTGGGCTTCTGTAACCGTTATGCTTCTCTAAATGTTAATTCTGCACTCAGCCTCTTACTCTCTCAGGCCACGTGTTTCCTCCTCAACTTGTTTCCATGTCTACCAGTTTGGACTGCGTGGTTAGTCACTTCATTGGGCTAAGTCAGCACCCTGAGTTCCCTTGAATCTGTTGTTTTTCTGCTGTCTCCGCTTCACCAGTTGTCAAATCAAGCAAAACCTACCATCTCTTACTCCATTCCCTCTGGGTTATCAAGCATAGTGATAGGAAATCACATAATATACCAACTGACTCCACTGCAGATGTATGAGTTTTTAACTCAAGGACTCATTCCTATTTGGCTTTTTTCAGCTTTACCTGGTAACTATTATATTCTTTTTATTGTTCTCAACTTTATAGTCCCTACTTTCCACCCTTACTCTCAACAGATGGCTTTGCCTCTCTTCTTTGTAGAAAAAATACTGGTCATCAGACTTGACTTCCTCCTTTTTCCCACCCCTAGATTTGAATGCTTGTGACATCCATTTTCTCCTTTTATCTTAGAGGCATACTTCATCTCTAAAACTAACCTCATCCCTGTAAGATAGCCCTGCTGTTGATGTATAACAAATTTCCCCAGAGCACTGTGGATTAGAACACGTGTGCTAAGTTGCTTCAGTCGTGTCTGACTCAGTGCAACCCTAAGGACTGCAGCCCACCAGGCTCCTCTATCCATGAGATTCTCCAGGCAAGAATACTGGAGTGGGTTGCTGTGCACTCCTCCAGGGGATCTTCCCTGGATTTAAACACTAGCAAACATTATTACCCTCCCAGTTTCTAAGGGTGAGGAATTCACAAGTGGCTTAGCTAGGTAATCCTGGCTTGGGATCTCTCTTGTGGTTGCAGTCAAGATGTCGGGCAGGGCTACGGTTTTCTGAAGACTTGAAGTGAGGCTGGAGGATTTACTTCTAACATGGCTCACTCATTGTGAGTTGGTTGTTGGCAGAAGGCCTCAGTTCCTCCACATATGGGACTCTCCATAGTGTGTTTGAGTGCCCTCACAACATGTCAGCTTGCCTTCCCCCAGAGTGAGTAAGTTAAGAGCAAGGAGGAAGCTATAAATTCTTTAATGACCTAACTTTAGAAGTCACACTCCATCATTTCCACAGCATGCTTTTGGTTACGCTGGTGAGCCCTTTTCGTTGCAGAAGTCGAAGGAGCATGAATACAAGGAGGCAAGAGTTATTGGGGCTGTCGAAGGATGGCTCTCCCACCTAACTTTTTCTGTCTTCCAATATCTTCCATAAGTTATTCCCTCTTTTCTCTCAATTCTATTTCTTTCTCTTTGTATGTTATATTTTTCAGTAATAAGTAAGTTGTCTTTATTTTTTTTTTTGAAAGTTTGTTTTTTTTTTCTTTTTTTTTTTTTTTTAAACTTTACATAATTGTATTAGTTTTGCCAAATATCAAAATGAATCCACCACAGGTATACATGTGTTCCCCATCCTGAACCCTCCTCCCTCCCCATTCCATCCCTCTGGGTCGTCCCAGTGCACCAGCCCCAAGCATCCAGTATCGTGCATCGAACCTGGACTGGCAACTCGTTTCATACATGATATTTTACATGTTTCAATGCCATTCTCCTAAATCTTCCCACCCTCTCCCTCTCTCACAGAGTCCATAAGACTGTTCTATACATCAGTGTCTCTTTTGCTGTCTCGTACACAAGGTTATTGTTACCATCTTTCTAAATTCCATATATATACGTTAGTATACTGTATTGGTGTTTTTCTTTCTGGCTTACTTCACTCTGTATAATAGGCTCCAGTTTCATCCACCTCATTAGAACTGATTCAAATGTATTCTTTTTAATGGCTGAGTAATATTCCATTGTGTATATGTACCACAGCTTTCTTATCCATTCATCTGCTGATGGACATCTAGGTTGCTTCCATGTCCTGGCTATTATAAACAGTGCTGCGATGAACATTGGGGTACACGTGTCTCTTTCAATACTGGTTTCCTCAGTGTGTATGCCCAGCAGTGGGATTGCTAATAAGTTGTCTTTAAGCTAAAGAAATGCTAACATTACATTCATTAAAAAAAAAACAAAACCCCTCTCCCCCATATTAGGTTCAGTTGCAGAAAACATCAATTTGAGCCAGTCTAAGCAGGAAAGGATTTGTCATAGAGCATTAAATGGATCACAGAATTGTTGAGAAGACTGAAGAAATAAACTCTAAACTGGACTTCCAGAAATAACAGCCAAAGACTGCTCTGGAAGGTTCTGCTTCTACTACAGTTAAGGAAGCTGCCAGTTCAAGAAGCACACTACCGTATCTGCCACTGTCAGCATCCCCAAATGGATGCCCTGCACCCTCTCTTAATCCTTGCTGACTTTAGAAACATACGATAATACATCTGATTGGCAGATCTGAAATAGTATCTGAACCCTAGCTACAAGGGATTGTGGGAAATGTAGTCCAGATTTCCAATACCATACACTAGAAAAGTATCATGTTGAGCAAAACCAACATGTAGAAACCTCCCCACTGCCTCTCTAATGTTTGCTTGCTTCTTCCCTTCAGTGCTAGATTTATTGAAAAAGTCTATACTTGGTCTGAAGTTCCCACTTACTCAATCCATTGCACTCTGCCCACTCTGTTCTGTCTCCACTCAACCTACTAATTTGCAGGACCAGTGGTCTATTTTAGTCCTACTCCCTTGAACATTCAAGGAGAAGCAAGTTGTTGCTTGTGACGCTTGTGGCAAGAGCCATATCAATGTTATGCACAAAAGAATTACTTAAGGCCACTTTCTTGGAACAGGCCTTGGACTTGGAGGCACTTAGAGCCTTGAGCTTCAGCTACTATCTGGACTTGATGTTCCTCATATGTAATCTAGGTTAATGATGTTACTGTTTGCCTATCTTTTCAGAATTCCTCATTCAGTTAATCACCAAATCCTGGAACTTTGCTACCAAAGAAGCCTTCTGATGCCAACCAGTTCCTTGTATCTCTGCTGTCACTGCCTTATTTCAGAGCATCATCCTTGCTTGGGCTGTTAGCAACCTCCTCCGTAGTCTTGTAGCCACTCAGTTCTTCCCATTTCACTTTATCTTCTACCTGCCTTCAAGATATTAAGTAATCGGTTTCCCGTTTACCTAATAATAATAGCAAAGGCTTTTTGAGCACTTGGTCTGTGCCAAGCACTGTATAAAACACTTCATTTGCATTATCACATTCAGTTCCCCTATGAAACAGATATTTTAGGTCCCTACTTGGTAGATAAGACAAGTGAGACTGTATAAGATTTGTATATGGACTATACAAGATTTGACCAGAACTACTTAGTTTCTCCGTGGAGGAACTAGAATTGCAGTCAGGTCTGCTCCCCTGCAAAGGCAGTATTTCTTATTCCCACCACATTTTACAATGGCTCCAGCCTCATCTCTCCTGACTCTGTTAATAGTCTAGCCGTAGTGAACACCCCATCTCTCTAACACACTGTGCTCTTAATGACCACACCTTGGTACATCTTGCTTCCTCAAATGTACTTGTTCCCTCGCCTTCCCAGTGATTCTCCGTTCAGCATATTCCACCTTCAAGTTCCAACTCAAATTTATTTGGGTAACCTCTAGGCTCTCTGACCTAGGCTCCTGTTGTTCTCTGTTAGTACTAGTTTTGAGTTGCGTTGTGATTAACTTCTAAATGCCCATATCAGCCAGTTTAGGGGGAAAAAACCACTCAGAATTCCCTGGCAGTCCAGTGGTTAAGACTGAGCTTCCACGGCAGGGGTCACATGTTCAATCCCTGGTTGGACTAAGATCTAAGACCGTGGTGCAGCCAAAAAAAAAAAAAAAACACTCTCAACATCTCGGTATTTTCAGCAGAAATGTAAGACAGTTATGGAGTGCTTACCAAATCCTTTGAATAGCTGGAGAAGCAGACTGTAACTGGGACCTCTAGGAATGACTCCCAGAACACTACCAAACTAACACCAACAGAACTACAGCCTTGATGGCCAGGGGAATACTGAGTGTGAGAACACAGCACCATAGTACCACCCAGGGATCAGGAAGCTGCTGACAAACAGGACGAATGACCCCACAACATATATAGTATCAGATTTTTGTAGAGCTACTGACCAACATAAACATCCAAATGCATGGTCAGCAGAGGAGCAGGGAGGAAGAAGGAAACCGGATAATCAGAACCTGGAGCTTTGAGGGTTTGCTCTAGGGTGTGTTGGGGTTTTTGAATGTTTGCTTTTATAAAATAAGATTGAGGTAAGCCCTTTTTTTTTTTTTTTTTTAAGGACATAGTTATTTTCAAAGTTCACAGGAAAAAATACCATATGCCAAACTCCCCCCCTCCAAAAAAAAGAGCCAAGACTTTTGTTGCTACTGTACTTGAGTGAGGGGGTTGGGGGAGGTGGGGGGCAGGCACAAACCTGAGTAAAGTAGTTATGAAAGGAGTTAAGAGAGAATGTTGAACTAGGAGTCCACACAGACTTATCTTGAATCTAAGACCAGCCCTGTGACCTTGGAAACGTCCTTTAAACTCTGCTTCTTTCCCCTCTCCTCTGACCTCCAAGATTCAATCCAACCCTAATTTTTGATTTTTTAGTTATTCAATTAAAAAAATATTTTTAAAGTAAAGAGGAAGAAGATTATGCAACCATCTCTAGGGATTTCTTTATTTTTGATCATTGTGTAAAATTTCCCTGTTAACCTTAAAACATTCTTTCAGGCTATCCAGATGTGAGGAGAGAAGCAGCAGGGGAAAAAGGAACCTAGAAAGTGGAAGGGATTTTGCCTTCACCATATTGAATCAAATACAACCTTTTAAAACACAGAGCAGCTTCGAAGTTCCCTAATATCCCAGTTTGGAGTTTTAGTTAATCTGTCGCCAGGAGTTGAAGGGGGAAAGAAATTCTTCAAAGAGCCATCACTGATTCTAGAGCTAGAAGGGCCCATCACAACCTCAAAAGGCAGGCTTGTTATAAAGACTGCATTAAAAAGCATCCTCCTGGCTATGGTAGCTAGACCAAAGATTAAACAGCTTTCCCCAGGTCCCTGCTACCTCCTTTGGGCTATTTGAGGTGCTTGCTGTATTTTTTAGCCTTTTTTTTTCTTTCCCTGCAAGACTTGTCCTTCATTCTCTTGCTTCTCTGATGTAAATAGCTTTTCAGAGCACAATTTCCAGACAAATCTTCAAGTGTTAGCCAAGGGTCAGTTTGCCAATACTGTTTTTTGTTGTTGTTATTTCCTTCAAAATAAGAGACACCCGGCAGTGACTGATGCTGTCTTCAGAGAACGCTGTGGCATTATAGGAGCCCTGTGCAGCCCTTCATTTCTCCCCTGCTAATATGCTTCCTTAGTTTGCTTCAAAGCTTGTTTACCAACTTTAGCTTAGTCCCCAGACTCTCCTCCCTTCACCCCACCCCCTGCATTGTGCATTTCAAAAGATAGAGAGAAATAACAGCCTCTTCTCAGCCCTCTCCAGTGAAGGCAGCAGAAACAGCAGGGCCAATATGTCAAATTGTACAGCCTTCTCCAAACCTTTGCCCAGAGATATTTCAGGTTAGCAAAAGGAAAAGCCACTTGACATATAGCCTCTTTTCCAAGGGCTTTTGACAGACTGGGAGGCTCCAGGGCTGCCTCTTCCTTGCGTGCACACATACACATACACACACACAGGTAAGAGTAAATAAACAGGGTTTAGTTCTTCACCACAGATGATACAAACACCAGTATTACATCTACTGCTGCTGCTGCTGCTAAGTCACTTCAGTCATGTCCGACTCTGTGCGACCCCATAGAGGGCAGCCCACCAGGCTCTGCCGTCCCTGGGATTCTCCAGGCAAGAACAGTGGAGTGGGTTGCCATTTCCTTCTCCAATGCATGAAAGTGAAAAGTGAAAGTGAAGTCCGTCAGTCGTGTCCGACTCTTCACGACCCCATGGACTGCAGCCCACCAGGCTCTTCTGTCCATGGGATTTTCCAGGCAAGAGTACTGGAGTGGGATGCCATCGCTACACGCAACCAAAATAAATGGGATGTACACATGAAGATTTGTTATAGTTACAGCCCTACCCTCAAGCCATTTATAGTCAAAGGCAGTATTTCTCAAAGCATAATCCAAATATCACCTACATCATAATTACTTGGGTGCCTATTTTAAAATGCAGATTGCTGGGCTTCGGTCCAGATTTCCTGAATCAGGATATCTGGAAGCAGCACTCAAGAATCTATTTTTCACAATACACCTCGTATAATTCTTAGGTACAATAAAGTTTCTGAAACCACATATTACTTTGAATAAAGGTTTTTTAGGAATTTACAAGGAAGATAATTACACTATTTGAGTTTTAAGGACCCCAGTCCTTAAAAGAAAATCTGCACATTCACCACAAAGAGTATAGCCTAGTAGCGATTAAGAACAAGAGTATAATAAAGTGCAGTACCCAAATCATAAGATCATTTAAAGGTATAAATGGGAAATGCATTAAAGTGTTTGAGTGTTAAGTCAGCACTCGATACATTTTAGCCATAATGAGTAAACCGAGGACGCCTACCTAGTACACAGATGACGTGATGCACACGACACGCAGCACAAGATTTTCCCCATCCACCATCTTAACTCCTCGATTCCTTCCTTCTAAAATAGCAATTTCAAAGACACTTCAAGGACATCCTCCTCAGTCAAGGTCAGGCATCCAAAAAATAAAAAAGAAATGGCTGCTCTTTACTTAACCTGGGTAAATCACAATGCCAGCTGGGAAAAGAAAGTAGATTTCTAGATCTGCTGTCATTTGTTTGCCTAGCCCTATACCCTCCACAGATTGATATTATGATATGTCCTGATCAATTCTGAGCGTATTTATTGATGTCCCATTTTACCAATAAAAGATTCATTTGAGAGTTGTCACTACTTACAAAGGGCTTCCCCAGTGGCTCAGTGGTAAAGAATGTGCCTGCAATGTAGGAGATCAAGGTTTGATCCCTGAATCAGGAAGATCCCCTGGAGGAGGAAATGGCAACCCACTCCAGTATTCTTGCCAGGAAAATCCCATGGACAGAGGAGCCGGGTGGGCTACAGTCCATGGGGTCGCAAAGAGTCAGACGCGACTGAGCACACACACGCTGCTTACAAATGACCTTCATCTCTGAAGATACAGCCTGGGGACTCTAGGAGTTAACTCACCCAAGATTTCAGCATAGACTGAGTGATTGCTAGTGGGTTCTAGTGGCATTGTCTCTGCTAGGACATGGGAAGAGGAGAACAGCCAGTAAGTACAAATAGCACAGTGGAGGACTCCCCTACTTCCCCCCATACCTCGATCAGGTAGGGGAGAGTCAAATAAGGGCAATCTAGGATTTCCTTCCGCATCTGAGGCTAACAGGGACCCTGTGATCTAGAGCCAAGCATAATCCCATCTGCCTGCTGCTTTCTGTTTGTGGACAATAGTTAACCTGTATGAGGAGGGACATAAATTTCAACCTCCCTCCACCTCATGCAGCTGAGTGAGGGCACAGGGCTCTGTATTCAGCCTCTGAGAGAATTATTTTGATAAAGGACAGCACATGGGGGATTTTAGCCTCCCTAGAGAAACAGTCCTAGGGAGACTCCCAGGTCTCTCTAGACTCCAGTCCTGAAAAGGCAGACTTCCAAGAGAGAAAACTGTAACCTCAACAGGTTCTGAGAAGGAAGAATTCAACCTTGGAATAAAGGTGGCGTAATTGTGCAGTTTTAGTTAACTCTCCGTCTGAAGAGATGACACAGGGTTGTCGATCTCCTTGGTGTCCAGCAGGTGGCGATACAATCTAAGGTTGCCTGAGACTGCAGTGGAAATTACTGGGCAGCAAGAACCTTCTAGGAGAAGGCAATGGCACTCCACTCCAGTACTCTTGCCTGGAAAATCCCGTGGACGGAGGAGCCTGGTAGGCTGCAGTCCGTGGGGTCGTGAAGAGTTGGACACGACTGAGCGACTTTCACTTTTCACTTTCCTGCATTGGAGAAGGAAATGGCAACCCACTCCAGTGTTCTTGCCTGGAGAATCCCAGGGACGGCAGAGCCTGGTGGGCTGCCGTCTATGGGGTTGCACAGAGTTGGACACGACTGAAGCGACTTAGCAGCAGCAGCAAGTACATTCCAGAGTCTTCTGAAGCCTGTGGCAGAGTAAGCAAGATGCCTTTGCTGCTCTCCAGTCCCCAGTCATCCTCACCCACATATTTCACTTCCTTTCCTTTCACAGAAACTTTAGCCTGAGACTGTGACCTGTCATCTTCTGGCTAGGAAGGGGTGATACAAAGGACTCTATAGTGGGCAAAAGATGGGAAGAGGAGGATCATGGAGACATTTGAAATCCAGGATCTGTGCTGTTTACCACAGATTCTATGTTGACAGTGAGGTGTCATTCCTGCCCATCTGGAAATGCCAGTATCTTAAATTCACGGAGGGATGACCCTTCTAAACTCCCACACATACATGAATCTCAAAGTGACACAAACAAGAACTGGAAGACCAGGCAGGATTCAGCACAGGTATCCAACCAACTGTCTATCACCTGTGGATGCCAGGCACCAAGTTAATGTATGGGTGGGCACCCTCCCTACCATTGGGCACTAGGCCATGACATCCAGTTGGGTACAGTCAGCCTACCAAGGCAAAGGGCATCCCAGAACGTTGTGCCCATCAGCTTCCCCTGCACAAACTGAATGGAGCCCAGAACTTATGAAAGCCCTCCTCCATACACTTAGTTCCTCACTGCGAGCAACAGGAGAAGGGGAGGCAGGGAGCGGGGGTAATGCCCTACTTTACCTAAAAACAGTAGCAGGGGCTCTTTACTCTTCCACTGGAAAAGGAAAGTCTGGAAATGGACCTTTCTGAATATGACCCAGAACTTCAAGTCAGAAGTTAAAAGGATAAAACAGTGTAAGATGGAAGTCGAGTAAAGGCAGTGCAGTGTGACAGAAGGAGCGAATTTGGGACAAGGACCACCTGGATTCTATCCGTCATTAGCTGCATTTCCTTGAGCAAGTCATTTCTTTTTTTCTGGGCTTCAGTTTCTTGTCTGTAAAATGAGGATGTTGGGCTAGATGATATCTAGACTATCTTCCTCTTCCAACATGTGCTATTCAATTTCAAGAAGTTATTGACTTTCTCTTGTTGAGGGTGACCAATCTAGCATCAGATACCCCCATGTGACCAGGCACAGTTACATCTAAGCTAAGGGAAGCAAGTACTAGAGGAGGGGGAAGTGAAAGTTCTGGGTTCCCAATGTCCCTCCCGACCCACTGTCTACTCCCACCACTAGGCCACAGGGATTTCGCACCACCACAGAGACTTGAAGATCAGAGGTCCAGACCTCCCAATCTCCTGCATACTGAGAAGGCTGGAGACTCTTGTCAACTTTGTAACTAAGAGAGTCCAAAACTTGTGTGTCAAAAAGAAAGTGGTGCTCATCTGGGTGACATCCATTGTATTACTGTCTACGGAGTTTGGATCTAATGCAGATCTGTGTCTGACCTCTGCCCCACTGCCCCCAGAACGGCCCATCCTCACTCAGGTCCCTTCCTGCCCATTCACTGGGCTGACTGCTGCTTCTCTGGCTGCTGGTGCAGGGTTCACCTGGTCCCTAGAAAAGGACCTGTGCCTGGATTTATTCTGTGAAGAGAGGTAGCCCTTTACTTTTACTTCCCCTCCAAACACTGTCTCACTCCCTTTGCCCAAGTGAGTTTCCATAGGATATTGGAAATTCCTCATTTACCAAAGGAGATATACTTTCCAGTATGCTGCTGCTAAGCTGCTGCTGCTAAGTCACTTCAGTCGTGTCCAACTCTGTGTGACCCCATAAAAGGCAGCCCACCAGGCTCCCCCGTCCCTGGGATTCTCCAGGCAAGAACACTGGAGTGGGTTGCCATTTTCTTCTCCAATGCAAGAAAGTGAAAAGTAAAAGTGAAGTCGCTCAGTCGTGTCTGACTCTTAGCGACCCCATGGACTGCAGCCCACCAGGCTCCTCCGTCCATGAGATTTTCCAGTCAAGAGTTCTGGAGTGGGGTGCCATTGCCCTCTCCTCCAGTATACCCAGACTTAAGAAAATATTCCTTTGCAGAATGGAGAATAGGGAGTCTGGGGAGATTCCAAAATGAAAATAGCAGTCTTTACATGAGGCCTGAGACCTACTCTCTTGATTTCCCCTCCACCTTGTCAGTGAGTGAGTGGTAGTCAATCAATCATGTCTGACTCTGCAACCCCTTGGACTATAGCCCACCAGGCTCTTCTGTCCATGAGATTCTCCAGGCAAGAATGCTGGAGTGAGTTGCTGGGCCCTCCTACAAAGGATCTTCCTGACCCAGGGATCGAACCCAAGTCCCATTATGTCTCTTGCTTTGCAGGTGGGTTCTTTATCACTAGCGCCACCTCGGAAGCCCTTCACAGCTCATACTCCATCACATATTTGAATATGCTATAATCTTTGGGGGAGGGGACAGGGAGATGCAATATCTTGAAGGAAAATAGGTATAAAACACGAATCCCTAAGAACAAATTTACAAAAAAAAAGTTTCACTTTCAAGGAATTGATAGCCTATAATAGTTATTTATTAACAATGGAAACAGTGACAGACTTTATTTTCTTGGGCTCCAAAATCACTGCAGATGGTGACTGCAGCCACAAAATTAAAAGACGCTTGCTGCTTAGAAGAAGAGATATGACAAGCCTAGGCAGCATATTAAAAAGCAGAGACATTACTTTGCTGACAAAGGTCTGTCTGGTGAAAGCTATAGTTTTCCCAGTAGTCATGTATGGATGTGCGAGTTGGACCATAAAGAAGGTTGGATGCCAAAGAATTGATGTTTTTGAACTGTGGTATTGGAGAAGACGCTTGAGAATCCCTTAGACTGCAAGGAGATCAAACCAGTCAATCCTAAAGGAAATCAATCCTGAATATTCATTGGAAGGGCTGATGCTGAACCTGAAGCTCCAAAACTTTGGCCACCTGATGTGAAGAGCTGACTTATTAGAAAAGACCCTGATGCTGGGAAAGACTGAAAGCAGGAAGAGAAGGGGATAAAAGAGGATGAGATGGTTGGATGGCATCACTGACTCAATGGACATGAGTTTGAGCAAACTCTGGGAGATGGTGAAGGACAGGGAAGCCTGGCATGCCGCAGTCCATGGGGTTACAAAGAGCTGGACATGACTGAGCAACTGAATGACAATAGTTATCTATTGATACATAACAAATTACCTCAAAAGTGACTTAAAAGCAACAAGAAACATTCTCTCACATGGTTTCTGTGGGTCAGGAACTCAGAGCCACTTAGCTGGGGGGCTCCGGCTTGATGTCTCTCATGGCACTGTAGTTAGCACATCAGCTGGGGCTGTAGTTAGTTGACAGTTGGATGGGGTTGGCCACTGCATGCTGCAAGATAACCCACTCACTTCATGGGAGTGAACTCAAATTCTGGCAAGTTGGTGCTGGCTTTTGTTGAAAGACCTCAATTCCTTTCCACATGGATCTCTCCATAGGCCTGCTTAAGTGTCCTCCTGACATGGTGGCTGGCCTTCCTCACAGCAAATAACCCAAGAGAGAGACCAAGGTGGAAACGGCCATGTGTTTTATGACTTAGCCTCAGAAGTTACGCATGTCAGTCCCAGAGTATTGTGCTGATCACACAGGCCAGCCATGATTCAGTGTAGAAAGAGAACATAGAAGGGCATGGATACCAGGAGATGAGGCTCTTTGGGCCATCTTGGAGTCTGGCTATCTAAACCACCTTGGATATCAAAATTACCATAAATAATATATTATGCTAAACAAAAGAGGTAGACTATATAGAAACCTGCAAGAAATTTGAATATGCCATGATGGGGCAAATTTCATAGTTTTTCACAAAATGTTGTTAAATAAACAACTTCAGGAGATTCTGTTTTCATTGAAACTCGGTTCTGCTTTACCTTTAAACTCCTTGAGAACATTCTTCAGAGTGGGCTAAGAGATTTCATGATTCCGTTGTGATCTCAATCTTCATTCAAAGAATGTAGGCCATGCTGCTATGTCACAGAGACCTGCAAAGAAAAGGGTTCAGATGAAGTAACAGGCCAGAAGCAGATGGGGTAGGTAGTCCTTGACTGGTGAAGAAGGCTTGCATCACTGATCCAAGGTGGCTGCTTAGTCTGTCCCCACATCCCAGCAAGCAGAGGAAGAGAAAGTAGATGATCACCTTTCCTTTTTAAGAACATGACTGACAAGTGACACACATTGGTTTACTCACATTGCATTGAGCAGAGTTAGCTGTGTGTGCAACCCTTAACTGTTAAAGGGACTGGGCAGGGTACGCTACCCAGCAACCATGAACCCTGTTAAGACTCATTGTGTGGGTGGCAGAGTGGAGGGGTCATATTATTAAAAGGAAAAGGAGTCTAGATTCTTGGAGACAGTGCTGCTACACCTACAAAATATAGTTCTCTGGGGACAGGTCAGGTGACTGAGGTTAACAAGTAATTGGATCACATCTTCAGATACATTTCAAGAACTGGATGTACATTAAAAGCAGGATCGCAAGGAGTACTATCTTGCTACAAGACTATCTTGTTTTATTGTGTTTTGTTTTGCCGTACCTCATGTGGCATGGGGTCTCTTAGTTCTCTGCCCAGGGATCAAACCTGTTCCGCCTACAGTGGAAGTGCAGAGTCTTAACCAGGGAAGTCCCTGGAAAATTATCTTGTCCAAAAAAAAAAAAAAATTATGGGGCTCCCTTGCTGCTCCAGTGGCTAAGGCTCCACGTTCCCAGTGCAGAGCCTGGGCTTGATCCCTGGTCAGGGAACTAGATCCCACATGCCACAGCTAAAGATCCCTAATGCAGCAACTTAGACCCAAGGCACCCAAATAAATAAATAGATTTTCTTTTTAATTTAAATTATTTGTCACAGAGTTCAGACACTGGTTTTATAATACCACTGTGCTGTTTACCATTCCTTTTTTTTTTTTTAAGATTTAGTTTATTCACATAATGTTTACTGATCTAGGCAAAGTGTTAGGCAATGGGAAAACAAAAGTAAACAAGATCCCCACAGAATTAAGTCCAGTGGGAGAGGCAATTAAACAATGGTATACCATACAGTAAGGTAAGGGCTATGACACAGAAATCTGGGGTACTGGGTTGGGGATTAAGGAAGGCTTCTTGGAGGAAGAAATATCTGTGTTGAGAACTGACCTATAAAATACATTCCATTCCATTCAGAGAGCACATCGGACTTTGAATACATTTCAGATTCCTCAGACAAACTGAATCAGGCTTTAATATGTGCAGTCAAGCACTGTGGGAGGTAATTTTACGTATAGTATATTAGTTTAATTCTCCAATAAATCTATGAGGAAGTTGTTTTGTCCATCTACAGATGAAGATACTGAGACCCAGAAAAGTTAACTTCCTAAGGTCACACATCTATTAAGTGAGAGAGGAGGCATTCAAACCCAGGTCTTTCCAGTATAGAATGCACTTTGCCTTTGCAAATTTAAAGTACATTAACAAAAAGCAAGAGGCAGGTGGAGAAGGGAGTGACAGAGGATGAGATGGTTGGATGGCATCACCAATTCAACAAAAAGCAAACATTAGCATTAGAAATTCTATATGAAACATGCATTCATAAAATATTTTTAATTGTTTCTACCATATGTGATGGGGAAATAGTGGAAACAGTGGCTGACTTTATTTTTCTGGGCTCCAAAATCACTGCAGATGGTGATTGCAGCCATGAAATTAAAAGACACTTACTCCTTGGAAGGACAGTTATGATCAACCTAGACAGCATGTTAAAAAACAGAGACATTACTTTGTCAACAAAGGTCTGTCTAGTCAAGGCTATGGTTTTTCCAGTGGTCATGTATGGATGTGAGAGTTGGACTATAAAGAAAGCTGAGTGCCAAAGAATTGAATGCTTTTGAACTGTGGTGTTGGAGAAGACTCTTGAGAGTCCCTTGGACTGCAAGGAGATCCAACCAGTCCATCCTAAAGGAGATCAGTTCTGGGTGTTCACTGGAAGGACTGATGTTGAGGCTGAAACTCCAATACTTTGGCCATCTCATGCGAAGAGCTGACTCATTGGAAAAGACCCTGATGCTGGGAAAGATTGAGGGCAGGAGGAGAAGGGGATGACAGAGGATAAGATGGTTGGATGGCATCACTGACTCAATGGACATGGATTTGGGTGGACTCCGGGAGTTGGTGATGGACAGGGAGGCCTGGTGTGCTGCAATTCATGGGGTCACAAAGAGTCGGACACGATTGAGCGACTGAACTGAACTGAACTGAACTGAACCATGTGTGAAACAGGAGAAAAGGGAGCAGGGCACAACTTTTGAAAGAATGACATAACCCAAGGACACAACATAAACTGATTAGAATCAAATGGGTCCAAGGTGGCAGACAAGTCAACTTCCATTAACCTTTGATTGACCATGCAAATAAACCTTGCTCCTCAGTGTATGCTCATTGTAATACATCAGCAAGCTAAATGACACACCCAGAGGTTTCATGACAGTGAAAGAGGTTTCACGACAGGATGACCATCAAAGATCAAAAAGTGGGCAGTGGCCCAGTTCCAGGAAATCTCCACCCCTTCCCCCAATAATTGGAATAATCTTCCCATTCATTAGCCTATGAAATTACCCAGCCCATAAAAGCTAACCACGCCACATTTCGAGGCAGCAGTTGCCCTCTGCAATGGCCCACATTCTGTCTGTGAAGTGTCCACTTTTTACCTATCCCTTTGTCTCTCACTGAATTCTTTCTGTGACGAGACATCAAGAACCTGAGTTTCATTAGGTTCTGAAACCAGGTCTGTGATCTCAGTTGGAAGACTGTGGGCTTTGGCCAGGTTCGAGTCCTGGCCACATGGATTCAAGTCCCAATCTGAGATAAATGGTTTCATATGTACATCCAAATGTATTTTGTTTCTAAATTGCACGAAGATTTTGTAAATACCTTGTACAATTAAGTGCAAGACTATAGTCCAGACTGTGAGTGCAGGAATTCAGAACAGTGGGACATTACTGAGAATTAGTATGAACTGGGGACCCATATTCAGGGCTTGGGTAGGCCTTGATGAATGATACAGAGCATTCCAGACATGGGAAGGAGCAAAGATAAAGATAAACTGGGCATAATAGTGAGACAATACAGAAACACTGAGATTCAAGTGACAAACAGAGGTTGTGTTGGAAAGAGGCTTTTTCTGGGCCTCACAGGTACAGGAGGAGAGAGGCCTCGTGCCAGTTTACCATTTAAGTGGTCCTGGTAGCTCTGGCCCTAACCCCACCCCTTTCCTAGGAAAAAAAAATATATTCCAGCATTCCCAAGATCCCCCCTGCTCCACTATTATCATATTGCCACTTTGCCTACCAAGTATAGTATATTATTTTCTTAATGCTGGTCTGGGGCCTGTACCAACTGACAGACACACAGTCTTTGTTCCACTGAAGTTTCCAGACTAATGGGACTGCACACAGACAATTCAGAGAACGGAATGGGGCAAACTTATTCCAAAATAAGAGCATCGTGATTCCCCTTGAACGTCAAAGTGCTTATAGCTGCCCCACGAAGGGGCCGTGACAAGCTTTGCATGGGAGAGGAGACCAGGCAGGGCTGGGATGGCTTCAGGCTGGACGAGGTTACTTATTCCCCCAGATCCCGATCCCTGTCCTTAGTCCAGAACAGTCACTCGGAAAAGGGCTGACAGAAGGACTACTTTTCTTCCAAAGGAAACCTGCCTCTCCTGTCTCTCCCCGCAAATAAGCACTGAGTAGGAAGCTGACCAAAGGAAAAGGTAGGAGGTGCTGTTAGGGTCAGACAGGACCCAGCAACCTGGACCCAAGCCAGCGGAAACCACCATTGTCTGAGTTGCCTTCTCAATTTCCTGCCCCCTCCCAACATGCATACCCCATCAGGCCTCCTGCTCCATCACTGTGATTCCTAGGTGCCACCAAGTCTCCTAAAGTGAGAGGGAACACCCTCCAGACCTGTCCCCAGTGAGGAGGGGCAACAGACACGACTCAGAAATGCGGAGCACAAGGGAGGATGCTTCCAGATCTTAAAGGAGATCCAAGATACTCTTATCTCTTTCAACCCCCGCTCCTTTCTTCTAGTGCAGCTCACAGGAAGATCTGGAGTTTTCTGGCAAAAGTGAGCAACAGCTAGAAAGGGGAAGAGCTGGATGGGGACCATCGTCTATAGAGGTATCTGTGCCTCTAGACACGTCAGAGTGGTTTTATTTGTGGGGGAGAATTCGGCAGACTGGGTGTGCAATGGGTGTGTCCTGAGTGGAATGACTATCTACAACCCTCATAAGCATTTCTCATTATTACTCAGTTAAGATCTCTAGCCTCCAGGTCCTACCAGCCCTGACCCTGAGCACATTTCATGACCCTGAGGAGACCAGATTCGAGGTCCCAACTGATTCCCATTCCCAACCACTGGCTCCCAGCTCCTTGGCTCCTCCCCCATCACCGCACTCACTCCTCTGGCACGAGAGCTGGGCTTTTGGCTGGGAACTTAGCTCAGAGAGGAAATGGGCAGTTGGGAGGCGTGATTTATGTCTCTGACTTCACCCCCGACTGGAGCCCAAACATACTGACCCTCCCCTCAAGTGCCCTTTTGGCAAATTTCCTCCTCCTCTTTAGAAATCTCAGGCTTTTCTAGCTGGTCAGAGGTCAAGCAGGCGAACCATCCCGCATCCATTACCATCTCCCTCTCCACCACCCCCCTCTCTACCACTGCAACCGCTGTCCCTCCACCTCTGGCAGACTGGTAATGGAGGAATGCGTTGACTATACAGTCACCGCAGGAGGCAAGATTCCCCTATCAGCCCCAAACAATAGTGAAGTCCTTCTATGTATCTCATGGCCTTCTCTCCTGCTGTTGGACCAGTAGTTGGTGGAAACAAAGAGCCATTATAGCTCACTGAGAATTCTCCCTCTGGCCTCCTCTCAAGCTCCTTTTACAGATTTAAGGTAATCCCCATAGTCGTTTCTATCTCTAAAGACTTCTAAGAAGCATTCTCCAAGATATCAGAGTGTCATTTTCTCCCTAATCAGTAACATGTCACGTGACCTTGGCGCATATCTTCCTCTCCCTATTGTCGAGGGCTGGAAGGCACACCCCGCCCTCCCTCCTGCTAAACCTTCATCTAGAAACCCAAGCCAAAATCTTCCTGGGAAGTGAGAGTCCCCTAACTCCAGGGTCTCCCACCTTTACCCATTAGAAAATCCCACTAGAAATCTAATTTCCCCCTTTTCAGCTTTTTCAGATTTCTCATCAACCAAATGGCCTTGTTAACTTTAGAGGGTTGTTAAGATGAAATAGGAACATCAATTTGAAAGATACGCTGCCTCAGGGTTGTTGGGGTTTTTTTAGGTTAAATGAGGTAATACATGTAAAATGCTTAGATCTGCACCTGGTACTTGGTAACAGCTAATTTTTCCTGTAATACCTCAAAAATAGAGGAGGGACCCAAGAGTTTGCCCTTCCTAGACATCTATAATTCCTACTCTCATATAGCCTCCTCGAATGGGAAGCTCAGCTTTCTAGGTTTTCAAAGGGACACAGTTGAATGAATGAATGAGTCCATCCTCCATTCACTGTTCTGGGGTCTGGCCTTTCCTGGCCTGGCTGCTTTCTCATCACCCCCTGCAGAGCCTTTCCCCTAGAGCCCTGAGCTCATCCTAGTTACCAATGTTTGTTTAGTCTTGGCCCCACACAAGGACTCCAGCCCCCACACTGGTTTTCCCCACTGAGTTCCCATAGAGGAATCTGCATGGGTTGGAGATGGAACCTCAAGGATAATCTAGTTCAATCCTTTTGGCTTAGGAAAGACAAGATGGAGAGCCAGAAAAGAGGGCAGTCTTGCTTAAATTGGTACTTCCAAGTCAAAGACCTGGATTTCTCCCAGGGGGTTCCTGTCTGCCCTCAAGGCTAGAATTCTCATCCCTTTCTTTCTCTCTCCCTCTCAATGGGGAGAGTAAGTCACTATTTTTAACTGCCTAGAATGTAAGCGAAGGCTGGAGAAGGGCTCGAGGAAGTCCTTCCACACATATCCTATGGCTTCTTCTTCATTCCCTAGCTCTTTCCTAACTCCTATTTCTCACTCCTTCTTTCATCCCCTGCCCTCCATTTCTTCCCTGCCCCTAGTCACATTTATTTAGTTTCTGTGCTAACCTGCATCTCCTTTGCCTATCACTCAACAATAGATTTTGGGTTCAGTTTGGTTTTGTTTTTTATTTTTAATGAATCAGTGGCTCTCTGGGAGTGAATAATCTGAATCCATGCAAACACCCCAGGGCCCATAGTCAGGCACACATGACCAGCAACTTCTGTGAGCATCACCACCCCATAAACCATTTGAGCATTCCTTACGCCTCCACCGGTGAGTCTCAACTATTCCATAGACAGCAAAAGTGGGCTGGTTTCTCCTAAGAGAAGCCTGATTGCTTGGGTTTGAATTCCAGCTCTTCTACTTACCCTAAGCAAGTTACTTAAACTGTCTGTGCCCGGGTTTCCTCATCTTACTAGAGAGGTCAATGGTACCTCCCTCATAGAGTGGCAGTGCCAATTAAATGAGTTAATACACATTAAGCTTTTAGAATACATAGTATGTGCTATGTTAATAATATTTATGTGTATGTGTGTGTGTGTTCAGTCGCTTCAGTCACGTCTGACTCTTTGCAACTCCATGGACTGTAACCTGCCAGTCTCCTCTGTCCATGAGATTCTCCAAGCAAGGATACTGGAGTGGGTTGCCATTCCCTTCTCCAGGGGATCTTCCTGACCCAAGGTTTGAACCCACATCTCCTGCATCTCCTGAGTTGCAGGCAGATTCTTTACCTGCTGAGCCACCTGGGAAGCCCAATAATATTTATATTAATATATATATATATATAATATAGTATGTATAATAATAGCTTATGCTATTATTATCCATGTAGGAAAGACAATAACTCCAGGAAGCTGTGTCTCCACCCCCACCCCCATACATACCTGGATCATGCAGCCCAATTCCTCTCTCTCTCCCTGGGATCCCAATACCCTTCTTCAAACCTGCCCATCTGGCCCCTATGCAGTCTTAACCTTAACCAGCCCCCTTCTCTCCCCTGAGGCCCAGACCGGGGTGTCGGGAAGGAAAGGAGGGAAAACGTGGCCATTTTAGGGCAGAGGAGCTGTTGGAGGGGAGAGGGAGAGGGGGCAGCAGGGGAGTGGACCCAGAGTCTGAGGCTCCTTATTGGGAAAGGCCCCTGTCTGATTCTGTGAGACAGAGGCCAGGCCTGGGCACACAGCCAAGTCCAAAGAGTGGGCCCCAGGCCCCGGTCCTGGCCCCAAAGGCAGCACCGGTGAGGGGACGAGATGCTCAGTTGCTCTGGGCCCTTCTCCACACAGTCACAGCACAGTCCCCTACCCCAACCCCACCCCTCTGCCTAAACCTCCGTGGCCATTAAAGTGGCTGGATTCAGGAGTACCACCTCCCTAAGTATCAGTGTGAGGGGGAGGGAGGGGCTCCTGCTTGGGCTGTCTCTAGGACACTGCCCACCCCCCACAACCCTACCCCCGTATTGCTACCTCCCCGCCACGTCCAACCCTGTCAGCTCCTCCTACAGGAATTCAGCCAGTTCTGGGGAGACGACTGCCGTTAAGGGGGGGGCCCAAGGGTGAGTAACGGTTCCCGTGGGGATAGGGGTGCCCATGACTAATCAATGAGAGAGTGAGAGAGGAAACTTACATTCCTTGACTTGTAGGGCAGTGAATGGAGGTGGGAGGTGGGGCAGGGGCAGACCGAAGCAAGGACAGCCAAGTAGGGACGCAGAGAGGGAAGCCAGGCTGGGGTGGGGGTGGGGTGTCTTTCCAGCCCGGCTCTCTCCACATCCCAGGCTGAAGGAGAGTCAGCCCCCAGGTAACCACACACCTGGGTCCCTGCTTTGTCTGAGCGCTTCCCATTCGCTGGCCAATGAGCCCCTCCCATGATCACTCTAGTCAGGTTACAGACCTTGAATGGGCTGAGGGAGGGGCAGATGGGCATCTCATTTCCATTCCTCAGCCCCTATTCCCACTCATTGAGGGGTCCCCAGGCCCAGAAACCCAGCTTGGAAAAGCTCCACTGCGCCAAGTCGAGAGAGCTTGCACTAAGGGCATAAGGGAGGAAATGAGCTGGGAGCCAAGGTGCCGTGGGGAGGAAGGAAGCCCGTCTGCAGCCACAAAGGAGTCAGGAAAGAGAGAGAACAAACAGCCAAGGGCTTCCTGCCCACCCCAACCCCTGCCTCCCCACCTCACACTCCCCACCAACCTCCTTCAGCCTGTCCCAGCATCTTGGGGCTGGGGAGAAGAAGGAAAAGGGTACAGAGACCCACCCCAGACACCCTGCCTTCCAGCTCAGCAGCCTTCAGGGCAGGTGGCCAGGGGCCACTCTCCCAGCACCTCTGCATCCACTGCCCAGTGATCACCCCCTCCTCGGCCAGCTCGGAAGCCCCTTGCCCCTGTTTCTTCCACTGAGGAAGAAGGGACCCATTCCTCTCCGTGTTCTCTGGCTTGCTTTCTCTCAGCCTCCCGTTATCTGTGGTTGAAAGAGAAGGCTATGGGTTAGGGAAAGGATGGAATGACAGCGAGGCAGGTAGCTGTCTAACCTCCCACTGCACTGTGGAGGGAGCAAGGCGATCACACACACTGTCACACACACACACACACACACACACACACACCAGTTTTGGCCTATTGACCACCCAGGACAGACACCCTCACCCTGCATAGATACACACCAACCCGGACCCAGCATGTTCAGGTGTTCAGACCTCACACACACACACACACACACACACACACACACACACACGTTTTCACCTCACACAAGCATTCAATCACACTGCATCTTCCTTGTCTAACCAGTGCAAATGGTGAACATTCACATGTATGGATAAAGAAACCTGGGCCAACTTGGGCCCAAAATCTATCCCGGCTATGGCTCTTCTCCAGGCCTCTCTCTCCTCTGCCCTTGCTTCTCCCCCAGGACCTTCCCTGCCGAGCCCAGCAGAGGCTGGGCGAGAGGCACCTGAGGGTGGCCCGTCCGCAAGCCTGCTGTGAAACTCAGTCAGTGATGTCTAGGTTTCTGGAAGCCAGCCCCCCTCCCTGAGGTGATCACATGGAAAACGTCCAGCTGTGGTTGCTTGGAGAGATGAGCTCAGCCAGTCTGAGTGGGGCTGGGGGCCTGGACTCAGCGTCAGACTTTCCACCTCGGACCTTTCCCCTCCCCCCACCCCCAAATACCACCCCAGAGACTCAGGACCAGGCAAGGGGCCAGAGGGACTCCTGACACACACTCTCGGCCCTGCACGGGTTTGGAGAAGGAGGCGGGCCACTGAGTACCGAGCAAACCAGTCCTGGAAGCACCTCCACTCTGTTTCATCTCTGCCCACCCACTTCAAAAACAGAAACCCAGAGAAGAGGGCCACGCAGTGTGATGAGTGGGAAGGAAGCTGACTGCAGAAATCTATGCCCAGGAGATGAGGGTGGGAGGGATGGGAACCAGAGAAGGAAGAGTCAATTCAAGGACCCCCAAAATGACAAAGGATATAGAAAGTCCTCAATGGGAAGGGAGTGGGGAGCAGACAAGCCTGTGGGTTCTCTGCCCATCCAAACTGCCGACCAGAGGCCAGCAGGAAGTGTTCCCCTTTTCTGCCCATCACTCACCCCCCACCCCGTGCTCTGCACCCTGCCTCCCTCTCTCGTGGTCCTCTCCCTCCATCCCCCCTCTCACTTCTTTCCTTCTTTCCTCTCCCCTTCCCTCCTTCCTACCCTCTTTCAGGGACCCTCTTCCCTACTTCCTCCACTCTCCACTCAGCACTCCTGGCTCACCCTCTGCCTGTCCTCTCTTGGGAAGCCCCTCCCTATCTCTTTGCTCTTATTTATGTCCTGCTGCTGCTGCTGCTGCTGCTAAGTCGCTTAGACAGCAGCCCACAAGGCTCCCCTGTCCCTGGGATTCTCCAGGCAAGAACACTGGAGTGGGTTGCCATTTCCTTCTCCAATGCATGAAAGTGAAAAGTGAAAGTGAAGTCACTCGGTTGTGTCCGACTCTTTGCGACCCCGTGGACTGCAGCCCACCAGGGTCCTGCGTCCATGGGATTTCCCAGGCAAGAGTACTGGAGTGGGCTGCCATCGCCTTCTTCATATTTATGTCCTATCCCAGACCAATCCCCCACTTCTTCTCCCTCTTCATTCCCCCCAGCACAACCACTGAGATTTGTACATAGTTAGCGCCCAATCCCTTGGAGAAGGAAATGGCACCCCATTCCAGTATTCTTGCCTGGAGAATCCCATGAACAGAGGAGCCTGGTGGGCTACAGTCCATGGGGTCACAAAGAGACAGACACGACTGAGCGCTAACACACACACCGCACCCAAACATGTACACTGAACTGGATCACTGCACTTACTGTGTGCTTTGCACAGTTCTAGACACGTTGTGTGTCAGTTGCTCAGTCATGTCGAACTCTTTGTGACCCCATGGAGCCTGCCAGGCTCCTCTGTCCAAGGCATTCTCCAGGCAAGAATACTGGAGTAGGTTGCCATTTCCTTCTCCAGAGGATCTTCCCAACCCAGAGATCGAACCCAGGTCTCCTGCATTGCAGGCAGATCCTTTACCAACTGAGTTACCAGGGAAGCCATTAAATAATATACCTAGAAATGTGTGTGTGTGTGTTAGTCGCTCAGTCATGTCACTTTAGATTAGACAGATTTTTCTTAATTGAAAGGTTGAAGCCAGGCAAGGTTTTAAGTTGAGAAGGAACATCCTCTGAGCCTTGGTTTTAGAAGATGAATTTGCCTGCAGTGAGGAGGGTGAGCTGCACAGAGATGAGGGCCTTTCTCTCCAGCTGTTTCCCCCTGACTCCTCCTCATCTTCACAGGCTTCCCCACCTGACCACAGCCTCTCTCTCTCTCCTTCCATGAATTACCCCCTCCTGCCTTCAGTTTTCCTTCTCTGCACCCCCATTCTGCCCTCCCTTCTCTCAACCCCCCCTTTCCTAGAACATCTGTAAGCAATCGTCTTATGGAGGGGGGGTAGAGCTCTTCCCAGCCAGCTGTGGGGGTGTGGCCAGCCTCGCAGGCTGGGTGTGAGGGTGTGGCCTGGAGGGAGGGCTGGTCTCCAGGAGGTAAAAGCTTAGAGCACCATTCCACCTTCCCCTCCCCCAGCCACTCGGCTCTTCACCCAAACCCCAAACTTTTCCTTCTTCCCCTGTCAATCTACCACACGTTCCTCCTCCAGCTTTGATCCTGAAGTCCCTAGCCATACCCCCGACCCCACAATTCTGTCATCTGGGACCAGATCTAGTCAAACCTGGACCAGAGAGGAGTCCAGGGCCCAGCCTCTGAGCAGCTGGACAGCTATTGAAAGGGATCTAAGGCAAAAGATCAGGGAGCTCCTCCCTTTGGCTTCTGCTTTGAAGTCCAATCTAAGGTTGAAGCCAGAGGTGAGAAGAGGTAGAGGCTGAAAGTGGGTAGTCCATTAGACCTTTGCTGCAGGTAATTTAGGAAGCCCCCTCCCCAAATATGACTGTTAGTTGCTCTCTCATGTCCAACACTTTGTGACCCCATGGACTGTAGCCCACCAGGCTCCTCTGTTCATGGGATTCTCCAGGCAAAAATACTGGAGTGGGTAGTCATTCCCTTCTTCAGGGGATCTTTCAGACCCAGGGATGGAACCCAGGTCTCCTGCATTGCAGGCAGATTCTTTACCATCTGATCCACCAGGGAAGTCCCAAAATACATATTAAAAATATATAAATACATCTTTATATACATATATAGTTTGGCCACGCCACACAGCAGGAACGTGGGCTCTTAGTTCCCCAATCAGGGATCGAACTCGAATTCCCTGCATTGGAAGCACAGAGCCTCAACCACCGGACCACCAGGGAAGTCCATGAGAAGTCCGATATTTTTTTATATGTCAGACTAATAAATTGTATCCACCACCACCTCCTATTATATTGATATCTCAACTCAATAAGCCACAACCTTGAAGTCCAGAGGTTGTTTAAAAAAAAAAAAGATCAGTGTTGTTTCTTTTTTTAATCTTCTAAGGCTTGGTTCCCCCTCCAGCTGTGGCTGTGACCGAGGGACTGTGCAGAGGAGCTCTTCCTATCACTGAGCTCCTGAATCTCAGCCCCAGAGACTTCTCATTGTCCCCTTGGGGCTGGCTTCTGGGAACGCCTGGATGCCTTGCAGGGATCGCTGTATATCCCCACTTACCCCCTAATTCAGCACCCCAACATGTTACATGTCCCTGAAGAGAAAGGCCAGGGGATGACCTATTCTTAGCCCTGTACACGATCCCTGGCAAACAAATGTGCTCATTACAAGGTGACGATGGACAGGGAGGAATTTGCAGCCAAGGAAGGAGTGTGTTTGTGTTTGTTTGCGGGTGGAGGAGTGAGACATGCCAGAAGTCCAGAGAACTCATGAGGAGGACTTGGGCTTTTTCATGAAAAGTAAGAAGGAGGACGTGCTAGCCCTCACCCCCAGCCTGACACCAGTCAGTTTACTGTGTGTTTAAGGACAGATGGCACACCTATGCTGTACACACACTGATTCCAAATTGATCAGAGATGCCGTCATTGCTATTATCCTTTTTTTTTGGGGGGGGGTGGGCCTTGCTACAAGGCTTGTGGGTGCTTAGGTCCCCAGCCTGGCCTCTTGGCAGTGAAAGCACAGAGTCCAGCCACTGGACCACCAGGGAATTCCCGCTGTCACCTTTATAGAGCCAAAAAGAACCAAAGCAGGTGAAATAGTATTTCTGCATCCTGGGTGCAATCTCTGACCCTCTTGCCTTCCTCCCAGCCCTTCCATGCCCGAACTTCCTGTCTGAGATTGGTCATCCTTCCCAAGAGAGGGCTAGAAATGATAGGCAAATCGTGGGGGTGGGAGGGAACTCCTGGCTCATCCTCAGCGCCTCACAGCCCCAGTCGGGTGTGCAGTGGGAATCCTGGTGTTCCAGGTCCCTCCCTGATGGGCTCCAGATGTGCTTACATCTGGGAAGGCCATCCCAGGAAGCTGACGCTCCCGCCCACTGCTCCCACCCCGGATGGCTCTCTCCTCCAGCTTCCAGGCCCTTGAGCCCAGAAGCTCCAGACACTCCTCTCTTCTTTAAAGGTAGGCAACACAGGGGAGAAAAAGGATGGAAAACAATGGGGGTGGGGTGGGTGAGCAAATAAAATGAGGCCACTCTTTAGGACACCCCAGAGAATCTTATTTCCCTTTTAACTTCCTATGTGAAGTTGCTACATTTTGCTGTTGCCTTTAAAAAAAAAAAAAAAGCCAAAAAGTAGAATAGAAAAACTGAAGGTTTGGAAAAGAAGACACTAGCTCGAATGATGGAAATTCCTTCCTGTTAATCTGCTTGTTCTGGACCTCTAGGTCTTGTGCTTTTTTTTACCCCAGTGTTCCCTTAGCCCTGCCCCTCTCCCATCAATGCCCTTCCCCTAATCCCTGTCCTGCTGTCCCTCCCAAACCTAGTCCAGCCTGGAAAAATTCCCAGTTTGTTCCCTAACGGAAAAACCTGAGCGCAATCTCAAGCCCTAGGTTCAGAGCCCTAGAGCAAGAGAACTCAAGCATCCCAGGACTGGTCTTGTCCCCAGGATGTCTAGCAAACATCCTTCATCCACCCCTCCAGTGCTCTGAGCAAAGTGGGGGTAGTAAGGGGAAGGGAGTCTGGGTTTATTTTAGGTCGGGACATGGGGGAGGTGTTGCTCTCTGGGTCAGACAGGGAGTGGGGATGGTGGGCGGTGACTCACAGATGATGGAGCCATCAGTTCCCCTAAGCAGAGACCTGAGTCAGGGTGATGACAGAGCCTGAGGGTTCATATAGTCGGATCCTGTACTTTCCGATTTCTCTCTTGGACACACATACAGTGCAATTTTTTTTTTTTTTTTTTTTTTTTTGGTCTTGATGCAGGATCTTAGTTCCCCAACCAGGGATTGAACCCATGCCCCTCGAAGTGGAAGCCCAGAGTCCTAACCACTGGACCACCTGGGAATTCCCTCAGCACTCCATCATTAGCAGCATCCAGACCCAGACTCATGGGATAACCAGGATCCTACTTTGTTTCCCAAAATACCCTCCTCCCACCACAGCTCCATATGCTGTATACCTGTCCTTCCTGCCTTCTCCTCTGAGAGAACAAACTCCCTCTCATTCCCCCACCATGGGACAGGAGGCGAGGGCCCCAAGAGACACAAACCCAATAAGCAACTCTGATCCTTTGGTCCTTTGAACTCTTTCCCACTCTTTTTTTGCATCCTATCACACTGAGTACATTATTAGATTTGTAACATCCCCAGAGTAAGTGAGAGAAGTTGCCCTGGCCAGAAGCCACCAACCTGGGGTCTCTGGTGGTCCCAGGTCTTTCCAGGCTTGCAAGGGCTAAGAAGGTTGATACCTGCCTCAATACATACCGACAGCCTATCTGTGCTCAGTACCGGAAATATCTCACTCCATCCATGCCACCCAACCAGGCTTCTTACAGGCTCCACAAGGCTCAAGATTATTCCCTGAAACCAGGATATCCAGCCTCCATGCACTCAGAATTTCCAGGCAATTTGAGAACCTAGAAGAAGCAACCCAAGTCTTGCCCCCAGAGAAATCTCACACACACACACACACACACACACACACTCTTCCATCCAGTTTCAGAGGATTAATGAATTGTGTTATCTAATCTTCCCCAACTCTATCCTAGGAACAATGGTCCTATGGTAAAGGTCCCTGCTCCAAAATCTTCCCCCTATAGAAAATCAGCTCAGTTTAATTTTCCAGTCTTTTTTAAAAATTATTTATTTTTGGCCGGCCGGCTGGGTCTTCATTGCTGCATGCAGGCTTTTTCTAGTAGCAGCAAGTGGGGGAGCTACTCGCTAGTTGCAGGCTTCTCACTGTGGTGTCTCCCTTGTTGCAGAGCAGGGTCTAGGTGTTCAGGGCCTTCAGTAACTGAGGTGCCAGGGCTCAGTAGTTGTGGCTCCAGGGCTTAGTTGCCCTGAAGCATGTGGAATCGTCCCAGATCAGGGATCGAACCTGTGTCCCCTACATTAGCAGGCAGATTCTTAACCCCTGGACCACCAGGGAAGTCCCAGCCCAGTTTAGAGGACTAAACTGACAGTGCTGTGGGGAAAGCAAGGACTTTGGGGTCAGTTGGGGTGAAATTTGGGCTCGGCCCCTTTCTTTCTGTTGCTCTTGTCTTAGTCGCTTCACTCTCTGAGCCTCAGTTTTGTAATAGTAAAGCGAGGATCCTAATACCTCCAGTGCTGGGTAGTTCAGAAGATGAAATGGGATAAAGGCAGTTTAAAGGTCAAGCCCGAGGCCAAGCATATAGCATATGCTAAATAAACTGTTAATAGTCCTCACCCCTCTCCCACCCTATTGAAACAGCATGGCTCCTGGCTCTAAAACTTTCACCTCTTTCCTAAAACCCCTCTGTGGAAATGCAGTCTCCTGGGTCTAAGCTTCAGCCTTCAGGGCAGGCAGGCTGGTGACAGCAGGAGTCTGTTGAGCATCCTGTCCTTGCCCTTCACCCTCTCTGCCACTCTGTCAAGCAAACCGTGATTAATAATAATCAGTCATCACAGCAAATCATTCTTGCGGAGCAATGAAGGGACAGAGGGTACCAGGGAGGTCAGATTTGAGAGAGGAAACAGAGACACCTGGAGACTCACCGTCTGGTCAGACACAAGCTGAGAGACACACAGAGAAAAAGCTGACATGAGCCAGAGCATTTAGCCGGCAGTGGGCTAAGAGAAGACAGCATTGGATTTAGAGTCGAAACACTTAGGTTCTAGACTCACCACTAACTCACTGGCTAGCCACATGACCTTGGACAAGTCTCTTCATTTCTCTACACCCATTTCCTCTTCTGAAGGAGAGGGTTGGGCTGATGACCCCTAGGAAATCCCTCTTGGCTGAACTTTCTAAGCAAGCTACCAGACCTGGAGGGCTACGGTGAAGCAGCTCCAACTAGGAGGGGACCCCAAGTGCAGGCCTGACCTGGGGCAGAGGAAGGGAGGGCCAGGCAGAGACAGGCATGGTGCGAGGAAAGTGTTGGGGGGTGGAGGAAAGTGAAAGGAGGTGTTGGGGCCACTGGGAGAGGACTTATAAGGGCAGAGAGAGCCAAGAGAGGAGGGATATTGGGGAGAGGAGAAAAGCCAGCCAGAGAATGACTAAGGGGCTCCCGGCATAAACAGGAGCAGGGAATGGACAGGGAGGGGGCCTGTTTGACTTGGCCAAGCTGGGGGTGTGGAGTGGGGAGGAGGACTGGGGCAGGACGCTATGTCCCCTGTCCCTCACCAAGGCTCCTGGGAGGAGCTGAGTCACACACCTCCCTCCCTGTACCCCTCCCCACCCCCACCCCAAGCTCCCAGACCCTGGGAAAATCTAGAGAGCTTGTGCCTGGGCTGAAAAAGGAACGAGTTGGGTTCACACACGTGCTCTGCTGGGTTATACAGGAGTCGGGCTTCATCGTGTCTCCTCCTAGAGAGGGTCTCAGCCCTCGGCTTGAGTCATTTTCACCTAGAGGTTACCTTCGCGGTAATGCTGTGCTTTAAGATCCTGACCCAGAGATTCTTTGGGTTCCTCGCCTAAGAGAGGGTCAGGACCTGCAGATGTGAGAGTGGGACCAGAGCCAGCATCACCCCACGGTCTGACCAGCTGGCCTCTCCCTTGGGCTGCAGCTGACTCTGGAGAGGGGCTTTTAAAAAAACAGCTGGGTGCTCTGGGACAGGAAGTAGAGTTTGAGGAGGAGACTCCTAGCAAAGGAAAAAGTATTGATTCTCGGCACTTGTATTCTGAGTCCCCCAAGCCAGAGTGGGGCAAGGGACTGGAGAAAAGGAGGGTCAGAGTTCCGAGGGAGGGGTGCATATTATTCTGGAAGGGGTGGAGTCCTGCAGGAAAAAGACAGGAAGAGGGCTGGAAAGGAGAGGAGGTTAGGAGAGAATCTAGGCCCCTTGGTCCCCCTCCCCCAGACTGAGATAAAGACTAGAATTCTGAAAGGTGATCTCATCACACAGAGCCAGGACTGGGGGAAGGGGTGGGCAGGGGGGTCACTGCCTTCTCCTGCTACAGTCGCTTCCTCTACATTCATAGGGAATCTTGGGAGAATGGGGTCCTGGGTTCCAGCTCCCAGGGCATAAGGGCAATAGAAGCCAAATGTTGGGCCCCTTTGCAAAACACTACCCCCACTGCCACCCCAACCCCGACCCCATCCCTTCCTACAATTCTCCAGGTTTGTAGCCATCAGGCCAGTTTAATCAAATAGACACAAAAGGGCCAAAGCAACCCCTTCTCCACCACCACCAGGCTCTTGGTCAACCTCCAGATTCTAAGAAGGGACATTTACAACCAAAAACGGGAAGGCTTGGACCACAAATCTCCTGGTGAATAACCGCAAACTCCTGGACCCCTGGGTTTTCCATTCTAGCAACTTGGGGGTGGGGCGCGGGGATCGGAGAGCAGTGTAGGTCCTCCATCAGATCAGGCTGACTGGGAGCACTCTGTACCTCCACTCCTGAGTCCCAAATCCAGCTGGCTGGAACCCAGGCACCCCGTGGCCCCGGAAGGCAAGGGGGAATCCCAGTTGGCCAGCTGCCAGAGGTGTCTCCTGTCTCTTTAGACCCCGGAGTCTCCTCCCTGAATTAGTGGGGGAGACCCCACACACATATTTCACACTCCCTCCGCCCTCCAGAGGTGATTCCTTTCCTCATTAGGAAATTCTCCACTCCCTTTTTCCGACTCCTTTTCCGAGCGTTTACGTTGTACATCTGGAAAGGATGCGAGAGGAAGGAGGGGGAAGCAGAGAGAAGGAGGGGGAGAGCCCAAACCCGCCCAGTCTGACCCAGTCCAGACAACCGGCCTCCAGCTGGGGCTGGGGCGAGGGAAGTGGAGAGGTGCGGCCCCCCCACGCCCCTTCGGGGTGGGGGGCGCGGGCTCAGCGTTCCAGGGACCCAGGAATGCCCCCCCTCCCGCCCCCCCGGCAGGCGGGGGGAGGGCTCAGCCGGGAGTTTGGCAAACTCCTCCCCGCGTTGAGTCATTCGCCTCTGGGAGGTTTAGGAAGCGGCTCCGGGTCGGTGGCCCCAGGACAGGGAAGAGCGGGCGCTATGGGGAGCCGGACGCCAGGGTCCCCTCTCCACGCCGTGCAGCTGCGCCGGGGCGCCCGGCGCGGACCCCGGCTGCTGCCGTTGTTGCCGCCGCTGCTGCTGCTTCTGCTGCCGCCGCCGCCCCGGGTCGGGGGCTTCAATTTAGACGCGGAGGCCCCGGCAGTGCTCTCCGGGCCCCCGGGCTCCTTCTTCGGCTTCTCGGTGGAGTTTTACCGGCCGGGGACGGACGGGTGAGTTGAGGAGGGTTGGCGGCGGGCTGGCGGAGGGCGGGGGTGCGCGCCTGGAGACTGGGGGCGCGGCTGGAGTCTGGAGGGGACCGAGGCTTGAGTTTGGGAGGCGGAGTTTGGAGGAACTGGGGCTGGAGTTGGGGGCCCGCGCTAAAGTTGGGGGCCTGCGCTGGAGTAGGGAGGGGACAGTGGCCGGCGTGGTGGGGGGGCAAGAGTTTGAGAGCGATCAGCGGAGAGACGTGTGTGAGGTGGGGAGAGGACACGAAGCTGCAAGCTGGAGAAGTCTGGGCAGGGGTCTTGCGGCCAGGAGAGAGGAGGGCGCGGGAAAGGAGAGCAGAGGGTCTCTGGTTGAGACTGGAGAACTGCGGGGACCGGAGGCGGATGGGGACGGAGAGGGCGCGGAGGCCAGGAGGCTTTTGGGAGCACTGGGGAACCCCGGGACCCCTGAGGGCCATTGTACTCAGAGAGGACGAGACGAAGCAGAATGAGCTGTATGGTGTGTGTGGGAGGCTGAAGGGGTCCCGGAGGTTAAATGGGGGCCAGCCTCACCCTCCCCTCCCCCCTCAGCTCAGACTGGGAAAGACCCGGGAGGGGGATGGTGGCTCCCTCCCCTTCCTCCTCAGTCTCCTACTCCGCCCGCCACCCCCTACCCCATCTCTGTTCAGACGCGGGGATCCGGGAAGTTGGGAGAGTCCCGGGACTCTGGTCCTGGGGGGCGCTGGGGCTGGGGGCTGGCTCAGCCAAGGGCGGGTACTGGGATGTGTCGGGAGGGGTGTGTATGCGCGCGTGAAGGGGGGTGGGCGGTTTCCCTCTTCCTCTAGCTCTTGGGAGGAAGAGAAAAGCTGATTTCCTGTAGCTAGTCGGCTGGAGCTGAATTGAGACCGGGACTTCTGGGGCTGGGGTCGGAAGCTGGGGAGACGCGGGCTCCGAGGGCCCAAGAGCGTCAGAACACAGGACCTCAGAGACCGGGAAGTCTCCAAGGAGGATCCCAGTTCCCAACTCAGCAGGGTAACAAGCAGCCTGGATCCTGTGTGCCAGGAAAACGGGGAGCCCACAGGCTTGGGGAGACAAGCTAGGCAACATAAAAACAAGGGTGTTTGCTTAAATGTGGAGAGTGAGGGGTAGTAAGAGGGGAAGGAAGCTGCTCCGGGGCTGGGACAGGGACTCCCGGGTGCCAGGTGACTGATCATCGACCTCTGGAGGAGTCCTCTTTCTACATCTCTGGGCCCTGAGCCCGCCACTGCTCCTCGCCATCGCCCCTCACCACTGCCCTTCACCACCACCACAACCACCCCTATATCCAGGTTTGATAGGCTCCCTGTCAGAGGTGAGCTGTTTTTACACATACAGTTAGCTGGTATCTACTCATTCCTTTCCTTTTGGATAAAAGGGGTTAATCTAGGTAATTTCACTTGGGTACAGGGACAGATTTCTCCTTTGTCTGGAGGACCTGAGGATGCGGAAAAAAGAAAGATGGTTAGGCTCCAGCTGTTGGTTCTGGACTATTCAAGGTCCCCACCCAACCCCCACCCCACCCCCCTGGCCTCTTGCCCAAACCCCATTGCATCACCCTGGCCTGGAGTCTCTGCCAGGCCTGGCCTTCCCCAGGCCCCCTCAAACTGCTTACCACAACCCTAATGGAGTAGAGAAGAGGGAGGGAGGGGATGGAATCCTTCCCCACATCAGGGCACCAGGGCTGGGGTCAGTTATCTGGCTCTTTACCTTCCTCTTACCCAACCCCCACCTAACAAGAGTGTCATCTCTCTTTTAAAACACGCCTCTGAAACATCTGGACTGTCACACATTCCAGGTTCCCTAGGTGTCTGTTTGGCCCCTGGCCTGATCCTGCAGTCCCCAAAGCCCTTTTCTAGAGCAGGACCCAGCATTCTCAACCCCTCCCCCTCCCCTTCTGCTCATCTCTCCTCCCAAGAGAACCCAGGTGTCCAGCTTGCACACCTCCCCCTCTCGTTTTCTCTGTACAAAGCACTCTTAGAATAGGACTTGGAACATTCCACCTCCCCAGTGACCTCCCTCCCCACCACAGCTGGGCCTCCAAGCCCTCCTCCCTGCAGGGGACAAACATAGCCCCTCACCTGGGGCCATCGCTCTCCCTCACCTCTCATGGTGGAAACTGAAACAGCATCAGAAGAGAAGTTCCATGGTAGGAAAGGGCCAGGCTTTAAGTCAGGTCGAGCTGCGTGTGCGTCCAGGCCCCACCTCTTACTTGTTTTGTGTGTGACCTGGGGTGAGCTACTTAAGACTTAAATCTTGGAACCTGATCTTCTCCTGAAAATCAGACACCTACCTTATGAGGCTGTTCTAAGGACTAATTGAGACAATATATATATAAAGGGACCTGGTCCACAGAGGGTGATCAGTATACATGGGAAGTCTGACTTTTATGAGGTACCTAATTTCTGTTTCTGGTTCCCTCCTCCCTGGTCACCACCTAGTTCTTTGTCTAAGTTTTTCACCATTTCTTCCTGGCTTTTAGTATTTGCTTATAGCAGTGATAGCTATAAGCACATTTCTTTGCATTTTCATACCAATTTTTCTGTTGGATCGTTACAAAAATCCTTGCCTTAGACAGATGAAGCTTATTGTCCCCATTGTGTGTATATATATGTGTGTGTGTGTGTGTGTGTATATATATATATATAAACTGAAGCTTCAGGAGTCATAGAAGGTTAGAACTAGAAGTTTGTTTAGAGACCATCCAAGGGCAACCCATCATCTTACAGGTAGAGAATTCAAGTCTTGGAAAGGGGAAATCAGTAACTTGGCCCAAGAGGTGTGCTTAAAAGGTGCACCAGCCTTAGCCTACCTCCTTAGCCCTTTGTAGTACTGCCGCAAGTAGAGGCAATGCTTCCTCCTCAGCCAGCCAGGCATCTCCCTGGAGAGTACACTGGGGGATCCAGAGCCAGGTGCCTCTGGCCTGGCTGGGGCTGCTGTAGGACCTGCAGGAGCCGAGTCCGGTGTCCATTTGCTACTCTCCACCCCCGACCTTGTTAGGCCATCAGAGTCAAACAGTAACCATGTATTGAACAGGAACTTGGTTAATCAGAAGCCTGACTGGCGAGATAATGGAGAGGAGGGGACAAATTGGCAACAGGGCAGACGAGGTAACAGGACTCCTGGCTTCTGGCTCTTCCATTGGAAAAGATTCTGAGTGATCCTGGACATGTGACTTAACTTCTCTGGGACTTAGTTTCCCCCTCTGTACAATGAGGACAGGGAACTGGATTAGCTGTATTTTTTGTTAAAGTTTTCTTTCTTCTTTTCCATCTTCCTTCCTTTCTTTTTTCTTTTCTTCCTTCCTTCCTTTCTTTCTTTTTCTTTCTAATTCAAATGACATCTTACCAGGGCATTCTACAGAAAACAGAGACAAGAGATTGCTCTGAAAGAAGAAGGGAAGCAGTGTCAGGACCAAACTGGCTTCTGCTTACTCCATGTGGCAGCCCTGAGGCTTCTCCAAGAAAGTCTTCAATCCCAGAGATGCCCTCCTTGGCGCCTTCCAGCTGGGGCAGCCTGTGTCTCCAAGAACCAGCTCTAGTATACCAGGGTTCTGAGGCTTCAGAATAAATTACGTCAATTACTTTTTCCCTTGGTCTCCATAGTTTGGAAGAATTTATCTGCCAAGCTGCACTGAGGAAGGAATAATTAATTCCTTTTTCCTGTTTTTTATCAACTAGAAGTTAGAACAAGAAGACATCCATAGCTGCCAATCAGAGCTTCTGACCAATATGAGATAACCAGGTTCCCCACAGGAGTTGATATAATTACAGCCCAAAGCAAATACACTTGAGGTTTTAATTAGCCTGGGCTGCCTTATCAGGTAAATGCATGATTTCCGTTAGGCTTTCTGAAATAATGAAAATAGCCCAAGGACCCTCCGTTGTTACCTTCTTGGACCCCTAGTAGGATCCATCTGCTGTAGGATTTAGGAAGCAAGAACTAGGAGTGGGAGAATAAGGATAAGCTATGTGAGGTGCCACGCCGGACACCGGGTGCCTTACTCGGCAGTGGGGGAGGGCACTATTGACTGGACTTGGAGGAGGTGCGAAGGAAGGGCCACGCATCCTCAGTTGTAAGCCACAGGCGGCGTGGGGCAGGTCTGGGTTGGGATCTGTGTCCATCGCCTGCGTGCCAGACCCCTTGAGCCTTCACTCAGCCACAGCCTAGGTCCCTGTCCCACAAGCCTGTGGGATTTATAAACCTTGTAAGGCCCCTCTCACACCTTCCCGCCCGGCCACAAACTCCAGGCTTCTTCCTCAGGCTTTGCTTCCCCCACCCAGAGAAGTGGTGGGAGACTCGAGGGTGGGAGTAGGGTCCCTTGGCCAAGGCCTGGAAGAGTATCAGAGCTCCGGAAGACTTTGAGGTAACCATTGCAACCTCTTCACCCAGAGGAAGCAGGAAAGGGTATTCCCAAGTCTCCACTGAGCTAGTGCCCGACCCAGAACTCCTGTACCACTGCTGTTTTCTGGAGCTGCCTCTGCTATGGGGGGGTTGCACCCCTCTCTCCCCCAGCCCTGGGGCAAGGCAATCTCTCCCCAACACCAACCTCACCTACTAGGCCTGGCAGCCAACCAGGTCACTGTGCCTCTGAGTAGCCAGCTCCCACCCACCCCCAGCTGGCTGTACCGCCTGAGTGAGAGGGGTGGGGCCCAGCAGGCGGGTGGGAGACAAACGGCGAAGTGAGAGGTTGGAAACAGACAGGAAGCCACAGGCAGTAAACATTTCCTGTCCCCAGGGTAACCGAGGCTGGCACCCCACCCCCCATCACTCCAGGAACTCTCACTTGGGGCCTCGCCTCCTGTTCCTCTGGACGCTTTCTTCTCCCTTCTCCGTCCCCATCCTCTGGTCCAGCTACCCTCACTTCAGTCCCTTGGAGCCGCTCCCCCTGGTGTTCCCATTCGTGTTCCTCTTGGACACCATCGCCCCTCCCTTACTCAAGTGTGTCTGCCTTTGTCACCCATCCTGTCTCCCACCCCATCCCCGTGTCTCACACACCCCTGATTTTGTGATCTCTATCATAATCTCAGACTTGGGGACTCCTGGTAAGAAAGGCTGATGAAGGGAAGCAAATATCAAGAAAAGGGTGGGTGTTGGGGGTGCTGAGAGCTGAAAGGGGCCAGAATGCAACAGAGATAGAGAAGCCCAAGATGTGAGACAGAAAAACAAAGGGGGACAGACCTAAAACCAGAACCAAGAGAACAAGCAGTCATAGGGCAGAGGAACAGATTGAGAAGCAGTGCCAGAGGCAGATACGGAAGGAGAACAGAGGCCAAGGCTGGCAGGGACACTGGGTCAGTTGCCCCGGCTGCCAGATGCAGTCCTCATGGGAGACTCTGGAGGAGAAAGCCCGGAGGGCTGCCAGCTGCACTGAGGCCTTGGAGGCAAAGGACCCAGAAGTGATAGAGGCAGAGCCAGAGGCAGGAAGATTACCCAGGACCTGCGCTGACACCACCCCATTACAGAGGACCCCCAGCAAAGGCAACCTTCTCCTCGTCATCTCAGGGGGAATGAGGCACCGTGTCCAGAACTAAGAGCCAGCAGAGCGAGATCTGAATTCAGATTTGAGGGATGGTGTATGGGAAAGGTGTTAAGAGGCTGAGACAGAGATCCAGCCAGGATGGGGAGGTCCCACCAGAGCCCAGGGTGAGGGCAGGCCCAGGCCCCGGGGAACAATCTGTGCTCACCATCCTCCAGGGCCTCTCTCCACTTCTACTGCCTGATTTCCAAACCTCACATTTTCCTCCTACACACCCCAGGGCTGGGCAGCTGGACACCTGGGTCTTGCCCAGAGAAGGGCTTTGGCTTGGGAGCAAAGGGTAGGTAAAAGGACTCGGGTTCCAGGGGCTGCACCTCCAGTCTTCACAGGTCCATAGGGGAGATGGGGAAGTTGGGGTCCAGGCCCTCTGGCCCCAACCCCTTCCCAGAATTGACTCTGTTTCCTCCTTCTAATGACAAGGGAAGGTAGGAAAGGAGACGGTGGGGGGAGGGGGAGGAGGGGCTGTGTTAGTGACAGCGGCACGTGGGGACCGCCTGACTCCAGCCTGTGCCTCTGGCATCCGTGGCATCTTCTGAGATATAAATACAACTCGGGGGGCATCTATCCCACCCCCAGCCAGCCCCTCCCCGCCTGGGGAGACTGTAGAAGAGTTAGGAGCCCCCCTGAAATGCCTCTCCTTTCCCCTCCGCAGGGTCAGCGTGCTGGTGGGGGCGCCCAAGGCTAACACCAGCCAGCCGGGAGTGCTGCAGGGCGGTGCCGTCTACCTCTGCCCCTGGGGCACCAGCCCGGCACAGTGCACCCCCATTGAATTTGACAGCAAAGGTAACCCACTTCGCAGGTCGGGAAGGGACTAAAGGGCGGGACTGAGGCTGGGGGGCGGGGCCCAGGCGGGATCGGGAGCGCGGGGCGGAGCCTAACCAGCTCCAGGGCCACGTGCTCCCCGGCTCTGGGACTCCAGCTCAGCGCAGCAGCGGTGCGGCGGCTCCCCGTGGCACTCACAGCACGTTCCCAGTCCAGCCCAGCCCAAGGAGGGCGGGCATGATTCAGAAACATGTGGCTCTCATTTTCCCTGAATCACCCACACTCTGGGAGGCCAGGGCAGTAACACAGACAAAGACAGGGAGAGTCACAGAACCTATTCCAATTCTTTTAACTAAGCACTGACTGAGTGATAATGCATGCCAGGCTCTGTGCTGTGTGCTGCAGGGGATTGAAACATGATTAAGCCACCGACCTCAAGGAGCTTAAGGTCCCAAGTAGATGCAGAGATGGACTAAGGGAGACAGGCTGAGAAATAGTAATAACGGCTAACACTTGAAGAACACTTGATATGCACTGGGCACTGTTGTTGGCGATTTACACATATTCACGCACTTCATCCTTTGAATGAGGGCATGAGGTATTATTATCCCCATTTTATAGGAAATGGGTTAAGTAACTTGTCTAAGGTCACACAGCTAGTAAAAGGTGGAGCATGGACATAAACTTGAGCAGTGTGGCTCCGTAGATCAACTGGGGTGAGGGGACAAAAGAGGAGAGCATCAAAAGTGGGGGAGGGGTGGTGTAAGAGCACAAAACCAATTGATTTTTTTTTAAGTATATATTTATTTACGTGGCTGCATCCAGTCTTCATCATGGCATTCGGATAGATCTTTCATCGAGGCACACGCACGCTCTAGTTGTGCTGCACAGGCTTAGTTGCTCTGAAGTGTGTGAGATCGTAGTTCCCTGACCAGGGATGGAGCCCATGTCCCCTGCATTGTAAAGTGGATTCTTCACCACTGAACCATCAGGGAAGTCCCTGATTATTATTATTTTTTTAATCTGAAAGACAGCTGAGAAGCAAAGGAATAAGAAAGGCTGTCTTAAGAAAGGCAGAGAGGGCTTGGAAGGATAGAGACAGACAGACAGACAGATGCATGAACACGTACACACATAGACATAGGGCAGAGATCCAGAGCTGTAAGAAAGGTCAAGGTCATAGAACAGGTGCTAAGACATAAGCCCAGGTGTAGACAGAAGTGTACCCAGAGGGTTGCCCTCTCAGGAAATAAGCATTCTTCCCCACCTTATCACAAGCATCCTTGTCCCAGCTGGGTGAGGAGGCAAGCACATCAGGGGACTGCAACTCTAGAAACCCCAGGTTCTGTGTGTGTGCACGTGGGTGTATGTGCACACGTGTAGCAGAAGATGAGTCAGGCCACAACAAGCAGATTGTAAAGACCCTTCCTCACTTTCCCTCCCATGAGTCATGCGCTCAGGGCTTGCAAGTGCCGAGGTACCCCCAGGCTGAGGGCAGGGGCTGCTCTAAGGCTCGGCTGCGCACAGCTGGCATGACCCCACTTTCTCACTTCCCCAAGGCTCTCGGATCTTGGAGTCCTCAACGTCCAGCTCAGAGGGAGAGGAGCCTGTGGAGTACAAGTCCCTGCAGTGGTTTGGAGCAACAGTGCGAGCTCATGGCTCCTCCATCCTGGTGAGCGCCCAGCAGGCTGAGTGCCATGATGGGCAGGAGGGGTAGTGGTTGGGGATAACAGCACAGTGAGGAGGGAGGGAAGAGAGGCCCTGGTGGACTAAACCTGGCGCCGCCTCTTCCTGGGCCCTCCCAGGCCTGCGCTCCCCTCTACAGCTGGCGCACTGAGAAGGAGCCGCAGAGTGATCCCGTGGGCACCTGCTACCTCTCCACAGGCAACTTCACCCAGATTCTGGAGTATGCACCCTGCCGCTCAGGTAGTGCAGGGGTGGCGAGTCCCCACAGCCCCGCACCCCCAACAGCCTTGATAGCCCACTGTCTGGCCCAGGGAGGTCCCTCTCCCCCTGCCTTCCCCAAACTCTCTGCTCTTTGCTGCCTGACCCTTCCCACCACCTTCTCCTTTTGCAGACTTCAGCCAAGAAGCAGGACAGGGTTACTGCCAAGGGGGCTTCAGTGCTGAGTTCACCAAGGTGAGAGGGGATCTGGGAGGAACCTGGCTGTGGGTGGTGGATGCAGGGGAATCAGGACCAAATGCAGACTCACCTTCTTCCCCTGCACAGACTGGGCGTGTGGTCCTGGGTGGACCAGGGAGCTATTTCTGGCAAGGTAAGTCCTTCCTCCATTGTCCCTGTGTCCGTCTCCCACACCCGGCCTCTCATCCCTCTCTCAGCCCAAGATCACCATCCTTCCTTCCTCTGCCCCTGTCCCAGTACTCCTCTTCCTGTCCTCTGAGACTTACCCGTCCTCTCCCACCACCCTCCAAAAGCTTCCCCCCAGGGGAACCAGACTCCTGAATATCTCCCCGTCAGCCCCCAGTGCCCCACTCCCTGCCACCTCCTCCTCTGGCCATCCCCTCCTTATCCCCTTCTCCAGGCCAGATCCTGTCCGCCACCCAGGAGCAGATTGCAGAATCCTATTATCCCGGGTACCTGATCAACCCAGTTCGGGGGCAGCTACAGACTCGCCAGGCCAGTTCCATCTACGATGACAGCTACCTGGGTGAGTGAGCAAGGGGGTGGGAGCTGCAGGGGGAGAACCTCAGGGGGCCCCTGTCCTCACTCACCCCTCGCCTCCCTTCTCCCACCCAGGCATCCCCAGCCCCCCGCCCCATGTGTCATGGCTGACTATGAAGGCTCAGTAGGGGTGGGGAAGGGATGGGCCAGGACAGAGTGGTCCCCAAGGCAAGAAACCTAATATCCATCCACCTGTCCCCCAGGATACTCTGTGGCTGTGGGTGAATTCAGTGGTGATGATAGAGAAGGTGAGTATGTCCCGGCTGGGGCCAAGGGAGGGGGCAGATGGAGACCCCAGATCTGGAGCCCCAAGGACTGAGACATTTTTGTCTGACTCCCCTTCCCCTGCCCTTAGCCTGCAACCTTCTCTTCCCTTTCCAGACTTCGTTGCTGGTGTGCCCAAAGGGAACCTCACCTACGGCTATGTAAGGCCCAGCCTGACCCTCCCTCCCCTCACCCCCCTCCCCTGCCTAATCACAAAGAACCATGCATGGTGATTTGGGAGGGCTCAAAAGGTGGACCAGAACACAGGCTCTTGGGTCAGACCAGGGTTCAAGTTCTGGCACTTACTCTGGATGAATCTGTGATTTATTCCTATCCCACTTCATTCCATAAAAATCTGAGTCTGCTTAACCTCTCTGAGCCTCACTCTTCTCTGAATAATGGGATAATAATAGTTCTGACCTCACAAGGCTCTTGTAAGGATGAAGTGAGATAAGGCACGTGAAAGTACTTAGTGAACTCTTAGGCAGGGTACAACTGTAGTTGTTATTATTAGACCATGGCGAGTGCTTTAGAAAGGATATAGATGAGAATGCCGTAGGGGTCCATTCAATTACCAACATTTATTAGGGCAAGGTATGAGATAAGATGAATAAGACATCACACCCCATCTTGTGCGGCTTCTAATCACATATGTAAGATAAAACATACATATGATGGTAATCTAGCGTGCAGCTCCTATGCATAAGCCCCTCAGTGCATCGGGCGCTGTCCACTCATGATTTCTATTCTTCCCAACAAGCTTATCGGGGGAGATATTACCAGTCACATTTTACACATGAGAAAGCTGAGACTCGAAGAGACCAAGTAAGTTGTTTAAGATCACCCAGTTAGTAAGTGGCTAGAGATTTTAAAACCAGACCTGTCTTATTCCAAAGTCAGCATTCTTTCTGCACTAACATAAATTTCAGGAAAGTGGTTAAGATGATACAGCAGTTTAGGGGGAGTAAGATCCTCCTTTCTAGGGTGGGGATGGATCAGAAAAGGTTCTATGAAAGACCAGAGGAGATGAGGAAAGACAGCATCCTAGACAGGAGCATGAGAAAGGCGTGGAAGGAAAGGGAAACAGTTCAGGCCAGTTCAGCATGGGCTGACTGACAGTAGAGAGACTAAAGAGAGATTGGGGGATTCTTTGGTGCTCCAGTCATTATGAATCCATGCTTTCAATGCAAGGGGTCTGGGTTCAGTCCCTGAACATAAGGGAACTAGATCCCTTATGTCACAACTAAAGATCCTGCATGCCACAACTAAGACCCAGTGCAGCCAAATAAACAAAAAGAGAGGCTGGGCAAAAACAGGTTGGGTCTAGATTCTCCAGGGCCTCAGAGGACCAGCCAGTAAGCTGAGATTGGGCCGTGGCTGCAGGGAACCACCACGATTTTACAAGCCAGCAGTGCCCCTCCTAAACCAGCTCTAGGGTGATCAGTCTCAGTGTGGTGGGGAAGGGCACTGGGGGGAAGGGAATGTCCAAGGGAGGGGGAGACCAGGGCTTTCTCCAGCATTCCTTGGGGAGGGTGCACAGCAGAGGAACAACAGCAAGACTGGGGAAGAGAACGAGGAGTCAAGAGACCCGTAGAGCCCATCACTAAGGGGTGACATGGGGGAGACGTGAGTGTATGTGGTTTGGGAGGGCTGGGGCATGAGGCTTCAATCATTCAGCTAATAATTAGTGAGTGTCTGCTCTCACCAAGCATGACTTTAAGCTCTGGGGAGAAAGCAAAGAACAAAACAGCTCCTGCCTTCACTGATCTCACATTCTAGTAGCTAGATCAGATGCACAACAGACAGATAAGTATGGAATGTCAGGAGTGGTTGATAGGTGACATGGAGGAAAATAACGAAGTCCACCTGAGATGGCGCTACCAGTATAGAGATAAGACTATGGCGAAGGCAAAGCAAAGAAGGGAATTATGGGACAGGTGGTCTGTGTCTCCAAGGAATGACTGCCCCTGGGTATCCTGCACCCATTTGTCCTTCATCCGAGTCTGGGACCAATGGGTGTATCTCCTCATCCCCAGGTCACCATCCTTAATGGCTCAGACATCCGATCCCTCTACAACTTTTCAGGGGAACAGGTGAGGACACCCCCTCTACAACCCAGCTTGGCCCTCTGCCAACCAAGCCCTGGCCCTGAGTCATAAGCTCAGCCCAACTTCTCAGGCTCCCTGGAGTCCCTGACTTCCCCCCACAGCCCTTGTTGATTGACTCCCCGGTACTGACCTGCTGCTGCTCTGTCCCCCTGCCAGATGGCCTCCTACTTTGGCTACGCAGTGGCCGCCACAGACATCAACGGGGATGGGTGAGTAGTGGAGAAGGCACAGTGGTGCCCTCCCCAGGGGCAAGGAGTGGGGGTGGGACAGAAAAATGCAAGGAGAGTTCCTCCCTGGATTCTCCTGCCTGCATACCCTTGGCTCAGGGGCAAGGAGAGAGCTGAGTGCCAAAGGCCAGAAGATCTCAGGTCCCTCCCTTGGGTGGGAAAGAGCCGGGAATCCAGGGTGCTTGGGCTTTTCTGGCACTGGGACTGAGGAGGGGACGGGGAAGGGCAGGGTCTCAGGATGCCGGTGTTTGCCCCATCCTCAGGCTGGACGACTTGCTGGTAGGGGCGCCCCTGCTCATGGAGCGGACAGCCGACGGGCGGCCGCAAGAGGTGGGCAGGGTCTATATCTACCTGCAGCGCCTGGCTGGCATGGAGCCCACGCCCACCCTGACCCTCACTGGCCAGGATGAGTTTGGCCGGTTCGGCAGCTCCCTGACCCCCCTGGGGGACCTAGACCAGGATGGCTACAATGGTAAGCACTGTATGGGCTCAAGTGGCTGAGGAGGAGCCAGGGGCCTGAGTCAGAAGGGATCTGGGGAGAGGTGACTGTCAGATAAGATAACCAAGACCTCCCAGCGTCTCCTGGAGGATTTTAATCCCAATGTCTAGATCTTGGGGCTTGAAGAGTTTAGCATTACTGGGAATGACAGATGGGAAAAATAGGATCCTGGGTCCTGGGGTCTGGTGGTAGAGATTTGAACTCCTTGACTCCTGGCCTGCTGACTGGTATGTGTTGTGTGTTTTGCAGATGTAGCCATTGGGGCTGCCTTTGGTGGGGAGAACCGGCAGGGAGTGGTGTTTATATTCCCTGGGGGCCCAGGGGGTGTGGCGTCTAAGCCTTCCCAGGTTCTGCTGCCCCTGTGGGCAGCTGGCCACACACCGGACTTCTTTGGCTCTGCCCTTCGAGGAGGCCGAGACCTAGATGGCAATGGATACCCTGGTGAGTGGTGCCCGAGGCCCTTTTAACCTGAGAATTCCCTGGTCACAAACCCCGTAGCCTCTCTTAACGTATTTGCCTAAGCTCCTGGGTGCAGTTCTAGGATGATGCCACCAGATGGCAATGCCCCCTCACTTCAGCCTCCTTGAACAACGCAGCTAGAAGGGGTTGGGAAGAATTCTGTTTGGGGGCCTGCTGTAAGGGGTAGTTTCTTTTGATTTCTTGCAGATCTGATTGTGGGGTCCTTTGGTGTAGACAAGGCTGTGGTATACAGGTATGAACTCGGGCAGGGGGCAGCCTGGGAGACATGGGAACTGGGGGATTTCTCAACAGGGCTGAGTTGGGGAAAGTGTACAAACCGGGATCCCAGGGCTTGGGCATCGGCTTCCTGTGCCCGGGTTCCTGAGGAGCCTTAGTTCTTTGACCCCCACGTTCACTCTTGGCAGGGGTCGCCCCATCGTGTCTGCTAGTGCCTCCCTCACCATCTTTCCTGCCATGTTCAACCCAGAGGAGCACAGCTGCAGCTTGGAGGGAAACCCTGTGACTTGGTGAGTAGTGGGGTGGGGGCGGGAGATTGCAGGATTGGGTCTGGGGGTACTTCATCTGTGCCTGGAAGTGGGGAGGGAGAGCAGGCCTTTGGAAGGGGACACATGGGACTGTCCCAGTCAGGGTCTGTCTGGGAGGCAGGCAGAGAATGCGATGCCTCTTTCAGGTGAATACACCAGCTTTCCTTTTGGTCCTCTAGCATCAACCTCAGCTTCTGCCTCAATGCTTCTGGAAAACATGTTCCTGACTCCATCGGTGAGGGAGACTGCCTGAACCTTTCAGGCACTGGGGCAGGGGTGGAGGGGCTGGGGACTTGGGGACCTCTTTTCTCTCTGGATAAATTAGGAGGGAGGGGAAGATGCTCCTTAATGTACATGCACGGCCACAGGCTTCACGGTGGAGCTCCAGTTGGACTGGCAGAAGCAGAAGGGCGGGGTGCGGCGGGCGCTGTTCCTGGCCTCCCGACAGGCCACCCTGACCCAGACCCTGCTCATCCAGAACGGGGCTCGGGAGGACTGCAGAGAGATGAAGATCTACCTCAGGGTAGGGGCAGGAGGGCAGGGCCTGGACTGGCTTGGGGAGGGTGGCCACATAGAACTGGGGACCCCTCCCAAAGGGAAGAGGACTGGGAGATTCCAGTGAAGGTCCTGGGGCTTTGGGGGGCTGGGGAAGGGTGCCTTTCTGTCCGAGGAGCTGGGAACCAGGCTGCCTCAGAAGCAATGAGCACGGTTGTTTGGACACCTAAATTCTTGAGGGTCTTGCATGGACAAAGGGAGATGTGAGAGGATGAGGAGCAGGGCCGCCAAGTCCCCTGTGTCCCCTGACTCTGTGAACCCTCCCCCCCACCGCCGCCCCAGAACGAGTCAGAGTTTCGAGATAAACTCTCCCCGATTCACATCGCCCTCAATTTCTCCCTGGACCCTCAAGCCCCAGTGGACAGCCACGGCCTCCGGCCAGTCCTACACTACCAGAGCAAGAGCCGCATAGAGGACAAGGTGAGGCAGGGTGGGGAGACAGGCCGGGAGGAGAGGGGCCTGGGCCCCTGGAGCGGGGAGCCGACAGCTTGGGAGGCAGTCACAACTCCCCCTCTCAAGGCTGCCCCACTCCCCAGGCTCAGATCTTGCTGGACTGTGGAGAAGACAATATCTGTGTGCCAGACCTACAGCTGGAAGTGTTTGGGTGAGTGAAGGCTGACGTCAGGCTGGGGGGTTCCAGATGCTGAAGTTGCCTAGCAGGACACATGGAGCTTGGAACCACCTGGGAAAGAAGAGGAACATATCAGCTGGCTGTGTGACCTTGGGAAATGACGCAGCTTCTCTGTATAATGGGAATAATAGCATCTATTTCTCTAGCTTTTTGGAAGGATTAAATGAAATAATCTACATAAAGCATCTAGCCTAGTGCCTGCCATAAAGCTAGAAGTCAGTGGAGGTGTCTATTATTATTATATTATTATCGTTATGGCCCATTGTCTGGCTCAGGGATTAATTCTCCAGCGTCCCTGAGCCCCATGTGTCCCCTCCAGGGAGCAGAACCACGTATACCTGGGTGACAAGAATTCTCTGAACCTCACCTTCCACGCCCAGAATGTGGGTGAGGGTGGCGCCTACGAGGCAGAGCTTCGGGTCACAGCCCCTCCGGAGGCTGAGTACTCGGGACTCGTCAGACACCCAGGGGTGAGTGAGGACCTGCAGGAGGGATTGGGAGGAGACCCTGCCAGAGGGACAGCGAAGTCTTACCTGCACCCACCCCACCTCCAGAACTTCTCCAGCCTGAGCTGTGACTACTTTGCTGTGAACCAGAGTCGTCTGCTGGTGTGTGACCTGGGCAACCCCATGAAGGCTGGGGCCAGTGTAAGTCTGGGACCATCTCACGCCAAGCTGAGCTGGGGGAAGGGAAGGAGGGCTGCAGTCGGTGTGTGGCAGACGCCCGGTCTAACAGCCTGCTTGTCCATTTTCCCTGTCCCGCAGCTCTGGGGTGGCCTTCGGTTCACAGTCCCTCACCTCAGGGACACGAAGAAAACCATCCAGTTTGACTTCCAGATCCTCAGGTAGGGAGGGGGCGGGGCAGGGGCGGAGTCTGGCGCAGGTGGCCTTCTGGCGGGGCTCTAGCACCATCAGAGTCTCTCCTCCGTCCCACAGCAAGAATCTCAACAACTCGCAAAGCGACGTGGTTTCCTTCCGGCTCTCGGTGGAGGCTCAGGCCCAGGTCTCTCTTAACGGGTCAGTGCCCGGGCAAAACGGGGCGTCTCTGGGAGGGGAGACGGACTTCACTTCTAGCAAAGGAGGCATATGAAATGGGGTCCCTTCCACTGTCCTCTAAACCACCCTGCTCTGCAGTGTCTCCAAGCCCGAGGCAGTGCTATTTCCGATGAGCGACTGGCATCCCCAAGACCAGCCGCAGGAGGAGGGTGACGTGGGCCCTGCTGTCCACCACGTCTATGAGGTGAGCGGGCTGCTGGGAATGGAGGGCGGGGCTAGAATGAATGACAGGGAAGGAGGGGCCAGTATGAGTGACAGATGGCTGGGGCCAGCCTGAGGGGCTGAGGAGAAGAGGGGCAAGGGAGAGGTAAAGGCCTGGACCGGATCAGTGAGAGACCAGCCAGCTGAGTGACTTAGAAGGGAAGGATGGAGCCACCTCCAGGAGAGTTGGCTGGAAAGGATTTCTTCTCTGCCCGTCGATTTCCTGCCTCACTCCTGAGACTCAGAGCAGGGAAGAGTGGGCCACTGGGACCCGGGTCTCAACAGGGCAGAATCGCTCCCTCCCTTCCCATGATGACTGTGCCTTCCTCTCCTCAGCTCATCAACCTGGGCCCCAGCTCCATTAGCCAGGGCATGTTGGAGCTCAGCTGTCCCCATGCTCTGGATGGCCAGCAGCTCCTCTACGTGACCAGGGTCACAGGACTCAGCAACTGCACCACCAGTCACCCCCCCAACCCAGAGGGCCTGGAGGTGAGGGGCCTAGGGACTGGCTGGGAGGTGGGGGGCACCAAGTCGATGGTAGTTGGGGAAGGTCACAGGGACCTGGAAGAGCTAATGAGGATGTGCCTGGAGCTAGGACTTAGGCCACTGGAAGGCAGTCAGAAGTCCCACAGATGCCTTGAGGCCCTGGGAGGGGAAAAGATTGTTTTAAGCACTGCACTTCTGTCTTTCTGCCTAAAGTATCCCTCCCTGACTCCATGCCCTGGCATACTCCTAGGGCCCAGCTCAGCACCACCCCCTCTGGAAAGCCTTCTTCAGACCCACTCCCCAAAGTTCATTTTATTCATAGACAACATTTAAATTAAATGAATGACTGTACAGAACCATGTTACCGGCTCAGGAAATATCACAGTAACGAAAATTCACAAGGTCCCTACTCTCGTGGAATTAGAGGAGGGTAATAAACAATAAGGCTTCCCAGGTGGTACAGTGGTAAAGAATCTTCCTGTCAGTGCAGGAAATGCAAGAGATGAGAGTTCTATCCCTGGATCGGGAAGATCCCCTGGAGTAGGAAATGGCAACCCCCTCCAGTTTTCTTGCCTGGGAAATCCCATAGTTAGAGGAGCCTGGTGGGCCACAGTCCATGGGGTCACAAAGAGTCAGACATGACTGAGCAACTGAACGTGTGCACACAATGAACAATAAAAATTAAAAAGAGAGAGGAACAGATATTGAAAAGTGATGAAAGTACAGTGCTCACATGCTAGGGTGGGGTGGAGCTGGGAGCCTGTTTGAGCTGAATCATCAGGGAAAATCTTGAGGAGGGAACAGGTGAATTGAGTATGAAAGATAAGGATGAAACTGCTTGTGAAGACTCAAGAAAGAGTATTCCAAGCAGAGGGAACAGCCAGTGCAAAGGCCTCAAGGCAGAGACAGTGCCCTAATTATTTATTGACACATCGCCTCCTCCTAAACTCCAGGGGCCAAATCTTACTCGTTTCCATATTTCAACAATGAGTTTGCTGCCTTGCCATAGGAGGTGGTCAGTTGCATGGATGGAAGACCAGGTCAAAGCTGCTGCAGACCCCAGATGCAGGCTGACTCAGATGCTGTAATGAGGTGGGAGAGGCATCTAATGGTCTCTTTCCTCTTCCAGTTGGATCCTGAGGGTTCCCAGCACCACCGGCTGCAAAGACGGGATGTTCCAGGTCGGAGCCCTGCCTCCTCAGGGCCTCAGATTCTGGTAAGTTGTCCTGGGAATGAGGTCTGGGCCCAAGTGTTGAGTACCTCTGTGGGTCCTCAGAGCCACGAGAAGGGCAGAACTCACAGTTCAAGCCTCCTATTTCTTCCCAGAAATGCCCAGAGGCAGAGTGTTTCAAGCTGCGCTGTGAGCTGGGGCCACTGCACCGGCAAGAGAGCCGAAGTCTGCAACTGCATTTCCGCGTCTGGGCCAAGACCTTCCTACAGGTGAGGGAGCCTCACCTCAGTCCTGACCCCTGACCCCTGACCTTCAGGTATGCTGGACTGACCCCCACTTTCCCCACTGCCCTAGCCACCCCCTTTGGTGACTGGGACCCAGGCAGCCCCGCTCCCCTCCCTCACCGTTGTTTGGACAGGGCTGTATGTACTTGGCGACACCTAGTGGCCTCACTGGGAGCGACAGCTTCCCTTTTCTGGCCCATTCAGAGGAGGGGAGGGCTGGAGGGAGACCAGCCGGCAAATAAGGACAGAAAAACAGAGACAGAGACGGAGGATGAATCCATCGTGCAGAGGCAAGCAGATGTATAAACAGGAAATAGTCATTTGTTGAGTGCACACTATGGGCTAAACATTGTCCTAGGTGCTTAGCCCATTATTAATGACTCAAGAAATTTTTTTTCTATTGAACATGCCATTATCTAATTATCCACTATTCAGTTATAACTATTTAGATACATATTTATTTTCTCTTATAAGGAATGTAGAGAGAGATTCAGAGAATGAGTTCAAAATAGTGAAAGATTATAACCAGAGCCAGAATCTGGGGAGCCCTATGTCCTCCAGATGCCAAGAGGGGCCACCCTGAACACCTCTCCCCCACCCACAGCGGGAGCACCAGCCATTTAGCCTGCAGTGTGAGGCCGTGTATGAAGCCCTGAAGATGCCCTATAAAATCCTGCCTCGGCAGCTTCCCCAGAAGGCGCTGCAGGTAAGTCTAAGGCCAGCAGGCTGGGCCATGGAAGACAGAGTTCTGGGCCTGGCACGAGGACTACATGACGGGGGCTGGCCCGATTATGGTGACAAACGTTGACTGAGCGCCTACTATGTGCCAGGCACTCTGCTAAGTCCTGGGAATACAGTGATAAGCAAGATGGACAGGGCAGTGAGAAGACTGTGACAAGGGTCAGCATGTTTATGGGACCACATCATAGACACACTTGGACACAGACTTGCAGAATTGGGAAAGGCTGTCTGGAAGAAGTGATGTTTAAGCAAGACCTGAAGAATCCATGGGATCTACCAGGCTAACCGGTCAGGAAAGGAGTCTTTTCTGGGGAGAGGAAATGAGCAGGTGTGAAGGCCCGAAAGAAACAATAACGCACATTTTAGAAATTTGAAGTTCAGAATTCTGTTAGCCTAAAATGGGAGAGGAGAGAGGATCTAAGTCCAGTGGCAAGTGGGAGCCAAGTTTAGGGTGGGAAGAACCAATGACTTTTCAGTGACCTCTCCTGGCTTGCTCCCCAGGTGGCCACGGCCGTGCAGTGGATCAAGGCAGAAGGCAGCCACGGAGTCCCTCTCTGGATCATTATCTTAGCCATCCTCATTGGCCTTCTGCTCCTCGGTCTGCTCATCTATATCCTCTACAAGGTCAGCCACATCCTACTCGACTTGGCCTTCTCTCACCAGGTTCTGCCCTTGACCCAGCACACTCCCTAGTATCTGCCTCCAGACCAGGTCTCCAGCCACATGCATCCCCTCTGGACACTGCCTATACCCTTCTTTCATTCTACAGCCCCTAGCTTAGAAAGAGTTCTCTTGAATCAAGCTGATACGTTTACCAATACTTTCAAAATCAAGGTGACTCACAAGCGGCCAGTGTGCGGCATATGTGTGTGTCACCTCCAACCAGAAGCCCATGGTAGCCATCACTAACTGATCATACTCTAGCAATAGCCTCAGAATCCTTCTCAAGAGGCAGCCACTTCTAGGCGGCGAGACTTCAAATCTGTTTGCCATCCCTGGCTTAACTGGGGGCATTTTTACAACACCAAAGCAGCCCAGCCTAAGCCCTCCTGGCCCATTAGACCTCTTGGAAAGGTAGTCTTCACAGCCTGAATTTGGGCCACTTTTGCAAGATGGGGAGATTGGAAGCACTGAAGTCATCTTCGTCCCCTCCTGGGATAAGATCTGCAGAGAACTAACTCATTCTCCCTCCTTTCTTCTCATTAGCTCGGATTCTTCAAACGCTCCCTCCCGTACGGCACCGCCATGGAAAAAGCTCAGCTCAAGCCTCCAGCCACCTCCGATGCCTGATTCCTCCCAATCTTGAAGGCCCAGTGCCCCCACCCTCAGTCTACTGACAGGGAGGGGGCTGGGCGCTTCCTGAAGGTGCTGAGGGCCAGGGAGAAGCTCCTCTCCCCAGCCCAGAGACATACTTGAAGGGCCAGAGCCGGGAGGTGAGGAGCTGGGGATCCCCTCCCCCCATGCACTGTGAAGGACCCTCGTTTACACATGCCCTCCTCATGGATGAGGGAACTCAGATCCAGGGACAGAGGCCCCAGCCTCCCTGCCACCTTTGCATTTTGGAGAATTTCCTGAAAACACCTTGGAACCAGAACTAGGGGATCCAATCCCAGTTCTCCGGCTCAGATGTGGCACCAGGACTTCCTGTCCAGCTCCAATCCCGCAGAGATCTGTCGCCGGCCTTGCCAGAGATCCACAGGAAGCCCCCAGCTAAGAGCCTGGAACCTGGGGAGCGAGACATGGCAGCTCTGGACAGCCCCCACCCCGGTGGGCCAACAAAGAACACTAACCATGGACGGCACCCCAGGCCCAGCTCAGGACAGATCCCACACCAGGATCCACGCTGGCCCAGAAGCAGCTCCAAGGGGAACCAGAACTTTCACAGGGCCAGATCGAACCTGGGGCCTCTGGGGCCTGAAGTTCATCTGGGACCCAGACTCAGACATTGGTAACCTAACTAGGCAGATCCAGGACATTTGAGCCTGCTCCAGACCTGGGCCTGGAGACCAAATCCACCTCTGACTCAGGAGAAGTCAGGAATTGCCCAGGACCCTGAAGGGGCCATGATGGTAACAGATCTGGAACCTTAACCCTGGCTCGACATAGGCCCTCTCAGTCCTCCACAGAAAGGGGAGCCTGCTGTCCCGGGCCTGCGGGTTTGGGTTCTGCCCACCAGCTGCACTGACGCTGCCCCTCCTCCCCCTACCCAACCCTCCCCTCACCTCGGCTCCGGACACCCGGGACTTATTTAAACTCTGTTGCAAGTGCAATAAACCCGGCCCGGTGGCCCCACTGATCAGAGCTGGAATCTGTCCTCTCCCTACTCTTTCCAGATCTTTCCTGGAACCAGACCTCTTGGTGGATAGGAAATGTTTCTTGGAGTTTCTTTTCACTGGGAGCCAGGAGTATGACCCCCAGGAACTGTGGAACTAGTTTTGGGGTTACCTTTTCTTACATGGAAGGGGTGAAAGCAGGGCTTGACTCCTGCCTATCCTCCAGCCCCACCAGATCTGATCCCAACACCTCTAAGAGAACAGGGAGAGGAATTCCTTCTCTTTGGATTTGAGAGTTAGGGAAGAATACAAAAGGAGAGGTCAGAGCTGAAGGTGGAGGAAGATGGCCCAGAAGATTCACTTGGGCTTCCAGAAATTAGAATAAGGAAAAGGGTTGAGAAAAAAGGCCACAGAACTAAATCAGAAGAAAGCCAGTTGGGTTTGTGTTTTGTTTTCATTACCCATTGTATTCCAGTGGGTAGAGGGAATGTTAAATAGTTTACATACATTATCTCATTTAATTTCTGTCAAATTAAATGTGCAAGGCAGGCACAATTAACCCCATTTACACAAGAGGAAATTGAAGTCCAGAGAAGTTATGTAACTTGCCCAAGGTCACAGAGTCTAATTCAGCCTTGCCTGACTGTGAAAGCCCATATTCTTAACCAACATGACAGACAGTTCAGGTCTTTGAAGATAAATTAAAGTGAGGGAACCCCTCAGCATCCTCTGTCTCCTCCAGGCCTATCTTAAACTAATGTCCAGCAAGAGCATGGGGAAGGGTGCTGAAATTCAAATGGGACTGTTAGAGGCAAAGGTGTCTATGTCCTGCTAGACTGAGGTCAGCCACCAGAGGGCAGCACACTCACAAATTTATGGGAATTTGGGGAAGGGAGGCTATGTATGAGGTCCTCCTCACCCTCTTCCCCCATCAAGACAATTCTTATTAACTTAGGCTCCTGCCTCGCAGTTCCAGCATGATCTCAAAATATCTCTCCCGGGAGTTCAAACCTGCTCTACACTCCAGTCTTCAACTTCTTAATAATTCTGTAACTCAGAAACTTCTTCCCAGAACCCATAAATGAAGGACTATTAGGGAGGGCAAGACCTGATGAGGCAAAGAGCTACCCAGTATTTCCAGGGATGGCAGCTGTGGCATAGCAAGGCACTGAGACTTCGCCAAGAATGAAATCCATACTCGCCTTCCTGGGGGATGGGTGGGAATGGCAACAGCCATACTCCAGGGGCCAAATCTGAGACTTCTTACACTATGATGAGGAGGAAATGAGGAGGGGAAGTGGGCTGTATTGGGCTGGTATCATGGGTGTGTCTGTGTAGCTAGTGCCTGTACCTTTGAGTCTCTGAGAGTGACAAGGTCTCTCTCAAGGAGGCACAATACAAGGTTGGAATTCCTTGGGCTCGGAAGTGCTGCAGATGTAACCCAGCACCCGTCTCTGTCGCTGAACTGTAATTCTCGGCTCCGGTCTGTTTCCCCTTCCGAATCTCCCAGCCCCTCCAAAGCATGTCTGCCTCTCATCTTGGGACTTGAGTGATGCAGAGAGACAAGAGAGCAGGGAGAAGGCCCGAGTCCTAGCCCTGTCTGTGTCAGTGGAGATGGAAAGGAGGCCTGGGACGGGAACAGCAGCTGGGGGCGTGTAACGGGGAGGGGGCTTAGGAGAGGCAGCTGGCAGGCGGGAAGCTGATCTGGGGGTCTCAAGTTTCTTGACATCAATTAGAGCAGCCGGCCTGGGCTCATTAGTAGCCCGGGGTGCAGGGCTCATCAATAATGAATTCACCCCTCACACTGCCCCCCTCCAGCTGCCTGCAAGGTCACCCCGCCCTCCAGCCAGCTGCCTCCCCTTGGTGAGCTAAGCAACCCCTCTTCTGAGACCCCTCTAACTCAGGGTCCTGGAGGGTACAGAGTGGGAGGGTGGACAAAGCTGAGGGCAAAGGGGTCTTTATCACTAATCAACTATGTCTGATGCTGACTCTGGTTTGTTCTCGGGAGTCCGCCCAGGAGGAGAAAGAATAGCAAGAGGCAAGGAGGGAATATATGTGTGTGGGGGGGTGGATAACAAGAACTGGGAAGAGCAAGCTTGGTGATACGAGGCTGGAACAGCACGGTGGTAGGTCGGATCTGGACCACAAGGACAAACTCTGATGGGCTAGGAGACCCTACCTTCTCCCCCAAGGTCAGATTTAGGCACAAAGCCACAGTCTCCCTAGATCTCTGGCCCTCTGGATCAGAACAAGACCAAGGCATTAGGACCCTGAGAATTAACTTGCCCTTAAGCTGGAGCATCTCGGCAGGTACAGAAACAGATATTTTTTTCAAACCAGATCAGTGGGGTGAGGACAAGAAACTGCTGAGGCCCAGAAACAGGAACTTAAACTTCCTGTACCTTAATTAGCCATATAGTCCTAAATTTCCTGCAGAACCCAGGAATGCCACGCTCCCGTCCCCTTCCTCTTTTCTAGACTATTCCAAGACGCCAGTCCCCCCACCTTCCTCCCGACTTCTGCCTCCCCGCCTCCACTCTCCCTAAATCCCAAGTGTTCTAGCTCCTAGTCACACCTACTTTCCCTCTGGCTGGGGCTGGCCTGAAGCTGGCTGCTTGGCATTCTGGGAAATCCTCCTGCCCTCCCTCCTGGGGCAGGTACAGACAGGTCCAGGCTGCAGCAGCTGCATCTTCTCCAGACACCTCGCAGACTCCCAGACTCCAGGCTCGTGCTGCGGTCCCAGTTGCCTGCCTAAGAATACATCCTGTTGGTGCTTAGAATACATCCAGTGTCCTGTCCTCTGCCCTGCCACCCCCACATTCTCCCCAGCACATACAGTGTGTTCTATCCTCCATCCTCTCCTCCACCTTATCAAAGACCCCCCACCAGGCCTCTCTAGCCCAGGCTCACCTTAGTAGGGAATGCCCTGGATAGACGTTCCCATCCCTACACCAATCCAGGCCATATCTACAAGGTTGAGCCTCAGTTCTGGATCTCCTGTCAACTCTGGTTGCCCTAATGATTTCAGGTGCAAGCATCTATCTCCACCTCTTTGGGTCCATTGATTGCAGTCTCTTCCCTCAGACCTTCCCTAGGACCTAGGCATTCAGATCCCAGCCAGAGATCAACCGGGATCCGTCTTCAACCCCATATTCCACCTCTGAGACCCAGCCCCTAGGCGTCCTGCTGCAGAGCCAGAGAAACGAACATTCTCTGCCCCCACCCTCCACTTCTGCCCAGTCCATCACTCTGGAGAGGACTCAGGTGTCCCATCCACCCTGGCCCCATCCCTCCCCACAGTATTTAGGCATCCCACCCCCACCGCATATCAACCCATGGCCAGGCTTCCCGCCCTCAGACTCGGCCCTTCCCGGGATCCCAGGCATCTTAGTTTCCAGCTTCCTGTGTCAGCACACACCGTCCTCTAGATGTCTTGTTCCCCAAGCCCTGGCTGCAGTGTCACCGTAAATCCAGGAGACTCAGGGGCGGCAAGTAGAAGAGAACGCGGGAGAGGGCGAGGAGCCGCCGGGACGCCCCTTCCTGGAGCCCTGGGTGCCCCGGTCCCCCCTCCTCCCGTCTTCACCTGCTGCGGGCTCCGCCCCCGCTCCGCCTCGGCCGGCCTCTGCTCCTCCCCCGACTCCACCCCCCGTACCCCCAGCCCGGCCAGAACGGCCCCCGGGACAGAGCGACGCGGAACCCCCGGGCGCCTGGGTCCCCAGCATGATCCTCGGTGAGTGGGCTCTGCGGCTCCAGGCTCCTGGGTCCCTCTCAGTAGGTCACCCCCCAACCTCCCGCACCGCGGTGACTGCGGCCGCCCGTCAGCGACCGGTTCCCCCCTCCCCCTTCATCTGGCTCCACATCTGGGGCCCCCTCCTTCCCCAAACTACCGCTTCTTCTCCCGGTAATCCTGGGAATGGTAAAGGGGGAGGCTGAGCCGAGTGAGACCCCAGCCCCACAATGAGCACATTGCGTATTCATGAGCCTCATGAATATTATATGACTGTCTACGAGCGACTGGGGGAGGGGGCTGGCCTTGGCCTGGTGGAGTTGAGCGAAAGGTTCTGACCCGCCCCCCCTCCGCACCCCCAGCGCCTTCCCCCACCCTTAGCTCAAACACTCCGACCCCCTTCTGGGCCCAGGATAAGAGGGAAAGGAGGAAGTGGGGGGCGGGCGGGGGGAGAAGATGGTGGGTGTAGCTTCGAGGTGTGTATGGTGGGAGGTGGGAACCTGAGGGCTGAAGATAAGGGGTCTGGGGAGAAGCAGCAGTGGAAACTGTCCATCCCAGGGCCCCTGCGTCTCGGATCCTGCCTCCGCAGGATCCTGCCCCAACACGCCGGGACCTGCCCCTCTCTCTCCCAGCTCTGGCGGCCCGGGCCCTTCCTTCCCGGCTTCCTTCTTCTTCCTTCCTCCCCCACCCTACCTCCACCCCTGCCTTGGGCCGAGGGGCACCTTCAGAGGAAGGGGCGACGGAGATCATCAGGATGGGGGAGGGAGACTCCCGCGGGGCTCCGCCATCCCTTCAACCACAGCCACCCCAGCCTCATGACCTACATGGGAAGGGAGCCCCGAGTGGGGGAGGAGAGGACTCTCAAGATCCCAGCTCCAGGCCCCTGCCTCCACAATAGTCTACCGGTGGACTGCTGTGCTCTGTCCTCTAACCTCTGATCTCTGCCCTGGCTAGGCCGGTTCCTGGGCCCTGTTTGTGATGGGAGACTGCCCACCAGGTCAGGCACCTGTGGGCTCCCCGCCCCCACCGGGGACACCTGGCTCCATGCTGGCGCTCCAGGGCTTGCCTGGCTCCCGCCTCAGCCCTCTGCTGGTGCCTCCTTGGCTCTTTTGCTTTTCTTCTTTGGCTTGACCCCTATTGACTCCCACTAGGGGTCTCTCTCCCCTCCTGCCCTCTTCCTTCCATCTTTCTCTCCCTCTCCTATATCTCCTCACTCTCACCACTCCACATCTGCCTCCCTCCACCTGGCACTCCATCAAATCCATTAAATGAATGAGCCAACGGAGGCACGAAAGACTGGTTGCTTGCCTTCCTTCCCAAGAGGATCTCTAGCAGGGAAGAGACTCCCCTCCCATCTAGACAATCCCTACCCTTGTGTGACCCCCACCAACATACTTGGACTCAGGTCCCCAGAGCATAGACTCCACATTCCTCCAACCTGTGCAATCCCCCACACCCTGGCCCCACCCTGGGCACGAACCCCAGAGGCAGCGTCACGCTCGTCTGGGACAGGCCAGTTGGATCTGTGCTTCTCCTAGTCAGTAGGCCCTGGAGAGGACCTCTGCTAGCACCAGACCAAGACCCCACCACAGGAGGAATGCCCGGGGCCACCAATTGGACCCCCACCACATCTCCCTGAGGACAGACACTGTAATTAACTCCCTCCTTGTGCCAAGCCCATAGAGCGGTGTGAAGCCTGGTGGGCCACACACCTAGCTCTCTTAGACAAGGAAAGAAAGAGAGAGGAAGCTGCCAGCTGGGCCTCAGGCCCATTCTAAGGTTTTCAGGTTCTAAATGCTGAGGTCCACTGAAGCTGTGTGTGGGTGTCCTGCCCAGCAGGCGAGGCCCAGCCTGCTTGCTCAAGAACTAGACTGTGGGCCCAGGTTTAAGGTGGTGATTCTGGGCTCACGTTCCCTATTCTGAGCTTTTCTTACGCTCCTCTGCAACTGGGCCCTTAGTGTGGTGTTGTGGGGGTTGGGGGCATTGAAGGAGGCCTTTCCAGTCAGGCTGGGGAAAATTTTCCAGGGGTCTTCCTTCTTCCTTTCCTGGCCACCTCCTCCCTTTAGGCCCTGCCCCCACCCACATCCACCCCAGGGTTATTAGGGATGATGTTTTGAGTAGTTGTTCATAATCATCCCCTTGTTGCTTTCATCTCTGACTTCAAAGCCTTCCCAGCACTCAGCCTGCCTCCTGCCAAGACGGGGGAAACTGAAGCAGGAGACAGATACCTGAGAGCTGGTCAAGAAAGCAAGATCCAGGCTCTCCCCCCGAAACCCCCAGTTTTAAAAACGTCTAGAGTTTAGAAGAGACCAAAAGGCCTAAAGAGAAAAAAATGGATTCGAGATGGGATTCAAGTCCAGATGCCAATCTCATTTCTCCTTTGGCCCCGGAGCATAATTCCCACTTTAACACGGTGCTGACCCCTTGTTTTCCACAACCATGGGCCCTAACACATTTGCCACCCTCACCCCAAATCCTCTTTCTGATTTGAATCTCATCCCGGTCTAATCTCCAGACCAACACTAACCTGCAGCCCTACCCTAGCACCCTTCCTGGATCCTGTTCCTCCCAGACGCTGCCACTCCCAGAGCCACCTCACGGCAGACACTCCCATTCTTTGCCACAGGAGCTTCAGGCCCCAGGCCCACCTAAGAGAGTCCAGGCTGGGACTCCCACCTGGTCAGAGTTTCTGGGGAAGAGAGGAAGGAAAAGACCAGCCCTGAGTGGGATGGAAGGAGTCTGACCTGGCTTGGTTGTGGCTGGGTGCTGGAGGGGAAACCTGAACAAGATCAAAGGGCCTAGGGCCAGGTAGGGCGCAGAAGTGGACAGATGGACATGCATCCAAGGGACTGAGACCTCACCCCCCTAAAGTGGTTGGGAACAGTCTTTAATAAAGCATTCGGCTTCTTCCAGCAGAGTTGGGTGGGGCTCTATCTGCTGGAGGTAATTACTCTAATGAGTTTCCCTCTGGAGTGGCCTGTCCCAGCCGGGCCCCAGTTCCTCCCTGCCCTGCCTGACATGGTGTGCACGCCCACAGGCCCGTGCACTAGCGCACACATGCACACTCCAATTTGCTGTCCACCTCCTCTTCCTCCAAACCCCCCTGAAGCCCTCACCTAACCAGCCATCAGGAGCCCCAGATTTCCTGCTTCATTTCCTCCTGCGAAGCCTTCTTTATATTCTTGCCTTTCCCTCTTCCACCCCTAGTAAAGTGTGGTGCCTGAAAGCCCTGTCTGGAGCCGGCCAGCCAGATTCAAATGCCTCACTAGCTGTGTGACCTTGGTCAAGTAACTCCCCCTCTCTGATCTGATGGCCGTCATCTAAAAGATGAGGATTTGTTTATTTAGCAAACATTTATTGAGCTTTCTTTGTGGCAGGCCAGCACTGTATGTGGATCTGTTCTATCTTTTCAACAACTCCACTACGCAAGATACCATTGCTCTCTTTTGATAAAGGAGAAGTGAGACAGAGAGAGTTCAGGAAACAAGCTAGTCACCCAGCTAGTGAGCAGCGGAGCCATCCACAGGGAGGCGTGTGTGTACAGTGCCTGGCATACAGTGGACCCTCAGAAAGTGGCAAGTTATTAATAAAGTTATTATTCCCAAGAAGGAGAGGAAAGGACTGAGGCTTGAGCTACCACACCGAGGGCCCTGTTTCTGCTCACTGGGTCCATAAGCTGCTGTCTGCCGCCCTTCCACCCCAGATCTCAGTGGAGTGGACCCAGGACTCTGGGTCACACAAATCTCTAGCTGCCCATTTGGGTTCCTCACTTCACTGCATCCTTAGCTCCTTCCTCCCACTTCCCCTTCCCTCCCCCAACCCTTGGGCTCATGTCAGTGGAAAAGATGAGTTGCTGGCCAGAGGGAACCAAGTGGTGGCTACCTCTTTTCCTCCAGCCCCAGGAGGTGCATGGAACTTGTTCTCCGTTTCCTCTCCTTGGACAAGATGGAAGCCTTGCTCATATCTTTGCTGAATTCAGAGTTAGACTGGAGCACTTCGGGGTTATTAACAAAGGAAGAATTTGCTACAGAGGGTGACAGATGTTCATTGAAATCTCAGCCCTGATACTTACAGGCTATTAATATCAACCAAGTCTTTGTAACTCTTCCGAGCCTCAGTTTCTTCATATGTCAAATGGTTAAAACCTAGTATTAGCTACCGCATAGAATGGTTCCCTCAGAGATGAAATGTGTGAATACTCAGAATGCCTGGATATATTTGTTTTTCTGTCGCCTTTTGCAGAACTCACCTCTCTCCTCTGAGATGGGTGTTTGAGGGGCGAGGACCTGGAGCGTCCCGAGCCAGGGAAAGGGTCAGGGAGCTGAGCTGCTGCCCTCCCTGGGGCCGGGGCAAGTGCCAGCCCCGAACCAGCTGCTCGGGGTGGGTGCTGGGTGCCGGGGACTCTGGGAGTGCTCAGGTTTCTCTCACCATTCCTGATGCCGCCCGGGGCTCGTTAAGGCTGCCCTGGCCTTGTGTGCCAGGCAGGAGGGGGTGGGCACAGAAGGGAGAAGCCACGGGGGGAACAGAGGGGAAGGGGAGATGGTCACCCTACGCCATCAGTCTGTCCATCCCTCTTTCTCCTCTCTCGTTCTCTGTTTTCTGGTCTTTCTGCCCTTGTCCCTAGCTCTGTGTCCAGCTTCTCTGCGGTGTTCTGTTTCTCCCTCATTTTACTCTCTTCACCTCTCCATTGTCCCCTATCCTCTTCTCTCTCAGCGTTTATGTCCCTTTTCTCAGTCACCTATTCCTGCTTCTGTCAGTCTTTCCCCTTCTCTCTCACTCACTTTTGTCTGCCTGTCTGTCTGTCTCTCTCCTGCCCCCCTATCTCCTCTCAACCTCAAGATGAGGAGGAAATGGACATGACTTACAGACCCCCAGCTGCCCAAGGGCCAAGGCTAAGCATCCCACCCTTCTCCTTCAGCCCTTAGATGTCTGCCGCCCAAGCTCCCAGCAGCCTTGACCCCTCTCAGCCTCAGGCCCCTTGGCCACACAGTCATAGCAGTGGGTGAAAAAGGCAGACCCCTCCAACCTTCCTGGACCAGCTCCCTGCCCCCAGCTGTGCCTGAGCCCTCCCCACCCCCTCCCTCTTGCCTCTGATTCCCCTAATCCCTGCTCCCCCGCCCTCCCCTCTGCCCCACTTTTCCAGGACTCTGATTGGCTGGTTCTACTGACTGGACTGGGGTGGGGGGGGCTGGCAAGGGAGGGGGCAGGGGGCAGAACCAAGGGAAGGGGACGCTGTCAGGCCCAGGCCCCTGGGGGGCCAGGGCCAGGCCACTGCCTGGGGGCAGAGGGCACCAGACACTGAAGGTATGAAAGGGGGCCGTCTCTGAAGGGAGCAGGAAAGGATCCGGTTGAGGGGGGACCCTCTGCCCCAGTGAGGTCAAGGGAGGACGGGGCTAAGCTTGCAGCCTCCTGGGTTTGCCTTTGTTCCTGGGAACCCCTGGTGCTGGCAGGGGGTTGCTGGAGCCGTGAAGGGCAGCCAGAGTTCCCTGACCGGTGGACAGTGAGATCGCAGAAGGGAGCTGGGCCAGCGGAAGCCCAGAGGGGTCCTTAGGGCCTTGGGGACCACTCCGTGGAGCCTGGCAGGGCTCCTCCCATGGCTCTGGGGGAGGAGAAGGTTTCAGGGAGGGTAGTGGCGTGGCTGGCCTGGACTTTCATTTCCCCTTGGGGTCAGACCCAGGCATTCCCCTCCCAGAGGCCAGTCGCAGTTCCTCCTGCAGAGCCGGAGCGAACATTCCGGCAGCGACCAACAGAGGTGCCTGGGGAAGACAGACCAGTTGGGAGAAGGGACTCTGAGAATGGTCCCAGGCAGCCCGCCTCCCAGAGCAAATGCCACTTGCTGACCCCAGACATCGACAGTTCATTAAGAGTTACAATTGGGACAAAATCATAACTCTTTGGGGAGCCTGAAAGATTCAGCAGCCCTCCTTCAAATCCAGGTCTCAATATTCCCCTCTAAGCAGTGGGATGAATCACTCACCTGACTGTTCTCCCTGGGGTAAGCCTTTGGGATTCCCTGGGGGACAGCAAAACCGGAAGAAGGGAGTGGCCAGGGGTCTGGGACTCCCAGTCCTGCTGGTCTGTCAGGCAGCCTGCAGATAAGGCCTGTGATCTTCCTGGGTTTGTAAAATGCCTGAAGGTCTTGGCTGAGGGAGGCTGGAGAAGGGGGAAGTGAAAATCACCCCGAAGGGAAGAACCACAGATCTGCACCCTCCCCCAGGCCCACAGGGCACCTTGCTCCATTGCTCCGGAGCCAGTCAGCAGGAGGAAGTGTGTGTGATGGGGGTCGGTGGCACTTCTGAGTTTGGGGGCCCCAGCTGGGGATTGGGACTGCCAGGCTTGGGTGGGGCTCCCAAGTGTCAATCTTCCTGCCCGACATAATGTTTTCTCTGCCCTTTAGGCAGCTTGAGCCGGGCAGGGCCCCTCCCTCTGCTACGGCAGCCCCCGATCATGCAGCCCCCACTGGACCTCAAGCAGATTCTGCCCTTCCCACTGGAGCCGGCACCCACCCTGGGCCTCTTCAGCAATTACAGCGCTGTGAGTAGCAACCTGCCTGTCTGCCTTTGCCACCCTCCCGCCACCTGGCTCCTTCTCTCTCTCAGATCCATCCCTGCCTTCTTCTATTCTGTCTAATTCCTTATCTCAGGGCCCCATCCCTCACTTCTAGTCAGTTACAAGCATCGTTGACTTTCTGGTATACTATTGACAACAATATCCATAATAGCTAATAATCACTGAAGTTCGGCTACGGGCCAGACACTGTGCTGGGTGTTTGATGTGAATCATCTCATTCAGTCCAGCATCGAGAGAAGTCATGAGACCTAGACTGGGGGCAGTGACGACAAGGAGATGGAAAGAGAGACTCCACAAGGGCATAGGCAGCCTGTTTGTAAGCTCCATCTCTCTGGAGCCCACTGTTGGGGAGGGGAGGGTTAGTGCGATAGGGCTTGAAGGGCCAGCTAAGTTGTCTAGATTTAATACAATATGAAATAGGGAGACATTATCCATTCTTGAGCAAGAGAGTGAGCTGGAGAAGCAGTGTTTGAGGCAGGTGAGTGGGGCAGGAGGGAAGAGAGCAAAGGCTGGAGAACAATGGCCAGTCAGGAGGCTGGCCCTGCAATACCAACATTTGCATTGCACTTTGAGGTTTGCAAAGCATTTTGCATATCTCAGTCTTTATAGCAACCCTATGGGGTAGCTGCCATTTTACTGTCGCTTTACAGATATTACAGATAAGAAAACGGGAGTACTGACTGTAAACAAGGTGCTGTCCAGAGCCTGCAGGGGAGCCTGGAGAGCAGACTGGGCCCATGACAGCAGCAGAGTGAGCAGAGGAAGGGGGAGAGGTGAGGTGTTTCCAAGGAAATGTTGACCAACCAGGGTTTGGCAATCGGGGGAGAAGAGAGAGGATGAGTCAAGGATGACTCCCGGTTTCAGGCCTCGGTGATTGAGACAAAGAAGTTATCTTGCCAGGGGCAGGGGATCGGAGGAGGAGGCTGGCCTGGGGTGAGGCTGCTGAACTCACTTGAAGACATGGTGTTGGTGGACCAGTGGGACACTGAGCCAAAAATGTCCAACAGACAGTTGGAACTTGGGGCCTGGAGAGTTGGCTGGAGCTAAAGGTTTGGGGAAATTTCAGCTTTATTCAACTCAGATAACCCACCATCAAACCATATCCAGTTATGAGCATATTGAGCATCAACTGTGCATCAGGCACTGCAATAAATGGTTCTGTCGTGGCCGTCGTTGTTTTGGCCACACTGGGTGACTTATGGAATCTTAGTTCCCTAACCAGGAATTGAACCTGGGCTCTCAGCAGTGAAAAAGTGAGTCCTAACCAGTAGATGTTTCTTTATATGTGATCTCATTTAATCTTCACTACCCAACAAAGTAGACACTATTATTCCAGTTTGACATATAGGAAGACAGAAACTAAGGCCCTGAAGGAATGTATCTAAGTTGACACAGTATGTGCCTAAGGTATGATTTGAACCCCGAGCATCTAACTCCAAAAGAGTTCTCTTTATACCTGCTGTTCCCTCCAACCTCTTCTCAGAGAATCCAAATCAACATTTGCATTGCACTTTGAAGTTTACAAAGCATTTTTCATATCTCAATCTTTATAGCAACCCTATGGAGTAGCTGCCATTTTATCCATGTTTTACAGACAAGAAAACTGAATACTGACTATAAGCAGGGTGCTGTCCTAGATATGATGGAGATGTGAGGGTAAATATAACATGCTCCAGTCCTAAAGATGCTTATATTCAGGGAAGAAGTATAGATGTGCATGAAATGATCTACAGTGCAAAACAGAGGAAGGGTTAGAAATATGGCAAAAGAGACAGTCACAAAAATTCAATTGAATGAAAAAAATTTTTGAGCACCTACTATGTGCCAGGCACTACACCGGGTGTCAGGGACACAGGACTCAGTCTGCTTGGAGAGCTCACAGTGTAGTAGGAAAGATAACAAGTTAGCATTTACCCTATAGTGTGAGAAGAGCTGTGCTGGAGGCATGCAGCTTGTAGGGCAGCCCAAAAGAGTATCAGAAAAGACTGGCTGGATGTAGTGAGGGACCAACTGGAGCTGAACAGGGGGCAAAAAAAAAGGCAGTGGAGGAAAAAGGGATTGAAGCTGGAGCAGGTGACGCTATGATTTGGGCTTTGAAGAATTATTAGTAGGATTTAGAAAGGGGCCTCAGAGAATATTCCAGACTGAAACAAGGACTAGAAAAGAGCATTTGAGAAACTGCAATTGATTGGATGTGACTGGAGCAAAAGGTGCTGAGAATACTTTCCCCCCAATCTGCATACCTGATTGACACTTAACCTCAGGTCTCCCATCATTGTCCCCATTTATTTTTTATTTTTTGCCACATCATGCAGCATGTAGGATCTTAGTTCCCCGACCAGGGATCAAATCCATGTCTCCTGCATTGGGTGCATAGAGTCTTCACCACTGGACAGCCAGGGAAGTCCCCTTTGTCCCCATTTTATAGGTGAGGAAACACAGACCCAGAGAGTTTAAGTGACTTGCCCAAGGTCACAAAGCTACTTAGTCTATTCACTTGGATAATCCCAGGTTTCTGACTCCCTGGGTTCATGGTTCCACAGCCTCTGGTGGGGACGAGCCATTTAAAGCCAGGAGCATGGATAAGCTTGGAGAGAATGTGACCAGATTTTGAGCAACACCAACTCTGGCATCAGACTGACAGGCTTCGAACTGATGTTCTGAAAGTACTGGTTGTGTGACTTAGGCCAATTACTTAACCACTCTGAATCTCAATTTTACCAGCTGTAAAATAAGACAGCAATAGTACCAACTCAAAAGTTATTGTGAGAATTGTATTACATAATCATAATGCCTAGCATGAAGTAAGTTTTCAAGGTAAGCTGCCATGATTATTATGTTATTTCTATTGTTTTTATTTTATAGATGATCAGAGAGAGAAAGGTAGTTTGGCCAAGGCCCAAGCCTTGGGGAATATGCAGAACTAGGCAGTGGTAACAGGAGGAAGCTCCAGCAAAGGAAATGGAGGAGCCACAGGAGGGGGTGGGGACAGAATTGGGTTTTTGTTGAGTTGGAGAAGCCAAGTGAGAGTGTGTGGCAGGCTGCATCAATAGTGTCAAATTCTGCAGGGGAACAAGGACTGCAGAAAAGCTGCAGACAGGCCTTGGCAGTGGTGTGCAGCAGTTAAGTACAGGGCTTTGGAGTCAGGCTGCCCAGGTTTAAATTCAAATCCCAGTTCAGCCACTTACTAGCTTATGACCTTGGGCAAATTATTTAGCCTCTCTAAACCTCAGTTCCCTCATCTATAAAGTGAAGATAATAATAGTACTTACTTCCAATAGTGGTTGTGAAGATTAAATTAGATAATCCATGCAAAGAGCTCAGTCCACAGGCTGGCACATTCCAAGGGCTCAATCAACATTAGATGGTGGTGGTGATATTATTATTCATGGCAGAGTCTCTCCTTCGCTGCTCTAATACTTCCAGATCTCTCCTACTCTGGTAGTTCTTACTCTTTAGACCCCTCCCTGCATTACTCATCCCTCTGCCCTTGAATATCCCTCACTGTCTCCCAAATACAGCCTCTCTCTCTCTGCATCCTAGCCCCTGCTTCGCTCATCTCTCGGCCTTAGGTGGAACGGAGGGGAAGAGATCCAGAGATGAGAGAGCCAGAATCTCCTAGGATTTATCCAGAAAAGGATAAGGAAGTGTTTGGGGGAGTGGGCTGCTCTGCCCTCCTGGCCCTCGTCCCCCAGTGCTGTCCCGATTCGACCGCCAGAGGGCAGCAAGTGCACGAAGCATAAGCTCTTCGAGACGCTGGTTCTCCAGCAGGTGGCGGGCGAGCGGAGCAGGTGGGAAGAGGTTAGGGATGATGTCCCCAGCCTGAGGTCGCTTCTGCCCTGGGCGACCCCAGCTCCACCATCCGGAGGAGTCACTAGGAGAGCAGTGCCTGGCACCTGGGTACCTGGTCTCCGTCTCCCATCCCTAGCAGCGGAAGTGACATGTAAAAGGGGCACCGGGGCGGTGTGCAGAGGGAGCAGAAGGGTCGTCTGGGGACTCGAAAGAGAAGCTGTTAGTAGAAGAGCGAGGGTGGAAGGGGTGACAGAAAGGAGAAAGGTCCAAGCTAGAGAAACAGGGTCGGCCATGGGATTGGTAGGGATATAAGCCCCAGCAAGGTCCCCAGTGGAGGAAGCCCAATGGGGCGTCTGGCCCATGCCGCTCACCAGGACCAGGTCTTCCTGGAACGAGTGTCTGGACATGGACACCCCGTCCTCTTTTCGCCCTAGCGCCCCTTTATCCCTCCAGAGATCCCTATCCCCGCCCCCGTGTTCGGCCCTCCCACGGCCCCGCCTCTGGGGCGGGCTCCGGGCAGGGCCGGCGCCGCCTCCCCTTCTCCCGGCCGGCCCGGCCGCACAGCCCCGAGCCACCCGGGCAACGAGCGCCGCGTCCCCGGCCTGCCCGGCCCGGCCCGGCTCGGCCTCCCCGCCCGGGTCCACCAACCCGGGCCATGGAGCCGCGTCCCCCGGGGTCCCGCAGGGTAAGCCACCCGGCCCCTCCTCTCTCCCTGGCTCCCGCCGCTGCCGCAGCGGGCGCCCTCCCCCCGCCCCCGCCCCAATCCCCGCCCGCAAGCCCCTGCCCGACTCCCTACCTCTCCGCCTGGTCCTCGGGTTATCCGGCCCATCCCCCACGACCGGCGCGGCCCTAACCAATCTCCGGATCCCATCTGGCGCCCCGCAGCCTGCTGCCACCATACTGGATACCCTGGCCTCTGTTTCTCAGATCCTCGAAGTCCCCCAAATCTTAAGACTTCCCATCAGGTCCTACACCTACCCCCTGATTGCCACCCCGCTGCTCAGATCCCTAATGCAGCCCTGACCCCATCTCAGCCTTAGTCCTCTTCTTAGCATCCCTCCGCCAGCTTCCACCTGCTCTTTGGACATCCTCTAGCCCCCTCTCTTTCCTATTTCATCCTTCCTGCCCCTCAGGTCTCTCCATCCCCGAGATTCCACCCCCTTCCCTTTTTCGCCTTTATTTTGGGGGGATGGGGAAGTGGGGTGGTCAAACAGGGGCAGCGGTGCCATCAGATAAAGGGCAATGGAAGGAAATATAATCAGAGCCCCCCCTCGTGTTCCTGATCTGGTTTCCCCCTTCCCTCCCCCTTGCCCTTCCTGATTCATTTTGCCCCAGCTTAGAGGAGCGATTCCCTTTCATGTCTGCTGTTGGAGGGCAGGTGGGAGGGGACTGTTCTGTGGACTTTTCCAGACAGCGTCTAGGCCAAAATCCTAGGGAAAGGGCTCTGGAGTGGGATGGGCTCTGGGAGACGCTGGCCTCCACCCTCCCCAGAGAGCCCTCATCTAGGTCACCAGGGCCTCTTGACCTTGGCCTGGAGCAGCACTTCAGTGGTTCACATTCCACCTGCGCAGGGATTGGGCCTAGGAGCCTTCACCTTCAGCCCGGTGTCTCCTCACTTCCTGGAGGATGGGGTGGGAAGGACCTACCTGGCTGGGTTGCTGCCCTCTTCTCTGCTTACCCCCACCCCTAGCTGGTGTTCATGGACTTAAACCTGAGGAGTGGGGTGTGCAAAGGAAAAGGCTCTTGCCCTGCAGGAAGGACCTAAGCGGGGGAGGGACTGTTGGCAGGGGATGGATGTTGGGACAGTCAACTCCCAGGTCATCCTCAGGGCACTGGTCCTCAGCCACCCTGGGGAGCAGGCTGAGGTGCTGGGTGGGGCACAGACAGAACCCAGGGCCTCTGTGTCCGCCTCTCCTTCCCACTTCTCTCTCCATACAGTTTTCTTTGATTTAGGTTTCCTGGCCCAGATTGGGTTTCTGTTTGGGCTGAATTCCATTCCCCACCCAGCATGTGAGGACATCCAGGAGCTGAGGGGATCCCTGGGGCAGGGTTGGGGGTCTGTGATTAGGGAGGACTGTCGGCTAGGGGCTGAGAGTCGAGTGCAGTCATGTGTCTCCTCTTTGTGATTAAAGCCTGTCTCCAACTTGGTCTGTCTATCTTTCTGCCAAACACATCGTACATTCACACCGATAAACACACAGCTGAAGATTGCACAACCTGACCATTCATGGCTTCAGCAGATCCCCCGACACAGATATGTTGATCCATAAATGATGTACACACAGCACGTGACACGCCTTCACACTCCACCCCTGCACAGATTGATCATAGCCTGCCTAGACACACACAGACACACCCAGTCTTCCCCTGTTTGGCTTTTCCCCAAAAAGGACCCAGGCTTCCAGGAGGTGAAGAGTAAACCACTGAGACGGGCTGCTTCCAGCCATGGGCAAGCCAGGCAGTGGACATTTGTCTGTCAGCCTGGTTATCTGAACCTGGCTCCTGCCTCTGCTACTGCCAAGTAGGGTGGCCTATTTCACAGGGATGCTGAAGCCCCTTTCTTGACATTAACCCCAAGCAGCCAGTGAGACAACTGAGGGGAGCAGAGAGGAGCCAGGATGTGTGGGCTCTCCAGACCACCTTCTTCACCCTGCTCCGTGTTCCTGTCTCTCACCACTGCCTCCTTGAGAATCATGAAGACCTGGGCACAGGGAGGGCCTCGCCTAAGGAGCTATGGACACCCCCAGTCTCCAGCAACATTTTTTTCCACTTAATCCTAGGAGATAAGGTTTCAGCTCTCATTTGGTTCTAAGCTTATGAGAGATCACCCAGTCCTGCACAACCTCAGCTGCATTCCAGGCTCGCCTCTCCCCGGCCACTGAGGGGCCAGAAGGGAGAAGGAAGAGCAGGGAGGCAGTTATCATGCCTCTGGGCCCCTGGCTTCATCCCCTGATAGCAGAAAGCCTCAGAGAGAAACTCCCATCCTTTCCCTCCTCATGTGAACTCTTGGCAGGACACTGCAAAGACATCTGCTGATCCAGGGTGGGGGCAGAGGCCGTTCCTAATCCCGCCCAGCCCCACAGCCCTGCCCTAGAAGCCCTGTGACCAGAGAGAGGGAGTTCAGAAGATGCCTGGGCTTCCTCAGGCCAGGCTTCTTAGCTTCCCCTTATTCCCCGTTATTCACTGGATCCACCTACTCTCGCCTGAGTTCTTTTACTCCCTCTAGAAACTGCTACTCTTAAGAGGTCCAGGGAGTGAGCATGTTAGGGCAACCTGGGGCTCAGAGATGGGAAGCTAGGAACATCTGTCTCCTTGGCTTGGCTGAAAGGCCGGAAAAGGCTTTAGCTGAAGGCCCTAGGATCTAGGATGCTTTGGGGACTTCCTAAGTGGGCCTCTGGTGGATTAGCTCAGGAAAAAGGTCATTGTGACAGGATTCGATCTTCATGGTATAACAGATGAATGCAGGAGTCCAGGTTCAAATCCCAACTCTGCTACTGAAGCATGCTGTGACCTTGGGCAAGCCACTTCTACTTTCTGTCAAATGGGAGCATTGAGCCAGTGGCTTTCTCAGGGCCCTTCCAGTGCTATGAAGATTGGGCTGGGAGAGAATCAGGGAACCGAAGCTTGGGGCCTTCTGGCCCACTGAGGAGTGGGGAGGAAGCTCTGGGCACTTTGTTTCAGCCCAGCTGCTGCCACTGCTTTTGCTGGGGTCCCTGGCTTACCCCAGCCTGCCTCCACAGATGGACCCTGTGCAGAAGGCTGTACTCTCCCACACTTTTGGGGGACCCTTGCTCAAGACCAAGCGGCCCATCATCTCCTGCAATGTCTGTCAGATCCGCTTCAACTCTCAGGTAAGATACCCAGCCACTCATGCATCCAGGGGGTGGGGCAGGTGGAACAGGGGCTGCGGGACATCTTGTGAGAGGGTCGGGGCTGGGAGCTCTGGGTGAGGGGTGGGGATTAAGGGAGTCTCAGAGGATACTGCAGGAGGGGCGGGAACAATGGAAGCCCTCCAGAGGGACCAGAGATCTTTCTTGGGGGACTCAATTCAACTCCTAATGTTTCCAGACATTCTTCCCTCGCCCTGTAACTTCCTCCCTCAGGGACTGAGGCATTCCTGCCTCAGAACTTCTTAGAACGCAGGTGGCCGTCTGTGTCCGGGTGGGAGCGTGGCCTCTGGCCCGCTGGTCTCGGGTGCGGGGCTGACTTGTGTCACCGGCCCCCCTGCAGAGTCTGTGTACCTGCCTTGTTGTTGTTCAGTCCCTCAGTCGTGTCCGACTCTGCGATCCCAAGGACTGAAGCCTACTAGGCTCCTCTGTCCATGGGATTTCCCAGGCAAGAATACTGGAGTGGGTTGCCATTTCCTCCTCCAGGGGATCTTTCCGACCCAGGGATCAAACCTGAGGCTCCTGTGCTGGCAGGCAGGTTCTTTACCACTGAGCCACCAGGGAAGCCCAGTGCCCTCCCTGGCCTCTGCTAAACTCCTCCCAGCACCCCCCACTTCCCTCTAACCTCCTGGTTTCCTCCTCTCTCCAAATCACACCCAAGGCCTGGCCCCTACTGCTCTCCTGTGGGAAAGTCTTTCCCATGGGAGAAGACATTCAAACCTAGGTGTCAGAACCGATGTATCTGGCCTCCCAGATTATCCCCCTCTGAGGCTCCCTTTTCTATGGGTCTGTAGGGGACTCTGTGGGGTGCAGGTTCTGAGAGCTTTTGGAGAAAAACAGCACAGCCTCATTCTGCTGAGTAGGGGAAAAGAAAGCATGTTCTATTTCTCTCCCCAGTACACACATACACACACACACACACACACACACACACACACCATGCTGCCAGACTCGCACGCCACTGCCCCACCCTGGGCTGTCAATCTTTTCCTGCCTATCCACACCTTTTATTTCTGCTTTACCCTGTCTGGATGTTTTTGTGGTTCCAGGATTGTGTATTCTTAGCAGAGGAGGCACGCAGGGTGGGGGTGGGGCCAGGACCAACTCAGATTTAGACTTCACCTTGACCTTGACCCCAAGAACCCCCTCTCTCAACCCTGGCTCCACTCACTGTGAGACTGGAGGGGCCCAGGGCCCAATGGTGGGCAGCCCTCCCCTCTTTCTGCCCTCTCTCACTCCCCCCACCCCCACCCCCGACCAAGCAGCTCTGTTTTGACAGCTGTCTCTGTTGCTGTCTCTGTCTCCAGAGCTGGGCTTGGGGCCAGGGTCCTCCAGGGTGTCCACAGAGGCCTCAGGGAAAATGAGACCAGGGGGGAGTATTCAGGGTAGAGCCCAGGCTTCAATGCTCCTGGGACTCCCAGCTTGAGCGTGGAAGCAGCAAAGCTGGATGCTGGGGCCAGGGGATACAGGCCCAGAGAGGAGATGCAGACTGGCTGGATTGCCCGGCCCCTCCCATTTCCCCTATTGGAGCGAGAGGGCTTCCCAGGTGGTGCTAGTGGTAAAGAACCCACCTGCCAATGCAGGAGACATAAGAGACTTGGGTTATGTCTCTTCCCTGGGTTGGGAAGATCGCCTGGAAAAGGGCATGGCAAACACTCCAGTATTCTTGCCTGGAGAATCCCATGGACAAAGGACCCTGGCTGGCTACAGTCTACGGGGTCACAAAGAGTCGGACACGACTGAAGCGACTTAGCACGCATAGATGTAAGTTCCCTTTCCCTCAGCCCTGGATAAGGTGGGAAGCCTGAGTCAGCAGCCAGGTGCTGGGTGAGGTGGTGGGGTAGAGCCCGGGCTAGATGGGGACTGAGGTTCCCCACAACTGAGCCCCAGGAATAATCAGGGCTCCTCAGTGTGGGGCTTTACATATCCCTGGTATGGGGAGAGCTTTTACTGTAGCCCACTGAGACCACCCCAGGATCTGATAGATCCGTGGGAAGAACATTCAGATGAAATGTGATCTCAGATTGCCTTCTCTTCCTCCATCTCTAAAGAGCCAGGCTGAGGCACACTACAAGGGTAATCGCCATGCCCGAAGAGTCAAAGGCATCGAGGCTGCCAAGACCCGAGGCAGGGAGCCCAGCGTCCGGGAACCAGGAGACCCAGCTCCCCCAGGCAGCACGCCCCCAAATGGAGATGGTGTAGCCCCCCGTCCAGGTAAGTCCAACACCCCTACACCCTTCAACGGATCTTGTCTCCTCCATTCTGTCCCCACTCCCAGAACTCTCCTTTGCTTTCATCTCTCTTCCTCAGCCCCCATCCCACCCCCACCCAAGGTGAGTCCTGCAGCCAAACACAGTGATGCAAAATTTCCATCCTGTCACCCCGACTCCCGCCCCAGCTCCTCAGCAGAGTCCCCACTCTCTGTCCTCCCCACTGCCCAGTGACTCAGAGAGGGGCTAGGGTGAGGCCACCTGGCAGACTTCCTCAAGAAAAAGAGAACCATCAAATGCAGGGAGAGGCCCCTTCATGGGGCAGAGGAACAGAGGAAAGAATCAAGATATCTGAGGGCCTGCCCATGGAGGCTCCCCGCTCCACCGGGGAGGACTGAGCCCAGGAAACCCAGGCAACTCCCTGGGTGATCTTGGGTAGATCTTTTGACCTCTCTAAGCCAGAATTTTCTTTCTGGGGACATGAGGGCCTGAGACTTGAAGATCTGTGAGATTCTTTCTCCCTCATGGCTATGGCCATCCTCAACCATATTCCCAGCCAAGAAACCAGAAAGAAGGAATATCAAGACAGGAAGATCTGAGCCACCCCCATCCCCAGGATTACCACATCAGATGTCAGTCAGGGTCAACTTCAGGGAGACTCAGCAAACCCATGTTCTCCTTGTCCTTGCCTGTCCTTCCTGCCCCACCCTAAGAATGAGAACCGGGAAACAGGTCCCCACTCTCACCACACACACACACACACACACACACACACACACACACACACTGTCCTCAGGGATGCACGGATAGGGCAAGCAGGTGAGCTGAGTTCTACTTGTGTTCTAGCTGCTTCTTAGCCCGAACATCTTGTATTCATTTGGTAATGTCTCTGTCAAAGGGGCTGACGATGGTGGTGATGTAGCTAACACTGCCTGTCTAGCACCATTCTCAATGCTTAATGTATACTACCTCACTGAGTTCCTGGGGTACCTCTCTAAAGAGATAAGGAAACCTGTCCTGCTTTTGAAAGCCAGGAGGGCCTGTCCAGATTGAGATATGAGTGTGCTCTCTGGATTGGGATGGAGATAAAGGATGGCAGAAATGAGGAAGAGAGGGGAAAAAAAATGAGAAAGATCCCAAGATGGACCAACAAATGGACATCTGCATGGCTCAGGGGGGTCCCCTCCCACCAGCCCCCCATCCCCACCCCTACTCCCACCCCTGGCCTCTCCCTGACCCGGAAACTGGATCAGCCACTGGAGCAAGAATGGGAGCGCTTGAGTTTCCCCTGTGCAGAGGCCAGAACCCAGTGCTGAGGACTGGGGCCTGTGCATCTTTAATCGAGCCATGAATTATAGAGCAGCCCACATCCCTGTTTCTTCCCTCTCCGGTTCTGCTGTTTCTGTTTCCCTTTCGCCATGTCTGTGTGTGTCTCTCCCAGGCTCTCCTCACCTCGCTTCGGCCCCTTCCTAGAGTTCTTTGGCATGCCTCCCCAGGGACTGGGCAGGCCTCTGAGAGGGGGCTGGCCGGGCAGAAAGCCCAGGCTGGCTGGCAGGCCTTGGAGGGGAGATTCTTTGCTTCATGCCCCTCTCCCCCTGGCTAGACTGGCTGCCAGCTTCACCCTGGCTGAACGGGAGGCTGGTGGGTCTGGACCCGTCAGCCTCCCAGCTTACGAAGAGCGAGCCAGGCGCTGGAGTCTCACACCCAGCCTGCGGCAGCTGGACCACACGTGGCTCTGGACCACATGTGGCTCTGGTCCAGGACATGAGTGCATGCATGTTGTCACAGGGTGGGGACTCCTGGGCCCCTGCCCTCCAAGAAATGGGGGTAGGTCTCCTCCACATAAAGAATCTTCTCCAAAAGCTATCTGGGATGATCCCTATGTTTCTCCCCCAATGACAGTTTCCATGGAGAATGGAGTGGGTCCAGCCCCAGGATCCCCAGAGAAACAGCCTGGCTCCCCATCCCCTCCCAGCATTCCGGAGACTGGTCAGGGTGCGACCAAGGGTGAAGGGGGGACTCCAGCCCCAGCTTCCCTGCCTGGGGGTAGCAAGGAAGAGGAGGAGAAGGCCAAGCGACTGCTCTACTGTGCTCTGTGCAAGGTGGCAGTGAACTCCCTGTCCCAGCTCGAGGCACATAACAAAGGTACCGACTCTCCCTCCTGCCCCTGCAAGGCCCTGTCCTCACCCACTACTGCCCCCTACCTCCCAGCTCCACGGTTTCCCCCATGCCTGACCCTCTAAGACCAGCCTGTCTCCCTCCCTAAGCATCTCCCTCATTCCTTAGCCCCTTGCCTCCTCAGTTGCCTCTCCACCCCCTCCCTACCTTATTTCTTGTAATTATGACCCTCCCCTGACCCACCTTTGAAAGGGCCACAAGGGGCTTGGCAAACCCCCACACTTGATGCAGCCCCTCAATATTGTAATTGGAAATGTGGGTATTTGAGGCCTAGTTGGCCTGGAGAACTTTTCTCCATCCCTAACCCCCTGCCCTCTGTGGGCTCCAGGTACTAAGCACAAGACAATTCTGGAGGCCCGAAGTGGACTGGGCCCCATCAAAGCTTATCCTCGGCTGGGGCCTCCCACTCCTGGGGAACCAGAGGCCCCTGCCCAGGACCGAACCTTCCACTGTGAGATCTGCAATGTCAAGGTCAACTCGGAGGTCCAACTGAAACAGGTGGGTCTGAGGCCCTTCCCGAGAATTCTCGGGAGTACACCTGCTAAGGGGGAGCTTGGGGGAGGACATTTCCTCAGGGTCCCCCTTTAGTGCCACAGAAGGGGCAGGCCCAGGTGCTGAGGTGTGAGCTTCCTGTTTACCCGTGGCTCACGGTCCCCTACCCACTGGTCTTTACAGCACATTTCCAGCCGGCGGCACCGAGACGGAGTGGCCGGGAAGCCCAACCCACTACTGAGCCGTCACAAGAAGCCTAGGGGCGCTGGAGAACTAGCGGTGAGGCCTGGACGATGGAAAATTTGGCCAAAGCGGGGTGGGGGTGGGGGGGGACCCGAGGGGGGGCAGGGAGGAGACGGAATGCTGGCCGCCCTGGGAGAGGTGGAGTTGGCCAGGCCACAGAATGACTATTCCCTCTCCCCTCCCCGCCCTCTTCCCCCTGCAGGGCACGCTGACTTTCTCCAAGGAACTGCCCAAGTCCCTGGCCGGCGGCCTGCTCCCCAGCCCCCTGGCGGTGGCTGCAGTGATGGCAGCGGCAGCAGGCTCCCCGCTGTCTCTGCGCCCGGCTCCAGCCGCACCTCTTCTCCAGGGACCGCCGATCACCCATCCCCTGCTCCACCCCGCTCCCGGGCCCATCCGAACTGCGCACGGACCCATTCTCTTCTCCCCCTACTGACCTGAAACCTGAACCCTGAATCCCCTCCCATTCAACCTCCCCCCACCAACCTCCAGCCGGGACCCAGGCCTCTGGGCGCCCAGCCCGCCCCTCCTCCCGGCACTCCCTGAATGATCTCTCTCCCTCCCCCCCACCCCGAGGTACGGGGTTCCAGGAAAGGGGAGGGGTAGCGGGGGAGGGGGGCTTCAGAAGGGGGGGAACACCCCAGATCTCAGGGAACCCCGCCCCCTGCCCTTCCCTCTCCCCTAGAAAAGGGGGGGCCGTCTCACCCCCGAGCCCCCTTGGAGACACCCCCCCTCCCAAAAGCCATGTCCATCCAGCCCCTTCCCCCCCAACCTAGCACAAAACGGGGTTCACAAGCCATGGTCGGGGTCCAGGGGGCAGAAATGGATTTTCTTGGCAATAAGCGGACTCTGGGACTCCGGCGCCCCCTACCCCCAAACTGAAGCGCTTCCGTGAACACCCCTGTCCTCCGCAGGGGGAGGGGAGCAGGCGGGATCCTGGGTCCCTCATAAGCACTTTGGTTTTACCGCCTGCAACCTCACTGTGCCCGCCCCGCATCATGCCCCAGCCCAGGTCTAGCCGGGCCCACGGGCAGCACTTAGGGGCATCTCTGGCATTTGGGTGGGACCAAGTAGATGCCCCTATAGACCTAGTCCCTCACCTTCTTCCTTCCCAGTCCGGATTCCATTCTTTTCACCAGCACCCATCGCCCAAGGGGTACCAAGGGGGGCAAGGGGTGTCCAGTCCAAGCCCACCCCCGCCTCGCCTTCCGCAAAACTGTGAGCAAAAAGCAATAGAAGCCTCGCCCCCGCCCCGCCCCTTTCCGCAGGATTTGCAGTCTGTAGCCTCCTCCATCCCAGCTCCTAGACCTCACGGCTGTCCCCTCCCCCCCAGACACCTCCACTGCACAATTCGGGCGGGGTCGTGACCTTCCTTCCCTCCACCCCTTTTGCTTTCCGTATCGTCAGCCCTCCCAGCACCGACCCGGGAGAGGGACGGGCCCCACTGGCCTTCCCCTCCACATCAACTCTTTCTGCTTGACGATGTAGCAACCCCGGCCCCCCACCCACGTCTTCCCCTTTTCCCAGTCCCTGACAATAAAATCTGGATTCGTTGCCCTCCGTCCCCCAGACTCAGACTCTCAATCTTTGCCCGCTGTTTTGGGGAGCAATTCCATCAGAAAGGGTGTGTGTGTGTGTATGATGGGGGGTGGGGGGCGGGGAACGGCACACAGGAAAGAGAGCCAGGAGGAGGAGGGGGACGGGAAAACCGAGCTGGGAGGAGGCAAGATTCGAGGCTTGCGCAAAGCGAGCAATACCCATCCCGCTCAGCCCCACTCCGGCCCAGCTCAAGTGTCAACTTGGCCCTGGGGAATCATTTCGAGTCCAGGTCTCGGATTGCAGCCACGGCTGTTGACAATTCGTCGCAACTCCACCAGGCGGCGACAACGACATGGAAAAGAAAACCTTGGGGCTAAGACGCTCCAGTGCAGGGTCAGCGTCTCGAGGTCCTAGGGAGACAGGTGTCAGACCTGGTCTCAGACAAAGAAAGGATCCAGACTTTTGTGTCTCTAGTGGGAAACCCACGCCAGCGACACTCAAAGCACAGGGAGATGGGAGGAGAGACCTGGGAATCTGAGCTCTAGGCTTTATTCAGCTCCATAAAATAGTGACCTTGCGGTTAGTCCTCAACTTCCCCATCTGCAAAATGAGTAAGTTTTTTGGGTCTCTTAAAAGTTCGTTTGATTTCATGGATCAACGACTAAAGAGCTGGGACCGTGCTGTTTACAATGATACTAGAATGCCTTCTCATCTGGTTCCCTAAGCGGTCTGTAGGACAGGAAGGCGCACTTCACTAACTGCCTCTCACATGATGCTGGGGGGAGGGGTCTCTCCATCTTCAGAATTCGGCTCAACCACACACTCCCAAGAGCAGCCAGTGATTCTGTGACCCACCTCCCTCTAGCCCCGCAGGGCAGCAAGAAGGTCAACAAAAAAGGCCAGACCGGAATCCAGCCTCTACGTGGGCTCATCCTGAGTTGCATCTTCTTTGCTCACTTCCACCTCTCTACCCACTTCCCAGTCTTGCAGAAGAAAGGGGGAGGGAAAGTGGGATGGGGACTGTTAAAGAGGAAGATGAGGGAAAGCGGGCCTCCTGAGTTAGTTACCAAGTGGGGCGTGGGAGTTTCCTATAGGTTCAGAAATAGAATCCAACAAGGAGTTTGAGGGGTTTTGTGTGTGTGTGTGTGTGTGTGTGTGTGTGTGTGTGTGTGTATTTGTTTTGTTTTCAGGTTGATCTAGCTCAAAAAAGAGCCTGCTGCTGCTGCTAAGTCGCTTCAGTCGTGTCCAACTCTGTGCAATCCCATAGACGGCAGCCCACCAGGCTCCCCCATCCCTGGGATTCTCCAGGCAAGAACACTGGAGTGGGTTGCCATTTCCTTCTCCAATGCATGAAAGTGAAAAGTGAAAGGGAAGTCGCTCAGTCGCGTCCGACTCTTAGCGACCCCATGGAGCCTAGAGATCTAGAAATCTGAGGGGCAGAAGTGGCCAGACAGGAAAGTGGGTGGAGAAAAGTAGGGCTGGATCACATGTGGAGAGAGGGGGGTGGGGACTGGAAGAAATCTGGGTTAGAGGAGCTAGGATATTAGCATATCCCGCAGGTACCTCAAATCTGGTATAAAACTGAATTCATTATTTACCGCCTTCCTAAGCCTGCTATGCTTCCCACATTCCCTATCTCATTGATTAAGAGAACCACTCCCACCTGGAAAAGTGGGCATCCTCCTAGTCTTCCCTCCTTCTAACCCTTTTTCCTATGAGTCATTAAATAAATCCTATCTGCCTCTCAATAACCTATGGATCCTGATCATTGTTCTCAATTCCCACAACCACCGTCCTAACCAGGACTGGCTACATGATTTGTGGTGTCCAGTGTCGTAAGTAGTAAGGAAATTTCAGCAAAGAAGCCCATATTTCACTAGTTAAAGCCAAATGAGTAGGACCGGAGGCAAGGGAGGAAGTGGCTGAGGTTGGGTAACTGGGGCGTTTCTTGTTCTTTCAGGCCAGTATAATAGGAGCAGAGCACCTCCTGTTTGAAGCCTGACTGCCCACCAGAAAGGACTGTGCTTCGAGTGAGTTGAACTTCTTCCGCTGAAGAGAGATTTGAAGGCTGGGAGACTCAGGTGAGTACTTTTGTGGTGGATATACTTTTATATTCTCTGTCTCATCTCCCAGGTGGTAAAAACAAACAAACAAACAATAAAAAAAACTGAGGCCTGTTATGTGTGTGTGGCAGAAGGGACTATAGATAGATAGATAGAACTATTATGAATACAGAGGAGAAGGGACTCCTGGGAGGTCTTAAAGGACAGGGGAGACTATCTAGATGGATATTGAAAAGGCTTGGAGATGGGAGTAGACAGAAACTTCATAGATAAAATAGATAAACATTTGGGAAAATCTTTGAGAATGGGAAAGAGGAGGTTGGGGATCTTGGGATGAAAAGGCTTGGGAATGGCTCTGGAGCCCCTGGCACAAACAGTTCAGGTGCCTGGAAGCCCAGAGTTATTCGAGAGATCTGACTTCAAGGTCAGGTTGTGACTTCCTCTTCTCCCCACCCCTTTCAGCTTCCATCATGTGGAACACTTCTGACGTCAACTTCTCCTGCTACCATGAGTCTGTGCTGGGCTATCGTTACGTGGCAGTTAGCTGGGGAATTGTGGTGGCCGTGACGGGCACCGTGGGCAATGTGCTCACCCTGCTGGCCTTGGCCATCCAGCCCAAGCTCCGAACCCGCTTCAACCTGCTCATCGCTAACCTCACAGTGGCTGATCTGCTCTATTGCACCCTTCTCCAGCCCTTCTCGGTGGACACCTACCTCCACCTGCACTGGCGCACCGGTGCCACCTTCTGCCAGATCTTTGGGCTCCTCCTTTTTGTATCCAACTCTGTCTCCATCCTCACTCTCTGCCTCATCGCCCTGGGACGCTATCTCCTCATTGCCCACCCTAAGCTCTTTCCCCAAGTTTTCAGTGCCAAGGGCATAGTGCTGGCACTGCTGAGCACCTGGGTGGTGGCTGTGGCCAGCTTCGCTCCCCTCTGGCCAATTTATATCTTGGTGCCCGTAGTCTGCACCTGCAGCTTTGATCGCATCCGAGGCCAGCCCTACACCACCATCCTCATGGGCATCTATTTTGTGGTTGGGCTCAGCAGTGTCGGCGTCTTCTATTGCCTCATCCACCAGCAGGTGAAGCGAGCAGCACAGGCACTGGATCAGTACAAGCTGCGCCAGGCAAGCATCCGCTCCAGCCATGTGGCTGGGGCACACGAGGCTGTGCCTGGTCGTTTCCAGGAGCTAGACAGTGGGCTGGCATCAGGAGGACCCAGCGAGGGGATTTCATCTGAGCCAGTCAGTGCTGCCACCACCCAGACCCTGGAAGGAGACTCATCAGAAGTCAGGGACCAGAGCAACAGTAAGGCAGCTAAGCAGATGGCAGAGAAAAACCCTCCAGGAGTGGCTGCCAAGGCCAGGATGACTAAAGGAGCCCAGAGAGCTCAGGACTCTCCATCAGAGTTTGGGAAGGTAACCCGGATGTGTTTTGCTGTGTTCCTCTGCTTCACCCTGAGCTACATCCCTTTCTTGCTACTCAACATCCTGGATGCCAAGGTCCAGGCTCCCCGAGTTGTCCACATGCTCGCTGCCAACCTCACCTGGCTTAATGGCTGCATCAACCCTGTGCTGTATGCAGCCATGAACCGCCAGTTCCGCCAAGCCTATGGCTCCCTCCTGAGACGAGGGCCCCAGAGTTTCCATAGGTTCCATTAAAACTGTGTCCCCAGTCACCAGAATCTGGGATTGTCCCTTCCAGAACTAAGGTGGCCAGCTGTTACAGGAATAGGTGAAAGTGAGACCTGTGGGAATTTTCATGGACAACCACCCCTCAAACTCCCCAAACCTGGCCTCTCCACGCTTCACTCAACATTTCAGCTCTAGGCTGCTCAAGATGCATTATTAATTATTAATAAATGAATTCTATCCTCTTCATGTTCAGGTGTGATCTGTGGGGAAGAAGAAAATAGGCCAGGATTGGTTTGCAGCTGGAACCTAACAGTTGAGGGTTTGCTGCTGCTGCTGCTAAGTCGCTTCAGTCGTGTCCAACTCTGTGCGACCCCATAGACGGCAGCCCACCAGGCTTCCCCGTCCCTGGGATTTTCCAGGCAAGAACACTGGAGTGGGTTGCCATTTCCTTCTCCAATGCAGGAAAGTGAAAAGTGAAAGTGAAGTTGCTCAGTCGTGTCCGACTCTTCGCAACCCCATGGACTGCAGCCTACCAGGCTCCTCCGTCCATGGGATTTTCTAGGCTTTGGGGGGACATAAGTCAGAGCAGGGGCAGGAAGCAGAAACTTGGGACAGCCTTCAGCTGAGGGGTTTCCAGGTATAAATCATGTGAGTTGGTTTAAGAGGATTAGCCTGCCTCTTTTTTTAAAAAAAATCAATTACCATTAGCTTCCCAGGTGGCGCTAGCAGTAAAGAACCCACTTGCAAATGCAGGAGACATAAGAGACACTGGTTCAATGCCTGGGTCAGGAAGATCCCCTGGAGGAGGGCATGGCAACCCACTCCAGTATTCTTGTCTGGAGAATCCCATGGACAGAGGAGCCCGGCAGGCTACAGTCCATAGGGTTGCAAAGAGTCGGACACGACTGAAGAGACAGCATGCACGCACACCCTTAGCGGATGCCAGACAACCAATTCTTCTTTTTTTTTTTTTAATATTTTTTTATTTGGTTGCCACGGATCTTAGCTGCAGCATGAAGGATCTCTCCTTGCGGTGCTCGGACTCTCTAGCTGTGGCGAGCTCTGCAGCATGTAGGATCTTAGCTCCCTGAACAAGGATCGACCTTGTGTCCCCTGAATTATTACAAGGTGAATTCTTAACCACTGGACCACCAGTAAAGTCCCTATTAGCCTGCCTTTTTGTTTAACTGAAACTCCAATATTTTGGCCACCTGATGCGAAGAGCTGACTCAAATTTGAAAAGACCCTGATGTTGGGAAAGATTGAAGGCAGGAGGAGAAGGGGACAACAGAGGATGAGATGGTTGGATGGCATCACCGACTCAATGGACATGGGTTTGGGTGGACTCCGGGAGTTGGTAATGGACAGGGAGGCCTGGTGTGCTGCTGTTCATGGGGTCGCAAAGAGTCGGACATGACTGAGCAACTGAACTGATTTGTTTAACTTCCCAGAAATGGCCCCCACTCTAGCTACTGCTGCCAGGATGACCCATCACAACAGTTTTTTTTTTCAACACAAAAAAATTTTGAAATCCAGCTTTGATAGCCACTCCAGTTGAGTCCAGCCCCCTGACCCTTGCCCAGTCCAAAGAGAATGGACATGGGGGAAAACTCCTCTCTCTGTGGAAATGGAACTGAGCTTAACCAAAGCAGTGGCAGGCAGGCATTCTAGCTGCCCTAGCAGGATCACACTGCTTGGAGATAATTCACCTGGGTCCTGGCCCCTCCTCTTCCCTCAGACTTGCTCTTGTCATCCTGGGTTACAAAAGTTACAAAAAGACTCTAGTTAAGAAGGCCCAGGGGCCAGGCTAAGGGGAGGTCACACCACTCCCTTCCTCCAATGTGACCGATATCCTGTCATCCGTGTGCACATGCATGAACTCAAAGCACCTGTGGCCACCAGGTGACGCTGGTTCTCTGTGTTTCCCTTCTGGCTTCCCTATGAGGACAGAAGGTATCATCAGCAAGACAGGGAGTCCAGAGATACTACCACCCTCCTGGCCAGTAAGGGCAGAGATCCAGGAATCCCCACCCCTCCTTTTTGCCCACAGTTTAGGAAGAAAAGTGAAGAATTAGACACTTATTATTCATGAGATATTTACTGTCTACCTAGCTGGGGTGGGTGGAAAGAGTGGGCACTGTGGATAGAATGTGAGTCATGTTGGTGACACTGCTCTGGCTGCATGTATCCCTTCCCTGCCCATAAGTCCATGGTTTGAGAGAACAATGTCCAGAGAGAAGAAGATGAGAGCAGAAAGAACCATAGTCAGAGTGGACAAATTGATACTCTCACGTTCAACACACCTCCAGGGCCCAAGAGTCCTGCTTCCTAATAAGCAACATGTATTTTTGAGTGTCCTCCTTCCACAAAAATCACAGCAGCCTGTACAGAATCAAGTTCAGATGACTGAGCTGGGGGTCCAGACAGGTAGGGGTGAACAGCAAGACCAATAAAGATCATTGGCCTGGGAGTATAGATACCAGGGCTCCAGTCAAGGCTCTCTGATAATTTGTTCTGTGAATTGGAGCAGGAACCTGAGTCATCTTGGACCTCAGGTTTTATCATCTGTACAAAGATGCAGGTGGGGCTGCACTCTTACCATGCACATTATACTGTCCTAAATCCTGTAAATATATTATTTTGTGTAATCTTCACAAAATTTACCATAAGCTATCTGTTATAATGAGCTTCCCAGGTGGTGCCAGTAGTAAAGAATCCACTTGCCAATGCAGGAGATGTAAGAGACTCGAGTTCGATCCCTGGGTTGGGAAGATCCCCTGGAGGAGGAAATGGCACCCCACTCCAGTATTCTTGCCTGGAAAACCCCATGTACAGAGGAGCCTGGTGGGCTACAGTCCACGGGAGTCACAAAGAGTTGGACACGACTGAGCATCTGAGCATAACTATTATAATCTTTTGCTTAAAAAATAAGTAAATAATGCACAAATAGGGCAAGCCATTTGTCTAAAGTCTAAGGGTTAGTAAGTGATATGATCATGATTTGAGAACTGGAAGTCTGACTTTAGTACCAGTCTACATGTCTAACCACAGTAAGACCGAAACTTTTCTATAACTAGAATCAAGTGATCAGATGACCCCTAAAAATCCTTCCTGCTCAGACCTTCTAAGATTCTCAAAGTTGAGAGTTCTCTGCAGGGGTTGTAAAAGGCTCCACTTTTCATATTCTTTGAAGGCGATTCAAAAGCTCTGGCAAGTAGAAATGAGCAGCAATAGGGATTGAAGTTAGACCTCAGGAGGGACTTCCCAATCCTCAGTCACTGGAAAAAATGACTCAAGAGGACACGGGAAACCCTAGAGTCTGAGACCAAACGGGACACATCATAGCGAGAAAGTAACCCCCTCCTCTCTCACCCTCAACAGCCCCACACATATACCCCACCCCTAATCTCCATAGGCGCTGAGTGAGGGGAAAAGAGAAGGAAGATTATGCCTCAGGCTCGTTCTCTCTCTTGCGTGTGTGCACGGCGCGCGTGTCCACGCACGAGGTCCCTCGTGGTGCGGAGCTCACGCGTATCTTGGGCCAGTGTATGCATTTGTCTTGGGGAACTGTTTCACGGGGGCCCTCCTGAGGGTGTCAGTGTCGGTCTCTCTTTTTTCTTTATCTCTGTATCCCGCCAGAGCCCCAGCTCTATCGCTGACTTTCTGACGCTATCTCTCAAGGCTTCTCTTTGTCTCTCTCCATCTGTCCGTCTCTCCTCTACGCTGTGTTCAGCGCTTGTACCTCCGTTATCGCCCTTTTTTCTCCGCAGCTCTTTCTCTCGCGCCTGCACCCCGCCCCCTCCCCTGTCCCCCGCCCCTGCAGCTCTCGCTCGTACGCACACTCTCTCTCTTTCTCTGTCTCTTACAGGCAGATTTATGGTCAGCCCAGGGCCTTTCATTGGCCAAGCGCTGACAGGACTTGATTTAACGCCGCCTCTCATTGGCTGATCTTGACAGGCCGATTTACGAGTCACTCTACCATTGGCCAAACCGCCTTAGCTCTGATTTATGGCTCAGTGGCGGCGGGGAGAGGGGGGCGCAGCTTGGGAAGTGAGGACGCCCCTCCCCTCTGCACCGCTTCCGTCTCCCTCTCCCCTGCTTTTTCTCTCCTTGCTCTCCCTCCCCTCCTGGAACCGCATTCCCTATACCTATTCCTCAAGCTTTCTCCTCCTCTTTCATCCATTGGGAGAGGAAAATGGGGTGTGGTGGTGGTAGGAACTGAAGCAGATGAGGGGGTCTGAAGGGGTAAATAGGACCTGAGGAATCCGCGGGGTAGGATGGGGTACAGTAGGGAGAGAAAAGGAGATTGGAGAGGGAGAGAGAATCCTGAGCTGAAGGGGAAACTGAGGAGGCGCAGTGAGTGACAGAGGAAAAGGAAGACTGAGGAGAAAGGAAAGCCGAGGGAGAGAAAGGGAGGGTGTGAGAAGACTGAAAAGGGCGCGTTTGAGGGGGCTAATGGGCAGAAGCGGGGAGATGGGGGCACAGAGGGGGACTTTTCTCTTCAAACCTCACTATCCAGACAGAATAAGAGATGAAAATTTCCTCTTCAGACAATGGTTCTGAAAAGGGAGAGACTTGGAGGAGCAAAGGCGTAGAGAAAAGCGCAGCAGAGAGGCAAGAGGGGCGCAGGAAAGAACTAGAAGGTAATAGCAAGGAAAGAGGGATGGAGAACTAATCGAGAAGACAGAACTAAGTTTGTTTTTTATTTCAGGGCAGGGAGTGAGAAAAGGCTAATTCCTAGAGGAAATATTGAGAGCCGCAACTCCTCCTCTCAACGAAGACCCACAGGCGTCAGCCTGGGGATAAGTCAGACACCGCCCCCAGGAGATGTTCGGTTTCCTCAAGGCTGCAGTAGGCTCCCCTTCCCCACACCTCACTCCTCCCCTTGCCCACCTCCCCAGTTAAATTTATGAGTTCAGGGCTGGCCTTCAGGAATTAGGAATATTTATGCTTCTTTGAGAGTGAGGTTTGGAAGGTGATAAATAAGGGGCCGTTGGTGGGGGGGTGCAGCTGGGGGCTCCTATTTTTAGCGTGGCCACTTTCCCTAGCCTCCCCCCTCCTCCACCTACCAGTTCTGTCTCATCCTGAGCCAGAGAAGGGAACACTGAGGTGGGGAGTGGGTTTCAGATATCAGGAAGGGGCTTTGACTATCCTGGAAAGCCCCTCAGAGGACTGCAGAGCTTTGCAGCAGAAAGGATTGAAGGCTGATGGGGGAGGAATTTTCCACTCATCCTGGCATTCTTATAGCCCCTGGAGTGCAGTTACAGCATTTTCTGCAGAAGATGGAGAGAAATGGGGAGAAGCCAGTTTCCCCTGTTACCCCCTAAACTCAGTTGCTGAGGAATAAAAAAGAGGAGCCAGTAAATGTAGGGGCAGGTTTCTCTGGCTTGTCATTTCCCTCACAGAGAGAGGAAGATTTGAAATGCCACCCCACCGCCACCACCACAGGCTGGGTCCCTGGGAAAGGAAGCCAGGAATGTGGGGCTCAGGGCATCTCCTAGGAGTCTCAGCCTATCCGCCCCCACTGCTGGCTGAGAATTAAAAACAGCCAGTAATTCAGGATACCCCTTGCCCTGGGCCTCCAGGAAATGAGAGAGGGAGAGAGGATCTTCCCTGTGGATCTACATGACTTCTCCAGCCCTCAGCTTTAGGAGCCATGTCTGTGACCCTCAGCTCAACTGGAGGGCTTGCTCTGGGCTTGGGGAGGTAGTGAACAAAGATGAGGGTCCCTGATATAGAGGAACCTAAAGAGAGCAGAGGGAGCTAGGGAAGAGCTGCCCCCTCCCTCCACATGTACACAGTGGGCCTCCCATCCACTCTGGCCTCAGCAAGGATGGCTGCACATAAACACACACACACCCTCCCACCCCCAGACTGTGCCGCCTGGAGTGGGAGAAGGGAGGGAGAGAAAGGTCTAGACTGGCCCTTTAAGAGCCACTTAGGGTCAGAAAGCCTGGGCTACAGAGAGGGGAAGGAGCTGATGTCAGAAGACGGATGGGCAGCAAGATGGGGATTGATGCTAATGGGGGAGTTAAAGCTAAGTACCCAGACACTCAGAGGGCAGAACTGCAGATCTGTCTTCCTTATGCTTACCCCCCTTCCCCAAACCAGGGCTGTAAATCTGCCTTCTCAATTGGGGGAAGGGGGAGCCAGGAAAAACGAGATGCTGGAGATGCTCACTTCTCCCTTTTCCTATTTTTTTTTCCTTACCCTGTGCAAATCCTCCCACGCACCCACCCCTGCCCCACCATTCTTTTGTCCTTTCCCAGTCTCTGCTCCCAACCCATGAGCCTTTCCCACTGAAATTTCCAAATTTGGGCTTTCCATTGAGAATTAAGAGGATGGTTTCAGCTTGCAGAATTTAAAAAGAAACCACGAGAATGTCTCCTTCATCAGCCCCTGGGTAGGAATGGTTTGGTGGGGCTGTGTTGAGAGACTGGTAGACAGACTAGAAGCTCCCAGTTGCCTTGGTTTCTCTTCCCTCCATCCTTTTTTCACTTGGAGGTAATTCATCCGAGCATCCTTCTCCTGAAACAGTGGGGTGAAGGCAGAAAGCAGGATGTCAGGGAGGGGGAACCAGGAGTTGGAAGTGGTGCAGCTTCAGAGTTGGGTTTTTGGAGGCCTCTGACATGCTGAGATTCTGGAGGGCTAGTGGGGCTCCAAGGGCGGCTAGGGAAGCTGCAGGAGCTGTCCACTGAAAGATATATGGTCTAGTTTCTCGGAAACTCCTGGATCATACCATTCCCTCTCCTTGAGCACACACCCTGCCTGCTGAGTAGAGACAATTTCGGGCCAATAGTCTATTTACTGTAAAGGCAGGGTCCAGCTGCTCCCCATCCTCTCAGTAGGCAGTGGGGGATCTCAGGGAGGCAGGTCTTCTCAAAGGGACTGGAGCTAGCAAGTGTTAATTGCTCAGTCGTGTCCGACTCTGACTCTTTAGACTGTAGCCCACCAGGCTTGTCCATAGAATTCTCCTGGCAAGAATACTGGAGTGGGTTGCCATTCCCTTCTCCAGGGGATCTTCCAGACCCAGAGACTGAACCCAGGTCTCCTGCTTTGCAGGCATATTCTTTACTATCTGAGCCATCAGGAGCTAGTTACTCTTGGGGAATTTCATTTCTTCCTTTGATTTCAGGTGAGATGGTATCTTCCATCTTTCAAGACCTACAGTCACCTTTATCTCCCTCTTTGCTGGCAATCAGGGCCTGTTCTGGAGAAGTCCCTCTAGATGGGGATACCTCTCCATCTCATTTCATCTGTTGCATTGCTAAACCTGAACTCCTTTCTAGTCCAGGAAATAATAGGAACCTGATTGCTGCCTGGTTTCCAGATCCTCCCCAGTATCCATAAGACATCCATCTCCCGTCTTCCCTTTTCCCAGGTTGTTCTTCAAGGTCCCAAAATCACCTGAGGCCGTCCTGTCTTTCCTCAATCTTCAAGAACAAAGGAGAAAGCAAGGTTTGAGTAGGGGAAAGGGTGAGGGGGCGAGAGTTGTGAGCAGGAGCCACTAGAACCCAGGCTTTCCACCTTCCAGCATCTGGCCAAGGACTCCCTCCCATCCAGGGAGGTCAGCCATTGCCCTCAGCCCTGGTCTCTGGCTGCTTCTCTATTCTGGTAATAAATCCTGTCTTTGTCTCCCCTCCAACCCAGGCCCCAGGCGGCTGGGGGTCAGGGGCTGGGGGAGGGGTCAGTGTGGAGGAGGGAGAGATACAAGGAGAGTGGGAGGAGAAGATGGACAGGAGCAGCTGGTGAGCAGGCATGGGGGTGGGCAGTGAGGTGATGGGGCCTCTTGATGCTACAGATCCTAACTGCACATTCCAGCAGGCCTGCATTCCAAGTGAAAAAGCCTGGATTCCTTGGAATCCTGGAAATACCTTGGGGATGGCTCCTGGAGCATCAGGAATACTGGTTGAGGGGTGTATAGGTGTGGGGTGCCTCAAGGAAGGAGGCGGCTGAAAGAAATAGGAGAATAATATTGTGGGGATCATCTCTACCCTCACCAGACACCCCTCTATGCCTGTGCCCTGCATTCAGGCACACAGACGGACAGACAGACACACATGCACGCATACACAAGATTTATGGCCCAGCAGTGTGAGGGGGCCCAGGAGGGCCAGGCTGCTCCTTGCCTGGCCCCTCCCTAGCTGCCTTCTCTTGCTATGACTTTCCTGTCTCCATCTTTCCATTCCCCCTGCTCCCAGCTTTGCTCTCTTTGTGTGGGTTTCTCTTACGCAGTTTGCTATGCTGGCTTGCTGCTAACCCTCAACTCTCTTTGTGTCGCAGTCTTTTTCTCTTTCCATCTTTCTGTCCCATTCCTTCCACCTCTCCTACTTTCTTGGACCCTTCATCTGCCTGTCCTGCCTCTGCTGTTCTTCAACTCAGCCATCCTTTACCCCACCCCCACCTCAGAGCTCTCTGTCTGGCCCAGGGGGACTGTCAGATTGCAAAGAGGGATGGAAAGGAGAAATGAGTGACTTTGTATGAGTCTCTGCTTTGGTAGGAGGTCTGGGATCATATTGTGTTGTGATATGGGATGGATGGAGTTGGGGGAGGCCAGGTGACCAGGAGGGAAATTCAACAAATTGAAGAGGGTGAAATGGGAGGGAAGAGAGATTAATAGAAAAAAGATACCGAAGGGCAAACACTGAAGAGAGAAGGGTAAGAACTAAGGGTTTCCTTTAAGTGTGTTTTGGATAAGTCTGAAGGGGAGGAGCTGAAGGGCATTTACTGAGTCATATTGAGACACAGATCCAGACAAGATCTGGAGACCCAGCCGGAGACGTGATGTGATATCTACCAGGCAGCCACAATTCTGAGCTCTCCTGCCTACCTGGGGAGGTCTCACAGACCTCTGCAGTCAGTCTTGGAGTGCTAGTTCTCTCCCCACTCACCCCCTCCTCCCCTCCCCACCTCACCAGTGAGAATGACATCAGCTCTGGCTGCCACTGTCCTCAGCCCAGCTGATGTACTCTCCCATGGGTGAAAAAGAGGCCAGTCACCTCTGCCCCACCCATTCATTCTCCAGTCCAGGAGCTGAAGCTTACCAGCTGAAGCTGAAGCCAGCACCCCGAGGTGGGAGCAGGAGGAGGCTGTACCAGGTGGAAAAAAGTGGGAGCATGGGCACCAGGGGGAGAGCGAGGAACTGGAGGGGGCACTGAGGAAGAGGGGCTGCAGCACTAAATCACCCTGTAGGGGGGCTCCCTCTGCCTGAGCTCAGTGGGGTGGGGAAAGGATAGACATTTGGGGAGGGGGGAGAGAAGAATAGGGAATCGCCACATCTGGCAGGCAGGTGTCTGGCACTATTCAGGCTCTAGTCACTTTCCCAGCCAAAGGGGAGGAGGGGGAGACAGGAGGGAGGAGGGGTTCCCAGGATCCCCTGGGGAAGAGGGAAAGGCTCACAAACAGAGACAGAGGCCCAGAATCAGACAGAGAAAGACCAAGGGAAGGAGAGAATCAGACCCTACTCCTCAGTCTCTGCTTCAGTCAGTGCTGGGGGAGGGCTTGCTCATTGTCCTGAAAAAACATTGTTGGCCAGAGGACTGTGTAGGCCAGGGCACCAGAGTTCCATTCCTAGTGCGAAACAGAAGGCAGGAAAAGTTCACAGCAGGCCAGGCTGGGAAAACAAGCTCAGAGAATTCCAAGTTTGAGAACTGGATAGAACACTACTCTCCACACCATTGCTGATCTCGTGCGTATTCAGTCGTGTCTGGCAGCCCCCAACTCCAGCAGGGTCCATGTTGGGTGATGAGTAGGAGGTTTAGGGTGAAAGTGAAAGTCGCTCAGTTGTGTCCAACTCTTTGGGACCCCACAGACAATTCTCCAGGCTCTTTGCGACCCCATGGACAATTCTCCAGGCCAGAATACTAGAGTGGATAGCCTTTCCCTTCTCCAGGGGACCTTACCAACCCAGGGATCAAACCCACGTCTCCCACACTGCAGGTGGACTCTTTACCAGCTGAGCCACAAGGGAAGCCCGGAGGATTAGGGTGGTAACTTTAATGCCTGAACACTGCTTTTCCCCCAGCTTAGACGGGCAAGACAAAAATCCCTAGCCTTTATCCAGCCCCCTGTACCCCAACTCTCAATGCAGGATTGCAGAGTGCTATACCCAAGCATTTTTTTCTTCCCTTTGCTGAGGGGGACCCCGGGCCCTGGGGTCCCACAGTGGCTGAGCTGAATTGCTAGATTCTCAAAGAGCAGGCAAGATGACACCTCTATGTTTCAGGCATCACTGATGCTGGAGAGGCTTCTCCCTCTGGTTACCTTCCTTCCCTCAACCTTTCCTGTCTCTGTTGCCTAATCCTGAAGTTTACAGGCCCATCTCATGAGCAGTAGAGGTGACTGCAGAGACCCTTAAAATTGCAGTGCAGAGAAGGGCTCCCCACACTCCACCCCCCCTTCAAATCCTGCAGAGGAAGGGGGAAAGAAAACCAAAGCATTCTCCTGTCGCCGAGGCAACCATAAAACCCCCAGCTAAATCCATCTTGTGAGCTCACCGCCCCATTAAGATGCAGGGCCAGGCTCTGCGCCAGCCCAGCCACATTCATTTGTGCGAATAAAGGTGGAGGAGGGGGTGGGGAGCAGGCTCTGGAGGGATGGGGAAATGGCGAGGAGAGGTTATTTACACCACCGTCCTGACCTTCTGGAGCAGTGCTGGCTCCGATAAATAACCCGCTCAGCGCCATTTCGGAGCGGGAGAGGGAGGTGCAGGAAGGGAGCCGGGGCTGCAGGCGAGCCCCCACGCAGGTGCGCGTCTCCGGGTTACTAATGGCTGAGGCGGGAGCAGGCAGCTGGCTTTGGGGGTGGCGGGGGGAGCACTCCATTCCCTGGGACTCCCACTGAGAAAATACCATCCCCACCCCACCCCTGGCGCCAATTTCCAGGAGAGTGGACGGAGAGATGCCAAGGAGGCAAACAGCCCCGTAAATTAGGGATGGGGGCGCAGAATGCTGGGGAGTCTCTGAGGTAGGAAGAAAGAAATATTATAAGATGGGGAGCAAGGGGGGGTGGCGTTTAGAGGAATAGGAGCAGCTGCCAAAAAGAGAGGAAGAGGAACACAAACATCACACAAAGGCAGTTTGGAAAAAGAAATGTTTTATTCCTCTTTGCACAGAGCAGTATATGAAGGTGGCTACCATCCTGACTCCACGTATCTCTTACACAGAAATGCCCCCTCAAGGATGGATGCCCAGTTATCCGCCCACACTCTTGGAGAATTGGCAGTTAGTTGGTGGGGCAGAACTCAAAGTCTCAGGAAGATTTCTTGAGATGTTTTTTGTGGGAAGTTTTGGGTCGGGGGAGAGATGAGACGAAATAGTGGCTGTTCCTTCCTCTGTCTTCCTGGGGGAATCCAAATCCCCAAGGTTTTCTGAAAAAAGGCGCCTCTCTGTGACCAAGGGAGGGAAGGCGCCCAGGCCTACTGCCTGGATGTAAGGCTGAGGCAGAGAGAGGACAGGGTTAAGCAGCAGACAGAGACTGCAGACCCAAGGCAGAGGAGTGAAATGCATATGGGGGAGAGAAGGGGCTGAGAGAGTCCAGAGGCCCAAGTCATAAATTCCACCCTGTCTCTGTTCTGAGCAGAAACTCTCCTTCCCAAGACTAGAATGGAGTTTTAGTTCAGGGACTGGCTTTGCTCCAGGGCACAGAGAGGACAAGCCAGGTGGAGATCCCACGGGTAGTGAAGGTGGAGAGTTAAGGTACTGGCCCAAGAGACAGACCCTCCCACAACGGACACTCACAGACCACAGCAGTCTTGAAGTCACAAGCCAGGATTGGGGTAAAAAAAAAACTCAGCTGTGTTTGAAATAAAGAATTTTATAGGCCCTCTCCAATAAAATTTAAATCACTGCTTCTTCCACACTGTCCCCTGCCTATGAGTTATTCCCAGTCTTTTTTCCCAAGGCTGGAGACCTGGGCAGTAAGAAGAAATGGGAGAAAATACCAAGCCCAGCCAGGCTGTGGCAGAGACCTGATATGCCTCTCCCCACCCTCACTCATTCTATAGAAAAGAATTCCCTTTCCCTCCCCTTGCTGGACATATGGGCTGTTCGGATAAAGGCAAAGGGAGGAAAACACTCAGCACATTCTTTCTCCTGCTTTGAAGCGTAGCTGCAGCAAAGGGCACAGAAAGGGAGGAGAAAATACAGGGGAGCCTAATCCAGGGGAGAAAGGAAGAGGGTGCTGCCCCTGCCCATGTCCAAATCCACTGAGAGCCTGATGGACTCCCAGAACTGCCAAAAGCAGGGAGAAGGAACGGGAAGTGCATATGGGTTTGGGGTGGGAATGAGGAGGCAACAACAGACGGGATGGAGATTTAAGGATCCCTGTGATCCCCAAGATGACCCTGAGAGCATCATTTGGGGGACTGCATGACAAGTCACAGCCGACGTGGATTTTTTGAGGGGGTGAGGAGCCAGGAACAGTGGGGTCTTCACCGAAGGAGGGACCACTTGATCTGTTCTTTGGCTGACTGTAGCACCTGCAGGGACAAGGGCGGCATTGAGGGGCTTGCTGAGGGGCAGGGTGGGGGTGGGGATGGGGCTCTCCTTCCCCTCACTTGCCTTCCCTGTCCTTAGAAGATTGGCAAATAGAAAATCCCCAAGGGTAGAGGGATGGGAAGAAGCTCTCTAAGGCCCTAGAGGACTGTCAGTTTGGGAAATTCCAAAAAAATTCAAGTCCACTGGGGGGATGAAGAGAGAAGAGGTATACCTGGGAGGAAAGAAAAAACTGGGGGTTACTGGACACATGTTAAAAGGAGGGGGGTTACCACATCCAGATGGACTTCTTGGTGAGAATTCCAAGTGGGTAGAAAACAGAATCCCTCCCTGCCCCTCCCCCTCCACCCCCATCAGGTAGACAATCTATCTGCAAAGTAGCAAGATGGATCTGCAAAATCTGCATGCATATTCTACAGTATGAATTGCCAGCTTAGCCCTCATTTGAATAATAAGAGAAAGAGAGAGTGTGTGTGTGCATGCACACAGACCATCTGCTTAAGGCAAGCCTCTGCTGGGGAATAAATCACTGACTGAGGCATCAGGCAGGGAGGATTTGAAGGGTGCAGAGCAAGGCTGACAGCCACTGCTCATAGGAAAGTGGAATGGGAGTTGGGATGGGTAGGAAGCACTGGGCTGTATGAGCCATGAGCCCCAGTTCTCGGGATTAAGTGGGAGCCAAAGAAGATGTGTCTTCAGTCTCTAGTCTGCTGAGTTCAGGCCTGGTGGGCTAGGGTGGAATGCTACGCTAGCCTCTTTAGTGACCCGGTCCCTCTGGAGAGGAGGAAAGAAGCAAGTCATACCTGAGACACGGTCTGCTCCGTAAGGGGTACATCTTCTCCCTACAGCACAGAGAGACAAGCGTTCAGCGTGGAAAAAAGCTGGAGTGAGACCTGACTGAGGTTGGGCAGTGAGGAAGGAAGAGGTAGAAGAGGTAGTCCTTTAAACTGAAGTGAAGGGCACATGCCTTAACCTTCTCAGTCCCTCCTAGGGACTAGTTAGTGCAGCTACAATTTTACTTGGCTAGCCACCATTTTACTTGGCCAGAGGGACTGTGAGCAAAAAAAAAAAAAAAAAGGGTCATTTCATCCATCTTCTCTTTTAAGGCAGGAGGACTTCTTAAGATTTATTCCATTCCAGGTAATCAGCAGGTTATCTGATTCTCAACTTGGGGGTGGGAGACCTGATTCCCTAGTCAGAGAAGACCTTCCCTGAATATCAATATCGCTAGGGAGAGGATGAGGGGGAGCCCGGGGTAGTTTAATGGATCCCGCAAGGCCTGATGGGTAACGACAGCATGTTAATTTGAGAAATAAACTGCTGCAACAGCAGCCTGAGAAGGGAAAGGAGGGAGTCGGTTGAGGGGGTGGGGGGACCTTCTCTCTTGCCACACAGAGACATATGTTAAAGGAGAAGATTAAACTATGCAAATGGAGCCCACGACAGTTAAGGGAGAAGATTTCCCATTACCCGGCACTGTCAGCCTTCATTCTGGAGGTCAGAGCCGAGACATTCTGTGAGTGGGGAGACTGGCTTTGCTCAGGCCTCCCTGTAGCCCTACAATTTGCTGGTGGGCTCTCTCTGCACCTCGATGACTTGAGGCTTTCTATGGTTAACTCGGAAGCCTCTTTCTGGTACCACTGGCACCAAAGAGGACAGAGGTTCCTGCAAATAAGTACTTCCTGATGGAGAGGTGCTGTCCTCAGTTTCCTGAGACTTTAAAAGACAAGGAAGACAAGCCTCTGCCTCAGATGATTGGATTCATTCCCCCAGGAAGAAGCAGCCAACCTCAAAGTCCTTTATCATTTTAGAACCATCAATATTCAAGTTCCCTTTATTTCATCTTTGATTTTAAAAGTATGTATTAAATGTCCACTCTGTGCAGACTATATGAGATGCTAGGTACCAGGTTAGGGGCAGAAACACATTCCTTCTGCTTCCCGTCCTTGAGATAAGGACAATTTGAAAGGGAAGGAGACAGTTACATGTATTCTACCAGCCCAACCCTTTAGATCATTGAGGAGGTTTGGTCCTGGAGGATGAGTGGATGGGGGCTGTGGGGAACAAGCACAGTCCTACTTACCCTTAATGCCACCCGGTGTACCACTTGCTGGGGATCGCTCTCTAGGATCACCCTGAAGAGACATAGAAGAGACCACTGTTCACTCTGTCCTGAAGGACCAACTTACTGTGGGGGAACTCTGGTCACTCAGCCCCCTTGCCTCAGGACAGGGGCAGTGGCCCCACCCGTTACCCCAGATCCAGGGAGGCCCAGGGAGGGCAGAGAACTCACCCTCCATCTACGATTTCATCCACAGCCAAGAAGAGCCCCTCCATGTTCTCCAGCAGAGCTCGCTTTTCTACATTCTTCCTGAGTCCCCAAGAGAAGAGAAAACCCAGCCTGGGTGTGAAAGGGATCCTAGGACATGGTCTGAGTTGCGGGAGCCTCAGCTAGACCAATTGTATGTCTCCACTAAGCACACAAAGAAGTGAATAAGAACTTTCTGGCTGACCCATCCTAACACCCTTCCTACACTTCTTTGCTGAGTAAGGATCAGGAATGCCAAGAAAGAGATTCAAAATATACATACAGTCAATTTCTGCCTATTCGAGGGCTGATTTCCAGAGCTATGCTTTCTTTCCTATCTGCTATGATGCTGCTTACAACATTGCTCATGAACACTGACATTAGTGTGTGGAAAAAAGGAAATCCACAGAGCTAACACTCAATCTGGAGGTGGCAGGAGGTGAGGAGAGGCTGAGTGCAAACTCTATTTGCACTCAAGCTCTGACAAGCCTTCTAAGACTCTCCTTGCTCCCTCCCCTCCCCTGGCCTCCTTCCCCAGCTCTGCTCAGGCCTTGAAAAGAAGCCCAACTAGGGGGCTAGGAACCACCAGGGCCCAGCATCCACCAGCCTCAGATCCGGTGGTTGGTGCACATGGCCAGTCACATCCGTCAGTTTGACTCTTTCACTAGATCACTGAAATGAAGCCTATTCATTCACCTGGCTGAGAAATAAATCATCCCCTTCCTGAGGAAATCTAAGCCATTCACCCTGCTGATTTTGTGGGGCTGAGAGCGCCTGCTGTTCTGCTCCGTCTGGATGGATGTCTGTACTGGGCTCACTGGGGAGCCCTGGATGTTTTCAGGAAAAGTATCTTATATCTCTTCTATGGCCCATCTACGTGGGGAGTAGAAGATGGCGGGGAGGTAGATGGGGAGGAGAGGGTAAAAGGCACATTCTTCCTGTTCTATAGAAGGAACAACTAAGGGCCGCACATGAAAAATTAGGAGTGGTGCCTCCATTCCCGAGGTGCTGATGTCATATCCGGGACACTTCCCTATGCTTGCCCTTTCTCTATCTCGAATGTAAAGAATGAAGCCCAGGAGAACACTGTGAGGTGCTTGGAGCTCCGACAGAGCCACGGCAGGATGTGACAGCAGACACAGGGGCAAAGATTCTGCTCCCTCCCAATCCTTTCTCTCAGGAGAATTATTCCACAGGAGTAACACACTCCCCCATCCAGTCCTCCCCATCAGTGTAAATTACTCTGAAATAATAAGCCCAATTTCTCAAGGTAAATCAACTCCTTGCAGCCTCTGTTGAGCCCCCACAAATCCCTGGGCCCGAAGAATAGCGACTTTCTCTCCCAAACAGATGTCAAGAATGGCCTGCTCACCTCAGCATCTGGCTCAATGAGTCGAAGAGGCAGTTCAGAACAGTCATGAGCATCAGCTATTTGGAGACAGAAGAAGCAGAAGGATAAAGTTCAAGGCCCCGAAAGCTGCTACCTGAAAACAAAACCCTCTAACTCATTAAGGATCAAAAGACACAGGTTTTCACAAAAGACCAGCAGCATATGGTGGAAGTGAGAGTAAAACAGGAAGAAGACAAAAATAAATTCTGCTTCATGATCTCGTAATTTGAGGTCTCTCTTTGACCAGACTGTTCAAACAACTTTCCTGTCAGTCTTCTGCGTGTATTTCCCAACTGTATATGTGTTACCCTATGTCTTAGAAAAATCATTAACCAAGCAATAGCTTAAGTCGGTTGTGCAGACAGCACAGACTTTGGAGTCAGACAGATCTGGACTTGAATCCTCGCTGAAGCATTTCTAGATGTGTGACCCTGGGAAAGTTATCAGGTTGAACCACATGAAACAGCCACATCTGTAGTCCAACAGTGGTCAAATGTAAGTAATTTCATACAGTTCCTCAAGGTTTAGTTTAATCATCTATAAAACGAGGGCACTAGTGCCCAAAACTCATAGAGGTGCTACAAGGTTTAAATAACAATGCATTCTACAAAGCACTTACAGCGGTAAGAATTCAGTAAGAACTGGTTTTCTCAAACTGTGACTTTTGCCTCAAATTATGTGGGGGCTTATTTTGACTTATCTACTCTCCTTAAAAGTTGTGACCTGAGGTAAATAGTTTTTCCTACATATGGGAAGCAGGTTAGGGCTATACCCAGTCTTCAAAGAGCCACTCAGAATATATGGCTTCAATATGACCTGGAATATTGCCTAATTGGCCCAAACTCAGTCAGGTGTGGCTCATTCACAGGTGAAAGCTGATCACAACTCAGAAATCCATCTTAAAAACACCATGGAGGGAAGGCCATTGATAATGTATGTTAGTGTGTTATCAAAACATAGACGGTGTGTCCTAGGCGGACACAGAGAGAAAGCTGGGAAAGCTTGCGTTCCAGGTTGATTTAGTTGCTCGGCCATGTTTGTGAGGCTGACATGGATCTCGGACAACTTCATTAGCCAGTCAGAAGCCAAAGGCACACGGCAGTCCTTGGGCCCAGAACCAGTCACAAGGGCCTGCCAGCGGTTCAGGAGGTGAGAGCAGAGATGGCAGAGTGTGGGGATTCTCACCTCATTTTCATAGGAGCTGCCGATCACATAGAAATAGAGATCGATACTGCTTTTGTATACCACTGTCAGGCCTTCCAAGAGGGCAATTTCACCTGTGGGGATGGGTTGGGGGAACAAAGGTGGAAACAGTAGGTGGTCTGAGACTTGGAAGTAGGGTAGAGGGAGTTACCATGAATTAGTATTCAGCTACGTGGGGCTGAGGGAAGGTGGGTCTTAATGACCCCCCCAAAGACCAAAGTTGACCTGCTTTTTCTTTTCAGGTGATAGCAGAAGAAGGCAAGTATAAATGGGGGAGTCTAAGCATCTCCTTCTCTAACTGCTCCCCGCCCCTACTACCCTTATTTCCCTCCTTGTATATGAGACAGGATACTAGTCGATCCTTCGGAGGTGAAAATGCAGAGCGGTCACCTTTACAGACTTCCATTTACCTGCCCTAATGGATGCGGTACAATAAGCAGAGCTGCAGTTAAATTTGTCAAGTGAGGCTCATAAATCCAGGGACTAGACAGGTAGCTAACAGCCAACCTTCTAGCGCGGTATTCCCGCGTGAGGTACACTCACCTCCCCATTACATTTCTGAAGAGTTTATTATATGAGGGGAGGAGGAAAAAAAAAGAGAAAAAGGAGGCAGAGTCATTTCATCCTTCCTCCACAGTCCCATTGCCGCCCCCTTCCCGCTGTGGCTCCCCCCGGCCGCCCGCCACAGGGAGTAGGGAAAGGAAAACGACCTACTGTCAGTCCGATGGGTCTTGTTGAAAATGTTCTTCTCAAAGGCCTTTTGCTCCTTGACACTGGGGTAGGTGTCGTCATAGTACTGGTCAGAGGGAAGGAGACGGGTTGGGCTGTTAGAGCTGGAAGCCCAGGATGATTAGTGACTGTTTTGCCCTGGGTCTTGGATTTCTCCCCTTCAAGGGATGGGGTGAAGAGAAATACTGACAGGAAGAAGGGAGAACCACAGAGGTAGGGAATGGAGAGTGAGTAATCGGATAGAAAACAATTTTTTTAAGGACCCTGCTCTAAGCCACCCTACCTCATGGTTCCCAGGTTGGAAGGGCAAAAGGCCTAGAAGCCCTGTGAGGAGGCTCTGCCCCATCTGTACGCCAGGGCAGCAGCCCTGAGGCCATCCCAGGCGCCACCCCAGGTCAGGGAGCACTGCTAGAGAACACAGAAGGCACCAGCCCTCACTCACTGAGCAAGGCTGAGGAATTGGGAAGGGCTGCAATACCCTCCTCTGTAGAAGGACAAGCTCTGCCTGGGCTCTTGGCTCTCTGGTATTTTAGCTTCCTTTCCAGCAAACTCAAAGAAGCGGGAGGCAAGCTAGCACACCATGGAGCCCACTCCCAAGCTCTCCCTGGCACGGGGGCGGAGATGCAGGCTGCTAAATCGCTCTGCTCTTTAGGGGCTAATCCGTCGCAGTCAGCTGAAGACCTATGACAGGTCTGGCATTTAGTAACTGGATAACTGTTTCAAAAGGTGTCCTGCATAGTTACATCCAATTACAGGGAGGAACAGCTGGTGAATTCTAAACTAATCTCTACCTGCTGATTGATTTATGCGATGCTTGCCCGGAGTTAATACACCAGGGACAGAAAAAATTTCTTTAGGAGGGGGAGAATATGGAGGGAGAGGAGAGGGGTGTCCTTCCTCTTCTCTTTCAATGGATTCAAAGTTAGAAACATCGGACCGGGAAAGTCAGGAAGTAGCAAGCTTGGTAGTGACTGCGGATGTAGGGCTGGAACCCTGGAACTGCACGAGAATTCCCTGGAAAAACTCAGGCAGGATGATGGGGTAGAAGGGAAAGGGACAGGGGTGATGGGCCTTTGTAAGAAGCAGGCTGCTTCTTACATCCATACACTTCTTTGTTCAGAAACCAAGCTCCAAAGCTTTTCTCTCTTCTGATGTTGATGACAAAGTCTAAGGATGGGCGGATAGGGAAGCAGGGCAACTAACAGACAGGAGCAATTTAGGTTTTATCTGGAGTAGTCAGAAGAATTCTCAAACTTATTTGTGGATGAATAGGAGTGAACGGGGCCAGTCCCAAGATGCAAAACTCTGTCTTGCTTCTCAACTAATCTGAAAGGGAATCTCACCTTGGCAAAAAGTCGATCTCCATCATTGTCCAGAATCAGGATGGCTTTGACGGTATACAGGGAGGGTTCCTGAAGAGATATGAACATAGCTTCAGTCCTGAAGGCTCTTGCCACCACTCACAAACCAGATACCGTCTCCTAATCCTACTGGTGCTGCAATGGGTTACAGAGATGCCTCTGTATGTCCCCTATCCCAACCTGGTTAGACTTTGACATTTCCCACTGAGAATGACTGAGCGACAAATGAACTGAATTAAGGGAGGGGACTTTTCAACAAAGGACCCAGAGCAGCGCCAGAGAAACAATTTCTATGAGCCAGACTCACAGAGGGCTTAATCAAAGTAGGTCATGCTGTTATTTCCAAATATTATGCTATAGTTATTTTCCAAATTACTCTCCCTCCTCCCTGGTCTCCTATGCACAGGTGGGTATGGAATGTGACCAGATTAATTAATAAGCACTGCACGGGGCTATAGGAAAACAGGGTTGAATGCCCTAGTGTACTTGGAAGTTGCTGCAGTGGCGATGCAGAGGCATAAAGCAAGCCCTCCCTAAACCACCCACTCACTGAGCAGAGGGGAAGCAGCAGGCATGCGCACACGTACACACTCACACACAGACACAACAGTTCTGAATGCAGCCCAGGGAGACATCCATCTTCTAAGACTTCTCCGAGGATCCCGACTCCTCTACTATACCCTGACCACCACCACTTAACTTGCCAAAACAAAAACCAATCTGAATTTGGGGTCGTTAAGAAGCAGTAAGAAGAGGCTCCATCTAAGAAACACTGTGAAACCTGCAGATAAGGAGCAGGAGAGGAGTGGTCCTTCACCACCAAGAATCAACCTTTGAGGACTGGCTCTCATAAAGAAATGAGGGACTTCCCTGGTGGCCCAGTGGTTAAGACTCCATGCTTCCACTGTAGAGGGCATGGGTTTGTCCTGGGTTGGGAAACTAAGATTCTGCATGCCACACGGCACAGCCACAAAAAAAAAAAAAGAAAGAAATCAAGAATCTCAGCCTTAATGGTTACACTCAAACTCAAAGCATGTCACTTTGTAAAAGCTCCTCCACTTCTGCAACTTCCAGGGAACCAACTAACACGAAAGGAGAAGGGAAGGGAGGTAGCGGTACATGTATGAAAGTGTTTGCAGGCTCAGAGTCCTAGACTATCAACGTTACTTACCATGCATATCCTTCTCCTGTGCTATGAGACAAGGCTGATGCTTTGCTACCTCCATTTCCTGATCCTACTTAGGAAACCCACAGCTCTCACAGGGCCAAACATATTCTCTATTCTCCAAGCATACATTTAACAAAGACCCAAAGGTGAGGAGGAAAGAATCGCTGCCAAGGATCTGTAGCTTCTACCAAGGTAAACTATCCTATGAGGCGCCAGGAGGTTTATGGTTCCAAGCAAAGAACCAACCTGAGCTCAAGGAATTAAGAAGGAGAGGAAAGGGAACCCAGTATTTTAGAACAGAATGATGAAGAATGTAAGCTTTCCCCACTTGGATTCTTGAGGACAGAAAATTTTGTTTCACTCACTGATTTATTTATTACAAGTGTCCAGAATAATACACATACTAAATTCTCAATATTTATTGAATGATTATGAGAATAAATGAAGTTTGAAAGTAAGGTAAAAATTTATTGATGCAATAAGCATCTAGGGGATTTCTCTTATAATTAGGCTTCCTCATACAGGTAGATTTTCTGGTGTGGCCCTTTTGGGTGACATTACTACCAACTCATCCTCCTCTGACGAACACTCCTTAGAAATGCCCATGCTATACACATTACTTTCTGGAATACTCTCTCAAACTGAGGGACTCTGTCTAGCAGAAGGAAGTCCTCTAGAGTCTCATCTAAAAGGTCACAAATACAGCAACTTTTCCAACTCCTAATTCCCCACAGAATGATCTTCCCATAAGCAGGCTCAATTCTGTAGAAACCTGGATCCTTGATTCACCAACAGGGAGACACTCAGGGATTCTTTCCTTAATGAAGGAAAAGAAGTCCATCCGGAAGGGAATTCAGAAGAAATCATTTTCCCCACAGCCTCTTCCCTGGAAATCCGTGGCTCTGTTCAGGCTATCTGCAACCTTAGAGAGCTTCCCAATGGCTTAAACGGGCATTGATCTGGCACAGGTAACTCGTGCTTGCAGCCGCAGGGTCTGGCATCTCTAGAAAGAACGGGATCCCAAAGCAGAGGAAAACGGTTACGGCCACCAGCCAAGTCGGAGAGCCAGACAATCCTCTGTGGCCAACAGGGAAAGAGAGTGCCTAAAACAACTGGCAAAGAGGGGACAGGATGCCTGGGTCCTGCTCCCGGCTCTTTTCACTGGCTTCCTAGAAGGTGCCATCAAGGAAACCCCCAAAATAGAAACATGGATCTTCCTGGGAAGGATAAAAGACAGGGCAAAGGCGGGGGAAGGAGAAGACCAGATGTGACTGTAAGTCTGAAAGGTGTAAGAAGGCACTAGAGAAAAGGCTGGTCATTTCAAACTTCCAAAGGAATGACCACTCTAAATAAAGCCGAGAACTTGGCCAGAGCTTCCACGCTGCTTTAGTTCTCCACTCGGCTACAGCCAGCCTGGCAGCTTCTCCTTTACTTCTCCTGCCACCTCCTGACTACAGCTGGTTCCACTTCAGCCTGGGGCCTTTACCTCTCAGGACTGTGTGTGTGTGGGTGGGGAGGGGGTGGGCAGGGGAGGGCCTGAAGTTCCTCTCATATCATAAAACCAGGCTGTTTAAAGGGCCCAGAAGCCATTACTGATAATGTAATTTCATTTTAAGTTTTTTGCAAAGGGCAAGTTTATAAACAACTCCCAGCTACTGAGAAGCAACATTCCTGGACAATGGACTAGGCCTGACCTTGTTAACACATTAAATGCTGATTATTGAGAAAGACCTTACATGCTTAGGGACACGTTCAAAGGATTTTTAAAGGCCTGTTCTTCCCTCCCACTCCCAAATGGGTAGCTGCTAGAAAGCTTTCGAGACAAAGTTCTGTGATGCACTGACTTTCAGAGAGCCACAGCCTGAGTGTATAACAGAACTTCACCTCAAATGCTAACGGTGACTGGAAATGATATACAGGCAGATTGGTCTGTGGGAGGTTGGGTGGCTCCGATTTTCATGTCCCTTTTTATTATCAAGAAAACTAGACTGTACTCCTCAGGAGAGCTGAAACAACACCAAACAAGCAACAAGACTGCTACAAACAAGTCTTTGATCTCAATCAGAGGCTTCTGAAGCTTGGTGAAAAACATCAACATCTCCTGGTACCCCCTACCCCAGCACACAGAGGACTAAAAGGGAAGAGTCACTGCTAGTGCTGCCCCCTGTGGGTCTTCAGGTGACCTGCAGCTTCCTCAGGACTATAATTATTAGCAAAAAGACTCAAAAGGCAGCACTGGAGAAAAGCTCTTATCCGTGTGTCTTTTAAGTCAAACTAGAAGAAATGGGCCCTGAAAAAGCAGGGAATTAAGTCTGTTCACAATGTACAGTAAAAGGATACTCTGGGATAAGATCGTGATATGCCACCAGAAGAGGACCAGGGTAGTGTTTGGAGCCGGCAGACAGGATATTTGGGGGTTATGACTATTTTATTTGATCTTTGGTGGGGGCAGGGGGAGAAGGCAGAAGGGAGGGAGCCAAGAAGGCTTTGTGGATTTAGAGGATGAGATCCACAAAGGTGAAAAGACACAAGTAAAAAATCTGGTTGAGATTTCTAGAAAGTTCTTCACTCTCTACTTATAAAGAAATCTTTATGGCCATGCCAGAAAGTAGTGCCCTGGCTTGAAAATAGGTCTCAATCAACTAGAAACAAGATGCTCTTTCCTTAAATCTATTTTATAAAGTAAAACCAAGGCTATAAAAAACTAGGAGAAATTTTTAGATACCACTCCAGCTCCACATGGCTGAGCAGGTATTTTGCTCCCTGATTCTGTGCCAATTTCTAAAATGAAAAGCTCCTCTAGGTTTGAAGGCTCCAGTTTGCCAGCCATAAGCCTAGGGACTTCAGATGAGAAGAACTAGCTAAAGGTTTTAGCCAGAGAAAAACCATTTTCACATCCTACCCAAGGGTTTACTTAGATTCAGACAACACAGCTCAGGAAAGAAGAGGAGCCACAGGTACCACAGAACATTCCCCAGCCTACATGAGACCAAATGTTGGTTATTAAGAGGAAAGTGAACCCAAGTGTCAGGAAGGAAGAACTGATGGCAGGAAGAGCCACCCGGAAAGACTCTTCCGATCTGACACAGAAACAAAACATAAAAGCATGGTCACCGGAAGTCTGCCACTACAAGAAAAAATGTCTCTCACTCCTAAAATCTTTTATTACAGTCTGCATCAGCCATTAACTCAAGTCCTACCTTTCTCTAGGAGTCAGCTTTCTCACTGGAGAAATGAGAGCCCTGAGCTAGATCAGTTAAGGTTAGTAACTTTTTTGAGTTACATTAGACCCCCTTCAATAACAATGAAACGTTCGATGAAATCCATGGACCTTGTTACCAGGAAAACACACATTCACAAATTTTTATGATTTCAAGGAGTTCATAGACCTAGATTTAGAATTACATGAGATTCTCTCTGCAGACAAAAAGATGGTGTGGAGAGGGGAGAAAAAAAGGATAAATGAGTGATACTTTTGTAAACCACCCCCTCGCCTCTGCCAAGCACCGAATAATGACTTCAATAAACATGTGTGTGGCCTTCATAAATAAATGATTGAGAAAACTAACACAGCCAGCAGGGGGAGCTAAGGTCAGCACCACACCCCTCCAGCTTTCAGTGAGTAAATCCAGCAGCTCTGAGACAGGCAGGACAAAGATAATCAGATCCCAAACTCTTCAGGAATGCAGTTTCAGGTCCTTTCTTAAAATTCTGAAAGCCCATCTGCCAGAGAATTTTTTGCACAGAGGTTACACAATCCCTAATTCTTCAGCTATTCTGGAAACGGAAGAATTACAAAAATGAGAGTCAAAGCGAGGAGTACTGCTATGAAGAGATGAACTGAACAAGCAGAAATAGAGTACTCCTCAGGTGTGAAATATCTGAACCCTGAAAGCAACATTAGAACTTCCTGCTTGCCCCGTTGGACAATCCAAGAGCCCTCATTTAAATATCACACAGCAAAGGGAAAACTCAAATGGGGCTAGATCTATTTCTTATGAGTCCTTAGTCATGATTTGTATTGTGATTTATTCCCCCCACCCGTGTGCTCCTGAAAACAAAAAGCTAGTCTCTGAAAGACTGAACTGACAGCCTCTGTGTTCATCTTTCAAGCTACTTGCTCCCCCAAATCAACCCTGAGACAGAACTGCTATCTTCTCCCCTAGTTTCAGCCTCCCTCTAAAATCTACACAAATAAAAGAAGCTAGAGAAAATTGGTAGACAGAATTATCCAGGCCAAATGGCTGTGGATGGGGATACCTACCTTAATAGTGGGAAATTTTAAAAGCCAAATAAGGAGACCAAGGTTTCATCTGCAGCATGTAAGACTTAGATTACACAACAGGAAAGACTTCCTGAAGAGATGGGGGTGGTCAAACATCAGAAAAAGTGACAGGCTTGGGAGTCTAAGAACAGAACTCTTCTAATAATCTGATCTGAGAGAAAGCATAAACTGTGTAGAATCAGCAGAGGGAGAGGTAAGAGGCTCTGGCCAGTACGGGTATCTCAACATGTGCATGGACTCAACCTCCCAATCCATCTTCATCAAAGCTGTCCATGGGCACGCTGCCTTCCATCTTCCTAATTACTCTAGCATAAGTGGGTAGGTAGGCACTGATTCTTTATCCCTGTTCCATCTTTTATTTGCTTCTCAGTTTTCTTGTCAGTATCCTGACTCTAACCAAGTCACGTTGACGGAGTAAAGAAAACAGTAGCAAGTATCTAGCTGAAAAAGAGACCCTAAATCTGCCAGTAGGCTCCCTCAAATATCTGGATAATTGCATTCATCCTCCCAAGGAAGACCTGGTTTCTCAGGGGTCTGGCTTTCTTCACATGGAGGCCCCCTCCTCCTCCTTTGACCATGTGACAGCTCCCCTAGACCTCTGATATAATTTATACCTTGCCAGGGACCAACTCTTTCCCACCACTGTGAAGGAGAGGGAAAAAATATATATAAATACGTCGGAAATCTATAACGAGGTCTTCTTGGAGGGCAAGACATGGGGAGAGTTAGAAGCAGCGTCAATTGCTCTTTGGGGGTTTTAGTTCAAGCCGAGGTCTGCTTCCAGCAATCAACCATTAAAACAAGCCGGCCAGAGTAACAGCACAGTTTATTCTGATCATTTAATTTGAAGTGTCAATAAATTAAACTTCAATCAATTAAACTAGGTGTGCAATAACCCAGATGGACACCCCGACACCAACATAATCACAATAAAAATTTTTATGGCTGCCAGGGACCTCACCGGGGGCAGTGCTGGCACTGCTCACGCCCTAGCTGAGAAATATATCTCCACAGTGCAGGAATGAGGAGATTGCTTCTCCTAACGAAATGGACCAGCCAGGCACCGGCAAGGACGCAGCTGGGAGAGGGGCACAGGGGACTGCCAGGAATGAGATGGGAGTGCTTTGGGGGCTTAATGGAATTGATACCTTTGCCCAGAGCAGGGGAAGGGGGCATTTAGGCCAAGTACCTCTACTGTTAGTGCCAAAAGAATTTAACAAAAGCCCCATTAAGATGATTCAGGAAGCGAAGGCCATAGAGCAATATCAGCCTTTAAATGTCATTGATGTATTCTACATAGTTTCTTCCTCCAATATATACGCATACTCCTGTGTGCACTCTGGATTCCCTGATTACTGAAGGAGGCTTAGAATTCAGGATCTGGTCATTGTTTTAGGATAGAAATTTACAAAGGGGAGAGAAAGAATAGAATTAAGAAGTCTAGTCCATAAAGCACTGGAAAAGCTCTCAGAAAGTGAATCCAGAGAGGACTAAGAAAAATGAAACCTATGAGGAAGATTTAAAGATCTGGACTGCTAGAGTAATTCAGTTTTGATGAAAAAAAGGGTAAAAGAGGGAAGGAGGAAGGGGATACGTCATTATCTTTAAGATTCCAGAGGTTATTAATGGAGAATGGTGACCTGCAGAGATCCCTCTCCATTCACCAACAGAGAACCAGCAGAAAAGAGCAGGAAAGAGGAAGCTGTGTCCAGGCCAGGAGCATTAATATCAAGCACTAGGAATGGAAGGAGATGAAAGGGTCTCTTTCCGTAGAAAAGAACCTGAGAAAGATTAGACAAATGTGCTTGAAAGGTAGGAATGGACCACTTAATTCAAGAAAGAAACGTGACCCATTGTAAAGTACATAAATGAAGGGAACGTATTAGCATCACCAACTCAATGGACCTGTTGTCGTTGCTGTTGTTCAGTCCCTCATCGTCTCCAACTCTTTGCAGTCCCACGGACTGCAGCATGCCAGACTGGTGTGTCCTTCACTATCTTCCAGAGTTTGCTCAAGCTCTTGTCTATTGAGTCGGTAATGCCATCCAACCATCTCATCTACTGTCGTCTCCTTTGCCTCCTGCCTTCAATCTTTCCCAGCATCAGGGTCTTTCCAATGAGTTGGCTCTTCATATCAGGTGGCCAAAGTATTGGAGCTTCAGCTTCAGCATCAGTCCTTTCAGTGAATATTCAGGGTTGATTTCTTTTAGAATTGTCTGGTTTAATCTCCTTGCTCTCCAAGGGACTCTCAAGAGTCTTCTCCAGCACCACAGTTCGAAGGTATCAATTCTTTGGCACTCAGCCTTTTTTACTGTCCAGCTCTTACATCTGTATGTGACTACTGGAGAAACCATAGCTTTGACTATATAGACCTTTGTTGGCAAAGTAATGTCTCTGCTTTTTAATACGCTGTCTAGGGTTTTCATAGCTTTTCTTCCAAGGGGTAAGCTTCTTTTAATTTCATGGCTGCAGTCACCATCTGCAGTGATTTTGGAGCCCAAGAAAATAAAGTCTGTCACTGTTTCCATTGTTTCCCTATCTATTTGCCATGAAGTGATGGGACTAGATGCCACAATCTTCGTTTTTTGAATGTTGAGTTTTAAGCCAATGGACCTGAGTTTGAGCAAACTCCAGGAGACAGTGAAGGACAGTGAAGCCTGGTGTGCTGCAGTCCAAGGGGTCACAGAGTTGGACACAACTTAGCGACTGGACAACAACAACAATTGGTATTTAGAAATTTCCATAATCAGATCAAATTTCAAATGATGGTTCTTTTTGACACCTCCCCCCACTTTACTTACCCTTCTCCCCAGTATCCTGTGGCTATGTGTCTTGTAAAGGTGAGGACTGAGTATACTTTGATCAGATTTTCCCAGAGGGCCAGTCAAACCAGGAAACAGACATGTGAGAGGAAGTAGCCTAAAAGAACTTTAGAAGAGGTCTGCCTTCTCTAAGAAGCGGTTTGTTAAATACTGGTAGCTCAAACGGTAAAGAATCTGCCTGCAATGCAAGAGACCTAGGTTCAATCCTTGGGTCAGGAAGATCCCCTGGAGAAGGGCGTGGCAACCCACTCCAGTATTCTTGCCTGGAGAATTCCATGGACAGAGGGGCTTGGCAGGATACAGTCCATGGGGTCACAAAGAGTCAGACACAACTGAGTGACTAATACTTTCACTTTCACCCAGATACAATCAACACTTTAGCTCAATAGGAAGCTCAGATAAAAGTCCAGGGAATTCCTTATACTTTTCACAATGAAGATGGTGACCCAAGAATTAGAAGATGCCACTGAGCAGACAGAGAAGGGGATAAGATAAAAAGGAACAGTGAGAAAGGGTGATTCTGAATCAGATGGAGCTATATTTTGTGGATCAGAATGTGAGGGTAGTGAGAAGAGAAAAATTTAGGGAATACCACCTGATTCTCAACCAGGGTTTCACATTTGAAACACTGAATACTGAAAATTATTTAATACTATTTTGTTACTCCTCCCAAAGATAGTATAAAACTAGTAACATTGTGTATACAGAGAAGTTGATTCATTACATACAATGATGTCTTAGAGCATTAGGGCTTAATTCTCCCCTGGAACTCCAGTTGAGAAGGGCTGGAATGGTGAGAAAGATACATAAGTTCTTAATTGGGGGCCCAAAATATATTGAAAATAGTAAAGAGCACACACATATAAAAATGTTGGGAAGCACAAAGAGGGAAGAAATTACTAATACGATATTCTAAGAACTCTGGTGACCAATACAAGAACTTGTATTGGTACTTTGTTGGTACTTTGAAAGTTGGTACTTTGTACCTAACTAAAGTTTTATATAACCGATAGTTGAATGTGCAATTTGGCATACTGAAGAGGTGGAAAGCACACAATAATATGAGAGAAATACTTGATCTGGAAGGATTAGGAGTCAAAAACTAATCCTGGTTTTGATTGTGCTTACTCAAGGAAGCCCTTTTCCCTTAACCTTCGTTTCCCCTTACACATCACATAGGTTCCTCAGGACAAAGAATCAGTAAGGTTTCTAAAGCAAACTTCAGGGATACCTGATCAGGTCAGCAAGGATCTGTGAATGAAGCATCTTAGGTAAAGATTAAAATGGATATAAGGAAGAAGCAGGTCGAAACAAATTTCATCATGGAAGCAAAGATAAGAACTGAAGTAAGAGAAAATGTGAGAGGGAGAGAGATTTTCACATATAACTCAGGTCACCTCTACACACAGATCCCTTGTTAAAAGGGCTCCTGGAGTATCATCTTCCTCACTCCTTTACCTATAAGCAGGCTCCCTTCTAAACAGAACTAAGGGGCAGTCTAAAATTTTCTTAAAACTTCCAAAGAAACCAATTCCCTAGAATTCATCTCAGTCTGTTAACTAGTTAAGAACACTGGCTAACTGGTTGGTACAGAAAATATCTTTAGTAAGATTTCAAAGCTTTCTACCTAGACTTCAGTTCAGTTGCTCAGTCGTGTCCGACTCTTTGCGACCCCATCAATCGCAGCACGCCAGGCCTCCCTGTCCATCACCAACTCCCGGAATTCACTCAGACTCACGTCCATCGAGTCAGTGATGCCATCCAGCCAGCTCATCCTCTGTCGTCCCCTTCTCCTCCTGCCTCCAATCCCTCCCAGCATCAGAGTCTTTTCCAATGAGTCAACTCATCGCATGAGGTGGCCAGAAAGTGAAGAGGAACTAAAAAGCCTCTTGATGAAAGTGAAACAGGAGGGTGAAAGAGTTGGCTTAAAGCTCAACATTCAGAAAACTAAGATCATGGCATCTGGTCCCATCACTTCATGGCAAATAGATGGGAAACAGTGGAAACAGTGTCAGACTTTATTTTGGGGGGCTCCAAAATCACTGCAGATGGTGATTGCAGCCATGAAATTAAAAGATGCTTACTCCTTGGAAGGAAAGTTATGACCAACCTAGATAGCATATTAAAAGGCAGAGACATTACTTTGCCAACAAAGGTCCATCTAGTTAAGACCATGGATTTTCCAGTGGTCACTTATGGATGTGAGAATTGGACTGTGAAGAAAGCTGAGCACTGAAGAATTGATACTTTTGAACTGTGGTGTTGGAGAAGACTCTTGAGAGTCCCTTGGACTGCAAGGAGATCCAACCAGTCCATCCTAAAGGAGATCAGTCCTGGGTGTTCACTGGAAGGACTGATGCTGAAGCTGAAACTCCAATCCTTTGGCCACCTCTTGCGAAGACTTGGCTTACTGGAAAAGACCCTGATGCTGGGAGGGATTGAGGTCAGGAGAAGGGGACAACAGAGGATGAGATGGCTGGATGGCATCACCGACTCGATGGACATGAGTTTGGGTAAACTCCGGGAGTTGGTGATGGACAGGGAGGCCTGGCGTGCTGCGATTCATGGGGTTGCAAAGAGTCGGACATGACTAAGCGACTGAACTGAATCCCTATATTTGCCATTTTGAAAGAGGGATATTGAAACCTGTTACTCTCTTTAACCCGATGAGGATTTGGAAGTGTACATGTGAAGAGCTGAAGGGGGGTAAAAAAGGCAAAAAAGGAACATAGAGTTCATTCAATTAAGGAAGAAGCTGGGAGTTAAATTCCTATACATTACACATACATATATATGTAACAACCCCATGTTTGAAAGGGGTGGGGCACTTTTGAGAGAAATGCTCAGTTCTAAAGAAGAGGTAATAGTATTTTATTTTTTTGAACAAGCAAAAAGGATTATATGGACAGGGGATGTAACACACCTCTTTAGTCACCAAAATTCTTACATAACCAGAGAAGAGTTGGCATCCCAGATCCTACAGTAATAAGAATTACCAAAATTTAAATGAACCGGAAAAAGGAGAATAGAATAAGAAGTCTGAAAAAACATTCCACAATCCAACACTAACTCTTATCAGATATTCCAGAACTCTAATGGAATACTGATTCCTTATGATGACAAAATCTACATAGTAGGAAATCGAAGAAGAAAATAGTTTTTTAAGGTCTACGACGGGGAATTATCAACGGAGAGTTGCACTGTGACAAGTTGTTTGTGATGACAAACACCTGCACTCTAGTCTTACAATTTGAGGCAAGTTTGGAGATTTCGGGGAACTCAAATCACAGTATCATCCACAATGCGCATAATCAGAGAGAATCTGAAGGACCCCAATGCAGTACGCTTATGATCCTATGTGTCCTAAGGACTCCATGTGCTCCCTTCAACTTTCCACCAACTCTGCCCTATCCCCGGCACAGCTTCCTACTCTAAACCGAGGCTTTAGATCCGGCACTAGGCCACAGGCTTATTCCAGGGACCTGCAAAACGTTCGGACCACGAGGATTACCCGGAACTCCCCTTTCTACCACCTCCCACTCAGGCTGAACCCCGACTCCCGGCCCCCCTGGACATTGCAGCATCTCGGCTGCCCCTCCAGCTCCTACCAAAATCAGCGCCTCCATCTTGCCCCGCAGCTGGTGCCGACGTGGAGCCACAGAGGCAACGCCACCTCTGATTGGCCTTACGTCCTTATTAGATCCCGCCTAGGATGAAGGTTATTGGACACCCAAATGTCATCTATTATTTTATTGGCCAATCAGTGTACTAGTTTGCTTAGCGGAAGCAAGGTGTCCAGCCAGAAGGCGCAGGTATTTGATTGTCAGTTTAAACATTCAATAAAACGACAAAACCTCACGGCTGAATGGAGCGGGAAGGTCAGAGGGGCGGGGTTGTTTCCATGGGGAACAGAGGAAGCGATTATTAATTTTCAATTGGCCTGGCGGAGGGCACGTGATATCGTCGGCCGGATTTAGTAACTTTAATTCGCACTCCCTTTAGGGGGCGCTGTGTCTCTTTGGCCCTTAACACTGGCAGGTCTTGATGTAATCCTACCGGAATCTTCATTCCGGAGCCTCCATTGGGTCCCCGATGTCCACGGTTGCTTTGGCAAACACCACTAGCTCTTCCTTCAGATTCTCTCAGATCACTTCAGTATACACAGTCTGCACAGTCATAAAGTAAAGCCACAAGATGACCAGCGTGTTACTTTGATAAAAGAAGGCCACTAGAGGTTGATTGCTAACAGTAACAATCTACCCTAGGTGGAGTCCCAGACTTGGCTTGATCCAGAGAAGGACAAGAAGCTAGTGAGTTTTCTAAAAGCAGGTTTTCTTTGGCCCGCCGTGAAACGGGCTTTGAGAGCTTTGGATACTGAGGGACATGGGGATAAAGGGTCCAGGATAAGGAACGATGTAGGGAACAGGGTATGCGGTTTTCCAGTAGGGACAAGCCGTTGCAAAATGAGAAAAGAGAAGTTTACTGTATGCAGAGATTTCACAACAGGGAGGGATTTTGATGAAGTTTAGCTTTCCTCACCCTTCAATTTCTTGGTCCCTGACGTTTCTTAGATCAGGGACACCTTTATTTGCCATGTGTGTTAGTCGCTAGTTGTGTCCAACTCTTTGCAACCCCATGGGCTGTAACCCACCAGGCTCCTTTGTCCATGGAATTCTCCAGGCAACAATACTGGAGTGAGTAGCCATTCCCTTCTCTGAGGAATCTTCCTGGCCCAGGGATGGAACCTGGGTTTCCTGCATTACACTCGAATTCTTTACCATATGAACCATCAGGGAAGCCCTTATTGCCTTATATTGTCCCTCAAAGGTTTTTGTGGGTTTGGTTTTTTTTAATTCATCTCTAACAGTTATGTCTTTAGTAGCTCTCCAAAAAGAGTATCCAAACCCAGGAGTTTTTCTAGAAATTTCAGAGCAGAATCAGAGTGCCTAAGAGAAAAGTATGCTGCTGCTGCTAAGTCACTTCAGCCATATCAGACTCTGGGCGACTGCATAGACAGCAGCCCACCAGGCTCCCCTGTCCCTGGGATTCTCCAGGCAAGAACACTGGAGTGGGTTTCCATTTCCTTCTCCAAGAGATAAGTATAGAGCAATACAAAACAAACTACAGAGCTAACATATGCTATGAAGGAAGGTGTCTGATTTTCTGGTAATGTCCCAGGTGACAAGCCCCAAATCTGGGAGAAGCAAAGGTTTTAGCCTTTATCTATTTCCATGTGGAGTCATTCAAACATTTAGCATTGTGCCTGGAATCACAAGATAGTCTTTGGCTTGGCAGTTTAATGATATTACTAACATTTACTGACCAGTTACTGTGTACCAGGTACATCTACATCTTTAACTATGTTTTTTAATATATTTTTTTAAAAACTTATAAAGTAGATGGTTACTACTCCCATTTTACAGATGAGAAAACTGGAGCTCGGAGCAGTTAAGTAATTTACTTAAGGCCATACAACTATTAATTGGTAGCCATACATTTGATCAGGGGCTTCCATGATAGCTCAGTGGTACAGAATCTGCCTGCAATGCAGGAGTAATGGGTTCAATCCCTAGGTCAGGAAGATCCCCTGGAGAAGGAAATGGCAACCTACTCCAGAATTCTTGCCTGGGACATCCCATGGACAGAGGAGCCTTGTGGGCTACAGTTCATGGGGTTGCAAAGAGATGGACACAAATGAGTGACTAAACAGTGCATTCGAGCTCACGGGGTCTGGTTCTAAAACCGTGTTCTTACCCACGATCCACTCCTCTGACCTGTGATACAGTCTTTCTTGTAGCCTAGTCCTACCTAAAGTAGCCTATACCAGTGCCAGATGTTCTCTAGGGACCAAGAGGAAAAATATGTGATGTGGTTGGTTTGTGGGAGGTGGCTGACTCCTCTTTCTTTGTGGAGTAACTGACAAATTTTAACAGTTAGACATTGTTGCAGAAAATGGCTGATTCTTAGCTCTCCAGCCTCTTGAGTAACTGTGCTGCAGAGGGAAGACACCTGGCTGGATGCGAGTCATTAGTTCTTGTCAGTGACTTTGTCTTACTAAAGTCCTTGTATCATCTCTGGACTATAGCTGCCACTTTGTAAAATGGCTCAGACCAGAGCTTTTTAAGGTCCAACCTAGTGTTAAAGTTCTATGGTCATAGAACTTTGTGGTCATTGCTGTTCCTGCTTCCTTTCCTCTTCACCTGGTAAACCTTTAAGAACTAATCAAATGGAAAATGCATGTTGCCCGCCCCCACACTCTCTCTATATATATGCATATAAAATCATGTATGCTGCTGCTGCTAAGTCGCTTCAGTCGTGTCCAACTCTGTGTGACCCCATAGACGGCAGCCTACGAGGCTCCCCCATCCCTGGGATTCTCCAGGCTAGAACACTGGAGTGGGTTGCCACTTCCTTCTCCAATGCATGAAAGTGAAAAGTGAAAGTGAAGTCACTCAGTCGTGTCCGACCCTCAGCGACCCCATGGACTGCAGCCTTCCAGGCTCCTCTATCCATGGGATTTTCCAGGCAAGAGTACTGGAGTGGGGTGCCATTGCTCCATGTTTTCTAGGTGTCCTAAAATGTGTGGGTGCTATTTTAAAAGGAGAAAAGTAAGCTATTGTATGTTTTTAAAGGGCAAAATCAACATCCTCTCCCCACATAGCCTTGCATGATATTCCTAGGTGAAGTTGGACACTTCCTCCTTGCCGCCATCCTTGGCTCTGGTCATAGTCATGTTGTAATGCATGCATGTGTGTGCATGTGCGTGCGTGTGTGTGTGTGTATGTGTGTTAGTTGCTCAGTGAGTCCAACTCTTTGCGACCCATGGACTGTAGCCTGCCAGGCCCCTTTGTCCATGGAACCAATTCTCTAGTCAAGAGTAACTGGAGTGGGTTGACATTCCCTTCTTCAGGGGATTGTCCCGACTCAGGATTGAACCTCAGTCTTTGGCATTACAGGCAGATTCTTTACCATTTGTGCCACCAGGGAAGCCCCCATATTGTAATACATCAATCTTACTCACCAGACTTGCCATCTAAGGCAGTGGTCTGTCCCATTCATTTTGTTTCCTTAGCATCTAGTCTTCAAATGATAAATATTCCATGTTTACCGAATAGAATGAATATTTGTGAAAATGCAAAAAACAAGGTTGAATGAGCAAGGTCAAAGGGGAGTTTACAATTAAATGCTGCTGGAAGAAGCACAAGCTGGAATCAAGATTGCCAGGAAAAATATCAATAACCTCAGATATGCAGATGACACAACCGTTATGGCAGAAATTGAAGAAAAACTAAAGAGCCTCTTGATGAAAGTGAAAGAAGAGAGTGAAAAAGTTGGCTTAAAGCTCAACATTCAGAAAACGAAGACCATGGCATCTGATCCCATCACTTTATGGCAAATAGATGGGGAAACAGTGGAAACAGTGACTGACTTTATATTTTTGGGCTCCAAAATCACTGCAGATGGTGACTGCAGCCATGAAATTAAAAGATGCTTACTCCTTGGAAGGAAAGCTATGAACAACCTAGATAGCATATTAAAAAGCAGAGACATTACTTTGCCAACAAAAGTCCATCTAGTCAAGACTATGGTTTTTCTAGTAGTCATGTATGGATCTGAGAGTTGGACTATAAAGAAAGCTGAGCGCCCAAGAATTGATGCTTTTGAACTGTGGTACTGGAGAAGACTCTTGAGAGTCCCTTGGAATGCAAAGAGATCCAACCAGCCCATCCTAAAGAAAATCAATCCTGATTATTCATTGGAAAGACTGATGTTGAAGCTGAAACTCCAATCCTTTGGCCACCTGATGCGAAGAACTAACTCATTTGAAAAGACCCTGATGCTGGGAAAGATTGAAGGCAGGAGGAGAAGGGGATGACAGAGGATGAGATGGTTGGATGGCATCATGGACTCAATGGACATGAGTTTGAGTAGGCTCTGGGAGTTGGGTGAGGGACAGGAAGGCCTGGCGTGCTGCAGTCCATGGGGTCAAAAAGAGTTGGACACGACTGAGCAACTGAACTGAACTGAAGGAGCACAGATATTGAGAAGGAAGTGATCCCTAGGGATTTGGGGTTGAGGTCTTCAGGAGAGTTTCAGTGAGGTGTTCAGGATTTCGGAGTGAGGTTTTCAGGTGAGAGTTCAGGAGAAAAGGAGCTGTTGAGTTAGGACTTGATTCATTTATGCATTGATGGAGTGATAAGTAGGGTTTAGTGTGAATAAAGGGATAGAGGCTAAGATGTGTAAGAAATATTTTTTTGACTTTTTTAAATTTTAAAATAGGGGACTTCTTTGGCGGTCCAGTGGTTAAGAATCTACCTTCCAATGCAGGGGATATGGATTTGATCTCTGGCTGGGGAAGTAAGATCTCACATGCCATGGAGCAATGAAGCCTGAGTGCAGCAGCTAAGACCCAGTGAAGCCAAATAAATTAATTATTTTTAAATTGTAAAATACATGAAAATAGTTTAATTTATTTTTATTCATAATTAAAATTTGCCATCTTAACCATTTTTAAATGGTTCAAGTTGAGTGGCATTAAGTATATTCATACTGTTACACAACCATCACCACTCTCCATCTCCAGAATTTTTATTATCACAAACTGAAATTCCTTAGCCATAAGCAATGATTCTTCATTCTCTGTCATTCTCCCACCCCAGCCTTTGGTAACCACTGTTCTACTTTCTGTCTCTATGAATTTGACTATTCTAGTATCTTATATCAGAGAAGGCAATGGCACCCCACTCCAGTAGTCTTGCCTGGCAAATCCCATGGACGGAGGAGCCTGGTAGGCTGCAGTCCATGGGGTCGATAGGAGTCGGACACGACTGAGCGACTTCACTTTATTTTTTCACTTTCATGCATTGGAGAAGGAAATGGCAACCCACTCCAGTGTTCTTGCCTGGAGAATCCCAGGGATGGGGGAGCCTGGTGGGCTGCCGTCTATGGGGTCGCACAGAGTCGGACACGACTGAAGCGACTTAGCAGCAGCAGCAGCAGCAGCAGAGAAATGCCAATGGCATGTTAAAGGACAAACATGAGTTGTAGAGGGGGACTTCCATGGTGGGCCAGTGGTTAAGACTCTGAGCTTCCTCTACAGGGAAATCAGATTCCATTTCTGGTCACGGATCCCACGTGCTGCTCAGTGCTGCCAAAAGGAAAAAAAAAAAATGCAGAGGAATTTCTGTGGTATGATTCCATTTTATTCACTAAAAATGTATGACTCTAATCATGAATAACTATGTTTGTAAATGTTTCTATTTATTCACTCATTCAGCAAACATTTATTGAATGCCATCCGTGGACCTGCCATTCATTCTGGAATACAAAAAAACAAGCATTCCTTGAATTCATGAAACTTGCATTCAAGTTAGGGAGCAGGAGCAGACAATAACCAAAGAAATAAGTAAACTATATAGGAGGTTGGGTAGTGATAATTGTCATAGAGAAAATTAAAACTGAAAAAGAGGCTGGAGACAATCCCACTATGTTGCATAATTTGGAGAGTACCACTCACATTTTGGAGACGCACCCTCACTTTTTTAATAGCCATATGAGTGGAGGGCACACTGTGAGTCTTGTGGGATCTTAGTTCCCTCATTCCCTCACCAGGGATTGAACCTGTACCTCTTGAAATGGAAGAGCAAAATCTTAACCACTGGACTGACAGGGAAATCCATGAAGTGGTGTTTCATTGTGATTTTGATTTGCATTTTCCTAATGACTAAGGCTCTGAGCATCTTTTCATGTGCTTGTTGGCCATTTGGATAATTTTATAGAAATGTACCCTACGTCCGAGGTAAGGAACAGCGGCTGCGCTTTGCTGGAGCAGCCGTGAAGAGATACCCCACGTCCAAGGTAAGAGAAACCCCAGTAAGACCGTAAGCACTGAGAGGAGGCATCAGAGGGCAGATAGACTGAAAACACAATCACAGAAAACTAGCCAATCTGTTCACATGGCCCACAGCCTTGTCTAACTCAATGAAACTAAGCCATGCCGTGTAGGGCCACCCAAGATGGTCGGGTCATGGTGGAGAGTTCTGACAAAATGTGGTCCACTGGAGAAGGGATTGGCAAACCGCTTCAGTATTCTTACCTTGAGAATCCCATGAACAGTATGAAAAGGCAAAAAGATAGGAAACTGAAAGATGAACTCCCCAGGTCAGTAGGTGCCCAATATGTCACTGGAGATCAGTGGAGAAGTAACTCCAGAAAGAATGAAGGGACGGAGCCAAAGCAAAAACAATACCCAGTTGTGGATGCGACAGGTGGTAGAAGCAAGGTCCAATGCTGTAAAGAGCAATATTGCATAGGAACCTGGAATGTCAGGTCCATGAATCAAAGCAAATTGGAAGTGGTCAAACAGGAGATGGCAAGGGTGAACACTGACATTCTAGGAATCAGCGAACTAAAATGGACTGGAATGGGTGAATTTAACTCAGGTGACCATTACATCTACTACTGTGGGCAGGAATCCCTTAGAAGAAATGGAGTAGCCATCATAGTCAATAAGAGTCCAAAATGCAGTATTTGGATGCAATCTCAAAACAACAGAATGATCTCTGTTCATTTCCAAGGCAAACTATTCAATATTATGGTAATGCAAGTCTATACCCTGACCAGTAACACTGAAGAAGCTGAAGTTGAACGGGTCTATGAAGACATACAAGACCTTTTAGAACTAACACCCAAAAAATATGTCCTTTTCATTGCAGGGGGCTGGAATGCAAAAGTAGGAAGTCAAAAAACACCTGGAGTAACGGGCAAATTTGACATTGGAGTACAGAATGAAGCAGGGCAAAGGTTAATAGAGTTTTGCCAAGAAAACGCAGTGGTCATAGCAAATACCCTCTTCCAACAATACAAGAGAAGGTTATACAGATGGACATCACCAGATGGTCAATACCAAAAGCAGATTGATTATATTCTTTGCAGCCAAAGATGGAGAAGCTCTATACAGTCAGCAAAAACAAGACTGGGAGCTGACTGGCTCAGATCATGAACTCCTTATTGCCAAATTCAGACTTAAATTGAAGAAAGTAGGGAAAACCACTAGACCATTCAGGTATGACCTAAATCAAATCCCTTATGATTACACAGTGGAAGTGAGAAATAGATTTAAGGGACTAGATCTGATAGACAGAGTGCCTGATGAACTATGGACGTAGGTTCATGACATTGTACAGGAGACAGGGAGCAAGACCATCCCCAAGAAAAAGAAGTGCAAAAAAGCAAAATGGCTGGCTGAGGAGGCCTTACAAATAGCTGAGAAAAGAAAAGAAGTGAAAAGGAAAGATATACCAATTTGAATTCAGAGTTCCAAAGAATAGCAAGGAGAGATAAGAAAGCCTTCCTCAGTGATCAATGCAAATAGAGGAAAACAATAGAATGGGAAAGACTAGAGATCTCTTCAAGAAAATTAGAGATACCAAGGGAACATTTCATGCAAAGATGGGCTCAATAAAGGACAGAAATGGTATGGACCTAACAGAAGCAGAAGATATTAAGAAGAGGTGGCAAGAATACACAGAAGAACTGTACAAAAAAGTTCCTCATGACCCAGATAATCACGATGGTGTGATAGTTCACCTAGAGCCAGACATCCTGGAATGTGAAGTCAAGTGGGCCTTAGGAAGCATCACTACAAACAAAGCTAGTGGAGGTGATGGAATTCCAGTGGAGCTATTTCAAATCCTAAAAGATGATGCTGTGAAAGTGCTGCACTCAATATGCCAAAAAATTTGGAAAACTCAGCAGTGGCCACAGGACTGGATAAGGTCAGTTTTCATTCCAATCCCAAAGAAAGGCAATGCCAAAGAATGCTCAAACTATGGCACAATTGAACTCATCTCACACGCTAGCAAAATAATGCTCAAAATTCTCCAAGCCAGGCTTTAGCAGTACGTGAACCGTGAACTTCCAGATGTTCAAGCTGGATTTAGAAAAGGCAGAGGAACCAGAGATCAAATTGCCAATATTTGGTTCATTGAAAAACCAAGAGAGTTCCAGAAAAAAACATCTATTTCTGCTTTATTGACTATACCAAAGCCTTTGACTTTGTGGATCACAATAAACTGTGGAAAATTCTTAAAGAATGGGAATAGCAGACCTGCCTCTTGAGAAACATGTGTGCAGGTCAGGAAGCAACAGTTAGAACTGGACATGGAACAACAGACTGGTTCCAAATTGGGAAAGGAGTACATCAAGGCTGTATGTTGTCACCCTGCTTATTGAACTTATACGCAGAGTACATCATGAGAAAAGCTGGGCTGGAAGAAGCACAAGCTGGAATCAAGATTGCCGGGAGAAATATCAATAACCTCAGATATGCAGATGACACCACCCTTATGGCAGAAAGCGAAGAAAAACTAAAGAACCTCTTGATGAAAGTGAAAGAGGAGAGTGAAAAAGTTGGCTTAAAGCTCAACATTCAGAAAACTAAGATCATGGCGTCCAGTCCCATCACTTCATGGGAAATAGATGGGGAAACAGTGGAAACAGTGTCAGACTTTATTTTCTTGGGCTCCAAAATCACTGCAGATGGTGACGGCAGCCATAAAATTAAAAGACACTTGCTCCTTGGAAGGAAAGTTATGACCAACCTAGACAGCATATTCAAAGACATTACTTTGCCAACAAAGGTCTAGTCAAGGCTATGGTTTTTCCAGTAGTCATGTGTGGATGTGAGAGTTGTACTATAAATAAAGCTGAGCGCTGAAGAATTGATGCTTTTGAACTGTGGTACTGGAGAAGACTCTTGAGAGTCCCTTGGACTGCAAGAAGATCCAACCAGTCCATTCTAAAGGAGATCAGTCCTGGGTCTTCATTGGAAGGACTGATGTTGAGGCTGAAACCCCAATCCTTTGGCCACCTGATGTGAAGAGCTGACTCATTTGAAGAGACTCTGATCCTGGGAAGATTGAAGCCGGGAGGAGAAGGGGATGACAGAGGATGAGATGGTTGGATGGCATCACGGACTCAATGGACATGAGTTTGAGTAGGCTCTGTGAGTTGGTGATGGACAGGGAGGCCTGGCATGCTGCAGTTCATGGGGTTGCAAAGATTTGTACATGACTGAGTGACTGAACTGAACTGATTTAAGACATTTACCCATTTTTTAATTGGATTGTTTGTCTTTTTGTTGGTGAGCTCTAAGAGTTCTTTATATAGTCCAGATACTAGACCCTTATCAGATATATGAGTTGCAAGTATTTTCTCCTATGCTGTGGGATGTTTGAAACAGATTTTAAGATAACTGATTTGACAACTGTGTGTACAGGAAAGATTGGAGGAGAAATGAAAGGCAGAAGGACCAACTAGGAAGCCATTGCATTTCTTCAGGTTGCAGTTAACCTGCAAAATAGTAACAGTAGGATAATGCACTCAAAAGATTGTGTACCACAAGTGAAATAAGGAAAAGTCAAAGTGTAATGGATGCGATCAGCCTTATTAGAAGTAGCAAATAACCTGGTGTAGTTTCAGGAAAGCATAATTCTATCAATATATCTAAAGCTGTAGCAGCCTAATCACTTAAAGTAAAATGGTTGAAGCCCTAACACAATCAAACTCTAACCCAATCAATTATAATAAAATGGCTGAAGGGAACAGAAACAGAATCAATTATATTAACTTGGCTGGAGATGAAACCCAATCAGTTGAATTGCACCTTGTCTTCCTAGAAAGGGTAGATAGTCTGCAGAGAATTATCTCTCTCCAACCAAATAAAAAAAAAGTTGTCACTATTTCTCTTGTGATGTTTAGGGAGGAACATTCCCTGTTTGGCCAAGGGAATATCATATATTTACAAAGGTGAGAGATATAATTCTATTAGCCATCAAAATTATCCAGCTAATTTGAATCACTTGTTCACTAAACAGCTTCTAATTATAACATTTGACTTCCAAATTGTCAACTGTTTTCATCAGTCAATAGGATTGCCTAGGCTACTGTAAGTTCTATGTCAAACTATGTAAATCTATGTAAAGTTTTCATTCCAATCCCAAAGAAAGGCAATGCCAAAGAATATTCAAACTACTGTGCAACTGCACTCATTTTACATGCTAGCAAGATAATGCTCAAAATCCTCCAAGCTAGGTTTCAACAGAACGTGAACCAAGAACTTCCAGATGGATTTAGAAAAGGCAGAGGAACCAGAGATTAAACTACCAACATCCATTGGATCATAGAAAAAGCAAGCGAATCCCAGAAAAACATCTACTTTGGCTTCATCGAGTATGCTAAAGCCTTTAACTGTGTGGATCACAACAAACTGTGGAAAATTCTTCAAGACATGGGAATACCAGACCACCTTACCTGTCTCCTGAGAAACCTGTATGCAGAACAAGAAGCAACAATTAGAACTGGACATGGAACAATAGACTGATTCAAAATCGGGAAAGGAGTATGTCAAGGCTATATATTGTCACCCTGCTTATTTAACTTATATGCAGAATATATCATGCAAAATGCTGGGCTGGATGACTCACAAGCTGGAATGAAGATTGCTGGGAGAAATATCAACAACCTCAGATATGCAGATGATACCACTCTAGTGGCAGAAAGTGAAGAGGAACTAAAGAGCCTCTTAATGACGATGAAAGAGGAGAGTGAAAAAGTTGGCTTAAAACTCAACATTCAAATAACTAAGATCATGGCATCTGATCCCATCAGTTCAGTTCAGTTCAGTTGCTCAGTCATGTCCAACTCTTTGCAACCCCATGGACTGCAACACGCCAGGCCTTCCTGTCCATCACCAACTCCCAGAGCCTACTCAAACTCATGTCCATCGAGTCGGTGATGCCATCCAAGCATCTCATCCTCTGTCATCCCCTTCTCCTCCCACCTTCAATCTTTCCAGCATCAGGGTCTTTTCAAATGAGTCAGTTCTTAGCATCAAGTGGCCAAAGGATTGGAGTTTCAGCTCTAGCATCAGTCCTTCCAATGAACAGTCAGGACTGATTTCCTTTAGGATGGTTGGATCTCCTTGCATTCCAAGGGACTCTCAAGAGTCTTCTCCAATACCACAGTTCAAAAGCATCAATTCTTGGGCACTCAGCTTTCTTTAGGGTCCAATTCTCACATCCATACATGGCTACTGGGAAAACCATAGCTTTGACTAGACAGACTTGTCAGCAAAGTAACGTCTCTGCTTTTTAATATGCCGTCTAGGTTGGTCATAGCTTTTCTTTCAAGGAGCAAGCGTCTTTTAATTTCATGGCTGCAGTCACCATCTGCAGTGATTTTGGAGCCCAAGAAAATAAAGTCTGTCACTGTTTCCATTGTTTCCCCATCTATTTGCCATGAAGGACCGGATGCCATGATTTTAGTTTTCTGAATGGCATACAGATGAGGAAAAAGTGACAGATTTTATTCCCTTGGGCTCCAAAATCACTGTGGACAGTGACTGAAATTAAAAATCATGAAATAAAACATTGCTCCTTAGAAGAAAAGCTATGGCAAACCTAGGCGGTGTATTAAAAAGCAGAAACATCACTTTGCCGACAAAGGTCCATACAGTCAAAACTATGTTTTTCCCAGTAGTCATGGATGGATATTAGAGTCGGACCATAAAGAAGGCTGAGTGCTAAAGAACTGATGCTTTTGAATTGCAGTGCTGGAGAAGACTCTTGAGAGTCCCTTGGACTGCAAGGAGATCAAAACAGTCAATTCTAAGGAAATCAACCCTGAATATTCATTGGAAGGACTGATACTGAAGCTGAAGCTCCAATGCTTTGGCCCCCTGCTGCGAAGAGCCAGCTCTTTGAATAAGACCCTGATGCTGGGAAAGATTGAAGGCAGGAGGAGAAGGCGACAACAGAGGATGAGATGGTTGGATGGCATCATTGACTTAATGGACATGAGTTTGCGCAAACTCCGGGAGATGGTGAAGGATGGGAAAGCCTGGTGTGCCGCAGTTCATGGAGTTGCAAAGAGTCAGACGTGACTCAGCAACTGAACAACAACGAACAATGTAAATCAGCTGTATGGCTTATGTTATGCTCTATTAAGTTTAGTCAGCATGAGTGGGCTCTCCCAACGTGAATTAATTGACCAAGATCAACCTCTGGGCAAGCAAGCTGAGGTTTGGATCATCTTAAAGAAAAAAGTCAACAATGTTTCTATCTCTTGTCACTCTAAGATCAACCTAGGCATGGAAGGAACTGTATTTCATGTACTCAGAGATATTGAGAGGGGTTTTTCGTTGTGCTTTTCCATTCTAGAATGGAACCAGAGACTCAGAAAAGTGATTGGAATTACCTTAGACACAGCTCACGTAGACTGACTGAAGCTGAAACCCAATCATTTGAATTGTACTTTGTCTTCGTGGGAGGAGACAGTCTGCACAGAATTCGCCTTCTCAACAACAACAAAAAGCTGTAAATATTTCTCCAGTGATGTTTAGGAAAGAAGATTCTCTGTTTGGTACAAGAAAAGATGCTCAGCATTGCTAATTATTAGAGAAATGCAATTCAAAACTACCATGAGGTATCACTTCATACCAGTCAGAGTGACCATTATCAGAAAGTCTACAGATAATAAATGTGGGAGAGGGTTTGGAGAAAACGGAACCCTTCTACATTGTTGGTGTGACTATAAATTGGTATATCTGCTATGGAAAACAGTATGGAGGTTCCTTAAAAAACTAAAAATTGAGTTAGTTACCACATATATTTCTGCAATCCCACTCCTGGGCAAATATCCAAAGAAAACTATAATTCAAAAAGATACTGCACCCCAGTGCTCATCACAGCACTGTTTATAGTACAAAAGTCAAGACATGGGAGCAACCTAAATGTTTATTGACAGATAAATGGATAAAGAAGATGTGGTACATAAATGCAATGGAATATTACTCAATCACAAAAAGAATGAAATAATGCCATTTGCAGCAACAAGGATGAGAGATTATCATATTAAGTGAAGTAAATCAGACAGAGAAAGATAGTATCAGTTATGATATCGCTTATATGTGGAATCTAAAAAATGAGACAAATGAACTTATGTACAAAACAGAAATAGACTCACAGACAGAGAAAACAAACGTATGGTTATCAAAGGGAAAAGGAGTTGGGGAAAAGGATAAATTAAGAGTTTGGAATTAGCATGTACACATTACTATACACATTAATAAAACAGATAACTGACAAGGACCTACTGTATAGCACATGGAACTATATTCTTAAAAAGAAAGAAAAAAAATTAAAAATAAATAAGGGAATTCCCTGGTTGTCCAGTAATTAGCACTTTCACTGCTGTGGCCTGGGTTCAATCTCTGTTAGGGAACTAAGATCTCACAAGTCTCTCGAGGCCAAACACACACACACACACAAAGAAAATGAATGTAATTCTATCAGCTCAGCACTTTAGCTCCAAGCCCAGGGCTTGCTCTGCCTCTTGCTAAAGCAATCATAGACTGCTTCTACTGCAGCCACTGCAGAATGGGAAACAGTACAAACTGCGATAATCACGGAGAACAGTGTTGGCAGCTCCAGCTGTTGGCTAGATATATGGGCACATGCCCTCCACAAGGTGACTGGTGAGGACACGTCACTTAAGTCTTGGGTGCTCAGTGAAGCAGGTCTTAAGGAGACAACAGAAGAAGGTAGCATCTTTCTGACCTAATAACAGTCTGGCTTTGTCTCCGACGTATAGGAAGTGTCTCCCCAACATACAGCTATGATGAAACATAAGACCACAAAGATGAAGCTTCCTAGGGTTATATAGCTCCTGCTTTCATCCAAGAGAATGGGTGGGAGGAGTTCTACCTGGGTGAACTCTTAAGACTACCACCTTGTGATTCAGCCCTGCCTCTGAATTATTTTATCAGTCTTCTCAGGACTGATCCATGCAGTCGGCTGCACTTTGCTATGGAGCAGAATTGAATTTTGCTATGCACCCAGAGGAATCTAATTTTCTCATCTTTTCAGAGAACTTAGAGGGGATGGCCTTACTTAGGAACAGGGGTACTTCTTTCATTTTAATGACGTAGAATGTCAAGCATGTAGATGCAAGTAAGCTGGAGGATTTCGTATTGGAAAAATAGGGAAGTCTCATCAGATTACATCTATGTTATCAATGAAATATAGGCAAGGTCAAAAGTGGAGGTGGTGTTAGAGATTTTAAAAGAGAGAAAGCTTGAAATAGTTATTGAACAGAGTAGAGTAGAAAAGAAAATTTACCACACACACACAAAAGAAAAAACAAAAAAGGAATTTACCAGGTAAATATAGAATTAGTTGGAAACTAGTTGAATTTTGGAGGCATAACTTTGAATTAGTTGAGTTATAGGGGCATAAATTTGAAATATACTACTTAACAAGATTCTGGAATTTCCTCCATCAATATATATATTTTAAAATATGTATTATTTATTTGGCTGTGCTGAGTCTTAGTTGCAGCATAAGGGATCTTCGATCTTCATGGTGACATGCAGTATCTTTAGTTGAGGTATGTATGTGGGATCTAGTTCCCTAACCAGGACCTGAACCCTGGCCCCCTGGCCACCACCCCCCCCACCTACATTGGGAGCAGAGTCTTAGCCACTGGACCACCCAGTAAGTCCTTCTCCCATCCATATTTAGCTGCCCAGGTATAGATGTGAAGAAGCTGAATCATTGGATTTAACCAAAAATGTTTTGTTTTGCAGGAAAGTTCAGTGGAGATTGAGAGGCGTAAGGAAGTTTACAGTGTCTGCAAGTTTATAGTTCTGGATATGAAGGGAAGTGGACAGATTATTTTAGAAATAAAATTGAGGTACTTCCCTGGTGGTCCAGGGGTTAAGACCACATTTCCAATGCAGTCAGTGCAGGTTCGATCTCTGATTGGGGAACTAAGATCCCCCACATGCCTCGTGGCATACAAAAAAAAAAAATTTCTTTTTTAAATAAATAAAGTTAAAATTAAAAGATAGTACTAATGGTTTATCAGTCCTCAAGGCAGGAGGGTATTAGGATGGGAGGAGGAGTGTTAGGGTATGAGAAGGAAAGGCAGATGGTAAACAGAGGATTATTCTTTCCTTTTTTTTTTTTTTTGGCTGCTCTGAGCAGCTTGAAGGATCTTAGTTCAAACCTAGGCCCTGAAAGTGAAAGTGCCAAGTCATAAAGCACTGGACCACCAGGGAATAAGTACTTTCAATTTCAGAGGATTTTGTCTGCATTGAATTGCTCCAGCTCTATCTTCTTTTCTAACCCTTGATTTCCCCTTATTTCTTCTTTCCACTTCTCCTAACCCAAGAGAGAGAGAAGTGATGGAGTCCTCTTTTCATTTCCTGTCTGGACGACTGAGATGCTGGCTCGGCACCAATCAGATGGGTCTCTGTCTCTCCTTCTCTCTCTCCATTCTCAAAAAGGGAAGTTGATAGTTGGGGGATGATGGGGCCCATGAGCCCTCCACCTTCCTCCTTGTGGATATCTAATTCTCTGGCAAGTGATCTTGTTGAGGGAAAAAAAGGCCAGAGACTGCAGACACCAGCCTATGGGCATGGTTTTAGCTGCAACCAGAAAGAACACAGACAATAACCAGCGAAAGTTGGAGGCCCTGGTGTGGAGACAGCCTTCATGGGAAGAGCTTTCAACACAAGAGAATTTGGGAAGTGATCCAGAGACAGTGGGGCTTCCCAAGTACCAAAGTGGTAAAGAACCCATCTGCCAATGCAGGAGACACAGGAGACTTGGGTTTGATCCCTGGGTCGGGAAGATCCTCTGAAGGAGGAAATGGCAACCCATTATAGTATTCTAGCCTGGAAAATCCCATGGACAGAGGAGCCTGGTGGGCTATAGTTCATGGGGTCGCGAAGAGTCAGACATGACTGAGCAACTGAGCACAAAGCACCAGACACTGAGCAAATTAGACAATGCTCATCCTGGTTCTCCATCACCATACATAAGATATGGGGACTCAAAGGGACAACAGGGGAGAGAATCCCAGGATGCCCCCATCTTGTCAGTTTTGGCCAGAATAGTCACTCCAAGAGACTGGAAGCAATTTGGGAAAAACCCTCAGTGCTCCCATGGGAGGTCAGCCAAACCTGCCTCAGGGTCCTTGGAGGGAGAGGACTACCCCAAGAACTTTGATAGGCAGCTAGACTCCTGGCAGGGAGGGGGCCCTGGGCTTGGTCACCTCGACCTACCCTACTTTCCCAGGAAAGTTCAGGAAACTACCCCTCCACCCAGATCTCCTTAAAAACACCCTTGGACTCCTAGACTCTGTAACTGACCAAAACTTTATATACTTTCCCCCCACCACTGTGTTTTTACACATAATGTTTCTTCTTCCCAGAATGCTGTGCCCCATTTTTCTCCCTAGCAAATTCATATTCTTCTGTTTCTCAAGACTAGTTGAAAGGTTACCTCCTCTCTGAGGCCTTTCCTCTGAGGCTGCTTTTCCTTTGTTCCCCCTGAAATGTAACTTAGCCATTCTTACTTCACATCACCATTTATCTGTTTATACATGTGTCTGCCCAAAGGCAAGGCTCACTCCTCAGTTATCTTGGTATCCTTCAAATTTAGCAATCTGTTAAATACTCTCAAAATATTTGATGAGTGTGTGTGACAGTATGCTGTACTCAGAAATAGACACCTTGAGATATATATACAAAAGACAAAACATGGGACTTCCCTGGCAGTCCAGTGGTTAAGACTCTGCCTTCCAGTGCAGGGGGCGCAGGTTCAATCCTTGGTGGATTTCACATGCTGTGGAGTATGGTTTAAAAAAAAACCAAACATAAAATGCAATCCCTCATAAGAAGTTTACCTATTAGTTAACAATAATTTAATTTAACATATTTAATATTTATTTTATAACAATAGATGTACCATATATGTGCTATTTAATAGTGTTTATTATATCCCAGGCATTGAATCACTAAATTAAACATACATCAGACCAGATCAGTCGCTCAGTCATGTCCGACTCTTTGCGACCCCATGAATCGCAGCACGCCAGGCCTCCCTGTCCATCACAAACTCCCGGAGTTCACTGAGACTCACGTCCATCGAGTCGGTGATGCCATCCAGCCATCTCATCCTCTGTCGTCCCCTTCTCCTCTTGCCCCCAATCCCTCCCAGCATCAGAGTCTTTTCCAATGAGTCAGCTCTTCACATGAGGTGGCCAAAGTACTGGAGTTTCAGCTTCAGCATCATTCCTTCCAAAGAAATCCCAGGGCTGACCTCCTTCAGAATGGACTGGTTGGATCTCCTTGCAGTCCAAGGGACTCTCAAGGGTCTTCTCCAACACCACAGTTCAAAAGCATCAATTCTTCAGCGCTCAGCCTTCTTCACAGTCCAACTCTCACATCCATACATGACCACAGAAAAAACCATAGCCTTGATTAGATGAACCTTTGTTGGCAAAGTAATGTCTCTGCTTAGTTGTTAACTTCTCACAATAATATGTAAGATAAGTGTTGTAATTATCCCCAAATTACAGATGGATAAAATTAGGCTCAGAGAGATTAAAGAATTTGCTTGAGATCTCAAACTGACTGTCAGACCCAAGGTTTGAATGAAGGTATTTCTGACTCTAAAACTTGTCTTCTTAACCATTATACTATGATGCTTGAGACAGGTTTTGTATAATACAGTTTTCATGCATGCGTGCTAAGTTCCATTAGTCTCTTTGTGACTCTGTGGATTGTAGCTCACCAGGCTCCTCTGTCCATGGGATTCTCCAGGCAGAATACTGGAGTGGGTTGCCAGGCACTCTCCAGGGGATCTTCCTGACCTAGGGATCTAACCCATGTCTCTTATGTCTTCTGCATTGGCAGGTGGGTTCTTTACCACCAGCACCACCTGGGAAGCCCCCTAATATAGTTTATATTATCACTATTACAGAATGATATAACAACACACAAAATCATATGGTTCAACTGGAAAACATTTATATGAGATTATTAGTTCTCTGGTACATAAAATAATTGCAAAAGGAGTTAGACGAAAAAATATGGGTAAGGGTTAAAGTAGCCCAAGAAAGTGGCGTGGAGACAGAACTTGAATGAAGCTGGATCTTGGACAGTGGATCAGAGGAAGGTATCCAACACTAAAGTCTTTCTGTATAAGCACTATATGTACATTTTCTTATATCCCTCACAAGAAGCTCAGTTCTCCCCACTTACCAAGGGGAAACCAAGGCTCAAGGAGGTTATATAATTTGCCCAAGTCTGAACTTTTAAGTGTGAGCTGAGACTCAAACCCAGATCTCTCTTCCACTCTGTACTGCATCTGGTTGGTAGAAAGGTCCAAGGAGAGCATTCTGGTGCAAGGGAGCAGGTGGAGCAGAGAGAGGAGGCTGGAATGAGCAGGATGCCTGTTTGAAAGAGGAAATGAATAGTGAGGCCTCAAGCCTTCCATCCTCTTGAGGAGCAGAGGGTGGGACTTCCCAGGAAGCTCCGCCCACTGCAGAGGATTGCAACAGGGTGAGGTGAGGGGGAGGGCTCTGGGGTTCCTGGAAGGTGACTGAAGCGCATAAAGCTGGCACTATGCCCATTGCGTGGCTAAAACTGGCCCCACCCAATAGTGCTGGGGTGGGAAAGCCATGGCTCCAGAGCTAGTTCCTGAAAGTCTGCCACCCAGCCCCACAAACACTGCTGCATTCTAGTCCTGGTTCTCTCCCAGAACCAGACTGCCTCCTGGCTTCAGTTCTGTTCCAGGTATCTCTCCACCAGAGTCTGACTTCCAGATAAGTAGACTCTTCTCAATTCCCAAGCCTCTGAGACACTCTGGTTTCCAGGTTTCTAAGCTTCTGAAGAATACACCTGCTAATGCAGGCGGCACAAGAGATGTGGGTTCGATTCCTGGGTTGGGAAGATTCCCTGGAGGAGGACATGGCAACTCAGCCCAGTATTTTTGCCTGGAGAATCCCACGGACAGAGGAGCCTGGTGAGCTATTGTCCATAGGGTCGCACAGAGTCAGACACAACTGAAGCTACTTAGCCTAGCCTGTCATTCCCCAGCCTCGCTTATTGATCTCCTTTAATCTTCCCCCAAACTCCACTGAATAGGTATTATCATCCTTATCTCCATTTTCCCTTGTAAAGAAACAAGGCCCAAGAAGGTTGAGTTGCCCAAAGTCATGTAACTAGTGAATGCAGGGACTCAAGTCCAGGTCTTAAGATTCAAGATCTGAACAACAACAACATTCTACTTACTCTACACCACAAAAAGGTGCAGAAGTCAAAGGTCAATACTGAAATCAGCTTGATTATATTCTTTGCAGCCAAAGATGGAGAAGCTCTATACAGTCAGCAAAAAAAAAATTGGGAGCTGACTATGGCTCAGATCATGAACTCCTTATTGCCAAATTCAGGCTTAAATTGAAGAAAGTAGGGAAAACCACTAGACCATTCAGGTATGACCTAAATCAAATCCCTTACAATTATACAGTGGAAGTGACAAATAGATTCAAGGGATTAGATATGATAGACAAGAGTGCCTGAAGAACTATGGATGAAGGTTCGTGACATTGTACAAGAGGCAGTGATCAAGACCATCCCCAAGAAAAATAAAGGCAAAATGGTTGTCTGAGGAGGCCTTACAAATAGCTAAGAAAAGAAGAGAAGCTAAAGCCAAAGGAGAAAAGGAAAGATATACCAGTTTGAATACAGAGTTCCAAAGAATAGCAAGGAGAGATAAGAAAGCCTTCTTCAGTGATCAATGCAAAGAAATAGAGGAAAATAATAGAATGAGAAAGACTAGAGATCTCTTCAAGAAAATTAAAGATACCAAGGGAACATTTCATGCAAAAATGGGCATAATAAAGGACAGAAATGGTATGGACCTAACAGAAGCAGAAGATATTAAGAAGAGGTGGCAAGAATACACAGAAGAACTATACAAAGAAGATCTTCATGACCCAGATAACCACGATGGCATGATCACTCACCTAGAGCCAGACATCCTGGAATGTGAAGTCAAGTGAGCCTTAGGAAGCATCACTGTGAACAAAGCTAGTGGAGGTGATGGAATTTCACTTTAGCTATTTCAAATCCTAAAAGATGATGCTGTGAAAGTGCTACACTCAATATTTGGAAACATTGGAAAATTTGGAAAACTCAGCAGTGGCCACAGGACTGGAAAAGGTCAGTTTTCATTCCAATCCCAAAGAAAGGCAATGCCAAAGAATGCTCACACTATGGCACAATTGCAGTCATCTCACATGCTAGCAAAGTAATGCTCAAAATTCTCCAAGCCAGGCTTTAGCAGTACGTGAACCGTGAACTTCCAGATGTTCAAGCTGGATTTAGAAAAGGCAGAGGAACCAGAGATCAAATTGCCAATATCTGTTGGTTCATTGAAAAACCAAGAGAGTTCCAGAAAAAACATCTATTTCTGCTTTATTGACTATGCCAAAGCCTTTGACTTTGCGGATCACAATAAACTGTGGAAAATTCTTAAAGAATGGGAATAGCAGACCTGCCTCTTGAGAAACATGTGTGCAGGTCAGGAAGCAACAGTTAGAACTGGACATGGAACAACAGACTGGTTCCAAATTGGGAAAGGAGTACGTCAAGGCTGTATGTTGTCACCCTGCTTATTGAACTTATACGCAGAGTACATCATGAGAAAAGCTGGTCTGGAAGAAGCACAAGCTGGAATCAAGATTGCCGGGAGAAATATCAATAACCTCAGATATGCAGATGACACCACCCTTATGGCAGAAAGCGAAGAAGAACTAAAGAGCCTCTTGATGAAGGTGAAAGAAAAGAGTGAAAAAGCTGGCTTACAACTCAACATTCAAAAAACGAAGATTGTGGCATCCTGTTCCATCACTTCACAGCAAATGGATGGGGAAACAATGGAAACAGCGACAGACTTTATTTTCTTGGGCTCCAAAATCACTGCAGATGGTGACTGCAGCCATGAAATTAAAAGATGTTTGCTCCTTCAAAGAAAAGCTATGACCAACCTAGACAGTATATTAAAAAGCAGAGACATTACTTTGCCAACAAAAGTCCATCTAGTCAAAGCTATGGTTTTTCCAGTAGTCATGTATGGATGTGAGAGTTGGACTATAAAGAAAGCTGAGCGCCCACGAATTGATGCTTTTGAACTGTGGTGCTAGAGAAGACTCTTGAGAGTCCCTTGGAATGCAAAGAGATCCAACCAGTCCATCCTAAAGGAAATCAGTCCTGAATATTCATTGGAGGGACTGATGTTGAAGCTCAAACTCTAATCCTTTGGCCACCTGATGCTAAGAACTGACTCATTTGAAAACACCCTGATGCTGGGAAAGATTGAAGGCGGGAAGAGAAAGGGATGACAGAGGGTGAGATGGTTGGATGGCATCACCGACTCTATGGAGATGAGTTTGAGTGGGCTCTGGGAATTGGTGATGGGAAGCCTGGCGTGCTGCAGTCCATGGGGTCGCAAAGAGTCGGACACGACTGAGTGACAACTGAACTGAACACCACACAATGTACTCCCCTTTCCAGATTTAGAATTAAGCTCCAGGGCTTATGCTGGACTATTCTGGACTCATCTACCAGCCTTCATGTGTCTTAGGTTAGGTGTGGGGCTCTGCTACCTGGGAATAACCCACAGATGCCAGGACTGGGAACCTCGGTCCTCCCCAACTCTCTGGACCCTTGAGAGCCACAAGCTCTTTAGACCTGATAGTGGGGCTCAGTGTCCTGACTCCTGAGTCAATTCTCTTAGAATTCTTATATATGGAAAGGAACCTCTTCAGAGACCTTTTTTTTTTTTTATCCTATCCTCATCCAAACTGGAACACAAGGAAAAACCAGTGGATGGCTTAGGACATCTGGCTGCACCATCTGGGCCTCAGTTTATATCTCCCTTTCCTTACTTGAGTAAGAGGGGCCTCACTATTCCCTGGTCCCAGACCCCCTCCAACACCTCCCCCAGCCATCCGGGGTAACCGCCAGGCTCTGCAGCCTAGGATAACGCCCAGCCCTCCCTTGCACCCTGTGGCTGCCTCCCCTTTCCGTCTGTTGAGAGAGGAAGCCAGGGGGTGGCGGGTGCAATCCTGCAGGGCACTGATAAAAGGGCCAGCCCTGCCCCCGCCCCCTGGGGCCACTGCGGTCAGCCCAGCAGGCAAGCAGGCCAGGCAGCCAGCTCCCTCTGGGACCTGTGGCCCTCCCCTGGTTTCACCTCTACCCACCCCGCCCTACTCGGGAAGCTGGTTGCATAACCCGGTAGGGTGTTTGGCAACACGGCTGTGGCTTGCCCTGATGCTGATGGTGGTGTGCACACACACTGGGGTGAGGGTGGGGTGAATTGACAAGAGGTGACAATAAGACAGCCTTTTGGGGGTGCGTGAGCAGCATGGATGAAGAACGGTATAAGAGTAAAGATATGTGGCCATGTTTTTCTCCACACTCTGTCTCTGCCACTTTGGCTAACGCAGGAGGATCTTGGGGCTAGGAAAATCTTAGGTATTCTGCCTTGCCTAGCTGCAGGCACTGTCCAACCCATTCAGGCTTCTAAAACCCTGTTAATCTTACATCAAGCAAAGGAGATTTAAGATAGAAGGAGGTTGACTCTAGACAGCAGGAATCTGAAAGGAGGGGACTAAAGGAACCATCCACACCCCTGGGGGGCTGTAAAGAGTGTTCTTGGACTGCCCTTGAGGTACAGTGGATAGGAATCCGCCTGCCAATGCAGGGGACATGGGTTTGATCCCCATTCTAGGAAGATCCCACATGCCGCAAAGCAACCAAGCCCATGTACCACAACTACTGAGCCTGCATTCAGAGCCCAAGAGCCACAACTACCGAAGCCCACGTGCACCTAGAACCTGTGCTCCGCAACAAGAGAAGCCACTGTAATGAGAAGACCACACACTGCAAGAAAGAGTAGCCCCACTCTCTGCAACTAGAGGAAGTCCGTGTGCAGCAACAAAGACCCAGTGCAACCAAAAATAATAAATAAATACATTAAAAAAAAAAAAAGAATATTCTAGAGGCAGAACACAGCCTGCTAATCCCAGTAACAGCCTCTTCCTATGGGAGGGGAATAGGGTGAGGTGGGAGAGATATCCTGGCCAGCCGCCTAAATGAAGGCTGTCTGTTGACTTAGCTCAGCCTGTACGACCATGTCTGTCCCCGAAAACAAGTAAACTGCTTCAAACATGCCTTTGACTCGCACATGGGATGAAACACAACCTCCCTAGTTTGACTTTCAAGACTTTTACATCCAGCCCCAATCTCCCCAAGCTTATTTTTCACTACTTCCTTCCCCACACTCCACCCTAGGAAACCCTGAGTACTCTTCTCAGTCTGATGCCTCTGGGCTTTCACACCTCAGCTTGGAATACCCTTCTCCCCTCTTTTCCTGATGAACCCTGAGTCATTCTCCACAGCCCAGCTCAATTGTCACGGCCTCTGTGAAGCCTGCTCTGAATTTCCCCAACAGCAGTTCAGCTCCATGGGGCCTTTTTTTTGTTTTTTTGATGTGGATCATTTTTGAAGTCTTTATTGAATTTGTTACGATATTGCTTCTGTTGTTTATGTTCTGGTTTTCTGGCCACAAGGCATGTGAGGTCTTACCTCTCCAGCCAGGGATCAAACCCGTACCCCTGAATCGGAAGAAGTCTTAACCACTGGCCCTCCAGGGAAGTCCCTCCATAGTACTTTATATAGACCTTTATTACTGTATCTGACTCTTTGTGGCCCCATGGACTGTATTCTGCCAGGCTCCACTGTCCATGGGATTTTCCGGGCAAAAATACAGGAGTGGGTTGCCATTTCTTTCTCCAGAGGCTCTTCCCAACCCAAAGGCTGAAGCCGCATCTCCTGAGTCTTCTGCATTGGCAGGCAGATTCTTTACTACTAGTGCCGCCTGGAAAACCCCTAATTCCCTGTGTAGGCTGTTAATAAGGACACAGACTGTTTTTATTCATCTTTGTGTGGTTCTGGAGTGGGAAACATAGTAGACCCACAACAAATATTTGTTGAATGAATGAATGATAAGCAGACACTCCATAAATATCCATTCATTCACTGGATAACTTGTGTTATAATTGTATGTGCGATGCCACAAATAGTGTCCTGAACTGGTAGCTTTCATTCAGCAAATGTTTGTTGACTATCTGATACCATTGACTATCTGACTAACTGATACCATTACTGAATCAGCCGCAAGTATGACTATCACCACCTCTCATCCCCTCCAATGGGCCCAAATAAATACATAAGCTACCTGAGTGTTCATGCTTGTGACCTAGATTCATACCCAGGTCATCAAGAGATTCTGAACCTGCATGTAACATGCAGTGAAGCCATGGGTCACCTCCTGCCCCACACAGATCATGTATGTAGAATTATGATCTCCTGGGGTAGAGATTCAAATCACTGAACTATGGGTTTGGCATGGGTGTTGATCAAACCCACACACACAGGCTGCAGGTATCACATTGCCTCTTGAGTTGCTTGGTTGTGTTATTGGGTTGGGGGCATCCTGAGAGAGAACTGGGGTGGCTGACATAGTACTGTAGTGATGGGGAACACTTGGAAGACTCCCAGAAGCTATTCTTTACCAAGTGGGACAGAATGTTTTCATTATTTTAGTAGTGAACACAAGCCTATCACAGAATGCTGGCTGAATGCCAGTCCTGCCTTAGGGTGGCACCTGCCTACCTCCCCAGTCAATAACTGCTTCCAATTTAACTTGAATATCATAAGAAAAAAAAAATAGAAAAAAGTGCAAGCTGCAGCTATAAGGAGTGAAGCTAGACATAGGGAAGACTTTCCTTAGAGCTGTAATACTAAAAGCTAGGAGGAAGCCAGACTTTTCTCCTAGTCTCTAGAGAAAGATCTGTTTGGCCTGGAACTTGGGTTGTGGCTTGGAGGCAAAGGGATGAATGAGTGACTTCCAGGGGTACTTCCTGGTCTGCCCCAGAGCTGCTGTGAATGCTGGGGGGCGGGGGGGACCTGACACCCTACACACATGTCCTGTTCTGTCCAGAGTATGTGGCTGCCCTGTGACTGGGGGGACTGCCTAGAAGAAAGGACAGAGGGCATCTAGGGTCCCCTTTAAGGCAGGTGAATAATGTCCCTGCCAGGCGGCTCCCCCCCACCCCAACTCCCCTCACACACTGACAACAAACCTGGCCAAGAAAGAGGCCTTTGTCCTAGGACATCTGAGGCTGCAGGGGGAGGGGAGAAGGCTACAGGTGAAAGGACACATCAAAGCGGCTGGGCCCCCCTCCCCTGAAAGCTCCCCTACCCCTTTCCCAGAGCCCAGGCTTTCCTGAAATAAAAGCAGTGTCCCGAAGGCCTACCTGCCTAACGACTGGGATGCTAGACATCTGGTCCTTTTCTCCAGCTGCTCTCCACCCTGCCAGGACTCAGTTTCCCTGTCCTGAAGAGAGTCAAAGGGGCAAAGGGCAGGGGGTTACAACTTGTATGAAGTTTAGAGGTCTCTCTGCCGCTTAGATCATCAGGTTGGAATTCATCATACGCATGGGAGAAACGCAGAGCTGGCTGGACTCCTGGGCTCACACGGAGGGCTGGGAGCCATGTGTGCCCCACGCTGGCCGGGAGCAAGTTGGGGGCGGGGTGTGGGCAGAAACCACACCGGGCTCAAGTTTCCTCTCTTGGCCAGAAGGGGCAGGAGGAGAGGAGGGCCACGGGGAAAGGGGAGGGTTGGAGGAAGGACGGAGAACTCAGGCCGAGGGCTTCAAAGAAGAGGCTGGTGCGCCGTCCCGGAGCTCCCCGCACTCCACACTGGGCGCTCAGCGACCGCCCGGAGCTCCCGGAGCCTGCACACTGGGCGCTCAGCGATGGCCGGGGGGCGGGGCACGGCCCTCCGCGGCTCTCAGAGGTAGCAGGGATCCTCACCCAGGAGGTGTCAGCCCAGGCCGGCCTCATCTCTCTCATCGCTCTCCTCACCTCGCTGGGACCCTGCCACAGGTGCTTGCGGGGCGGGCGGGGAGGAGAACTGCAGTGGATCTGGGGACAGGCTGGGGAGGTGGAGGAGGCAAAGGGAGAGAAGAACCAACTCGCAGGGGGATCCTAGGAGGTCGCAGACCTTACCAGGCTGCCCCTGGTCGAGGAATTTGACAGGTGTGGGAATTTCTCTGGGAGACCTACATGGCTTCTTGAGCCCTTTGGGATTCTTGGGGCAAAATGCTATGGATGGGGACCAGACAGTGGTTCCCCGAGGGACGTCTCAGGGGCTGGGGAGTGACCCTGAGTAACCCTTGGGCAGACTGGCTGTCGCTGGACTCTCAGGTATGCGGTACCATCCTTTCACCTACTCCATCCCATCACGCTGCCCTGCCCAGCCATCTGGGGAGGTCTAAGGGAAGTTGAGGAATCTGAAACAGTGGACACCTGGGCCGCGGAGAAGTGTTGTTGCACCAGGATGGGCTGCTAGGGCTTGGAGGTGCTGAGTTCTCTCCTCCCTGTGTGCCTTCTCTTCTCTGGGCCTGGGGCAGTGGGGATCAGCTCGAAGTGGGAGGGAGAGGAAGGCATCCCACCACAGCATAGTTGCTTCTGACTGGAAATCTTGGCAGCTGAGGAGACAGTCAGCTGGGGACAGTGGCAGAGAGATCACCTGTCACAGCTGCTGGAGCTGAGATTCTCTATCATTGGGCTTCCTAAGGACTGAAGTTGGGGTCTAGTGACTGGGTGATGGGATGGCAGAAACTCGTCCCTCTTTCCCTTGTTCCCATGCACCTGTTTGAGTCATGTGTGACCCCACATATCTTACTGTGCTCAGTCTTACTGTGCTCAAATCTCTCTCCACACCCTCAACTCTCTCTCCCTCCCCATGGCTCCCTCCACCCACCCCTTTCCCCTCCATTCTGTTGCTTTCTCTCACTTCTGTGTGCCTCCCTCTCTTTGGAGATTCTTTCTAATCTTTCTAAGCTGCAGGCTGCTCACACATCACTCCACACCCCAGGTTTTACTGATCCCTCCCCATCCTTTCACTGCTTCTGTTGACACCTGGAGAGGAGAGGGAAGTCTAGTAAGCCTCAGAACCCCCTTGTCAAGGTGTTAGAGACCTGGGGCAGCAGATGGGGCCAAATACCTTCCTCTCCACAGCATCCCTCCCCAAATAGTCCTCAGTCTGTATCCTGAAACATAAAGCTCCATGTCATTCTGTGTGTACTCAGGGATTGTGATAAAATCTCTTTGGGTAAGCCAGAATGGTTTAGGATGAGAGTAAAGAGGGTGGATTATATTCCCTGGAGATGGTGTCCATCCTACTTGATATGCAGTGTTGGGGAGCAAGATGGGTGTGTGACCTCAAAGTGTGGGCTAAACTGGAAAGTGAGGACCATTTTCTGTAAAAGAAAAGGGACACAGGGAAGCAGGCTGCACTTTCCCAGGACCTCTTCACCTTCTGTACCCTTTGTGATGTTTTATTTGATCTGATTCCTTCTCCCTGAGCTATACCACTGGCTGCCAGCTCCCTGGCCTGTCTTCAGGAAGGTAGGCTCCTAAGACCCAGAGGGGCCTACAGCTGGTGTATAGACCACCACCCATCCCTGAGTGTCTAGGGAAGAACACACTACTCCCTTTTGGCCTGGCACAGACTTGTACCAGAGAGCAGGCTGGAGTTGATCCTGAGGTTCTCCTTAACTGCCTCTTTCCTTACTTCCTGTCTCCCCCAGTGACCCTTCTGGATTCTCATTTCCCTGTCCTAGGGTAAGGGGAGGATTAAATTCCTGGTCTTTATGAGAAGGCGCTGATATCTAGTTTCAGAGACCAGGGCAGCCTAGAACCCAGCCTTGCCTGGATCGAGGTTGTAAAAGAGAAGTCTGGAGATTACTTGCCAGACTTTCTGGCTTTGTGTTCTTTCAAGTAAATCCATATGGTTGGACTGGTTAACAGTTTTCAAAGTACGGCGGGCCTCTGGCACAGAAACACCTACGCAGGCCACTTGTTAAAGTGCTGATTGCCAGGTACCTGTACCTATGAACTCAGTTTTGATGGATCTGGGGCGGCTTTCAGAATTCTGTGTTTTCACAAGCACCCCAGGTGAATGCAACCCACAATAAAGTTTGTGATTGCTTGAGCCAGATACAATCTACTGTAAGGAGGTTCTCCAGGTCTGTCTCCATTTAATGGCAGAGAATGAATAGAAAGCAATTTGCCTCAGATCATGTATGTGGAATGCCAGAGAACCTGGTCTCCTGCCTCCTAGGGCAGGATCTTTGTACTGCACCTAAGAGTCAGATCCGGGAAATTATACGGAGGGACAAAACGGGATGTGTGTGTGTGTGTGTGTGTGTGTGAGAAGGACTATGAGGCAAGAGTCATTGTCCCTGCCCCCTAAACCCCTTCTCCATTCACTTTGCCTTTGGGCAATTTCCGCCAGAACCTGGGTGGAGAAGGTGGGGTTCCGGTGTTGAAATGGCATCCTGGACAGACATAAACACCCCGCCCTCTGACCACTGGCCAAGGGCCTGTGCCAACTCTCAGCTCTAGGGATGGCCATGCAACAAGGAGTGGGCAGGCAGGGACTTGGGGTGATCCTCCTTCGAAAGGACAATTTGCAGCTCTCGTGAATTTTGTGGTGAGTCAGAGTGGATTCCATATTAAATACCTGTGATAGGCCATCCTTGTGGTGATCTAAGGTCATCCAACCCTGTATTCTGTCTGTCCTTCTATAAGTCTCCCCCACCCACCCAGTCTGCCTGCCTTTATTTCTACAGCAAACATAGGGTACAGTGCGTGGCCCTAAGAGATCAGGGGGCCCCTGCCAAATCTGCTTGGAGTGTCTTGCCAAAGGCAAGGAGAACAGATGAGGGTGAGATGGGTGTCAGGGAATAGGGAGGTGGAGTGAGGAGAAAGGGTGACAGAAAGGAGAAGATGAAGGCAGGGCTGAGGGATTGCTGAGAATGTTGAACTGTCCAAGCAGAGAGGGAGGGACCTCCAAATTCAACTTGTCTCACTCTCTGGTTTTACAAATGAGGAAACAGAGGCTCAGAGAAAGGCGACGGCTTGCCCGACATCTTGCTGCTGCGCAGGTCTGCAACTCCAGCCCAGATCCAAAGCAAAGGGGCTGGAGGGGAGTGAGTATTCAAGTCTCTAAAGAAATATTCCCTAGAAGAGAAAAGAGGCCAAGATTCCACAGAAGGAGCTGACTGATGCTGCCTACCAGTAGAGTCTCGGCGTAGCAAGACACGGGAGCAGGACTGGGAAGGCGCCTGGAAGGTGGGACAGGCCGTAGAGTCAGCAACCCTAGGTACCAGGCCTGCTCTGCTATTGAGCAGCTTGAGTCTCAGCTTCAGAATGGACCTTATAGGATCTTTGTGAAAATCAATCTCATAAATGAATGCCTATAGACCCCCAGGCTCAGTTCTCAACAAATGCCAAGTAAGTCTTTGCTGTGGTTACTATATGACCTGGTTTGTGGGGTGGGGTATAGCCAAGAGGACCCTTCAGGACACAGGGCAGAGGTCCAGTGTCTCTAGAGACCATTCCTCCTCTGCTGCCTGCCACTGATAAACTTCTTATCTGGCCCAGGCAGGGGAGCCCAGGACCAGGATAGGAGGCGAGGGCAGGGCTGCTATCAGCCAGCAGGCCTGGGCCCTATCTTAGAGAAAGGGAGGGGCTGTCTGCTTGGCTCTTCCCACACACGCTCCTTGGGGATCCCCAGGCACTCACTCTCAACTTGGAAGGAAAAGACTGAGATCCTAAAACTGAGGGCAGAGGAGGAGAGCAGGAGTGATCCCTGATGCTGCTGCAGGAGACAGGAAAAATAAAACCACGACCCTAGGTGATGTGGCTTCTGTCCTGGCCTGTGATACAGTCCTGAGGAGTTAAGCAGTAGGGGAAAGAGAAGGCATCTTATCTGAAAAGAAGATAAAACCTACTGTGCTCCCAGAGGAACTGCCTACAGCCATAGCAGGTGAGGTAGAGATAACACAGCAGAAAAAGGCTTTCTAGCTTAAGGAGTTGTTGATGAGTCCAGAATGAATGGGGGGGTGAGGCATCTCCTTCTCTCAGGTGAAGCTGGAGGGAGCCGCTCCGTGCATGCGCGCGTGTTCAGTCGCTCAGTGGTGTCAGACTCTTGGTGACCCCATGGACTGTAGCCCGCCAGGGTCCTCTGTCCATGGGATTTTCCAGGCAAGAATACTGGAGTGGGTTGCCATTTACTTCTCCAGGGGATCTTCCCCACACAGGGATCAAACCCAAGTCTCCTGCATTGGCAGGTGGATTCCTTACCACTGTGCCACCTGGGAAGCCCAGCTGCTCAATGAAGAAGGACAAAACTGCTGACCCGTGGCAGGAGAGGCCCTAACCCTTGTTTCTCCTTTGATACAGGTTGCTGGGACCATCTGGGCTCTCGGGACCTCGGACCAGGCCCTGGCCCAGTAGGATGTCCCCGTGTCCTCCACAGCAGAGCAGGAACAGGGTAACACAGCTGCCCATTCCGGAGCCAGGTGAGATGGAACTGACTTGGCAGGAGATCATGTCCATCACTGAGCTGCAGGTAAGCCAGGTAGGGGGGAATGAGGTAGTAGGGGGAGGAAAAAGCAGCGAAACAGGGAGTCTGGCTGGGATTGAGGCCCTGGGTGTGCGTGGCAGGGGGTGGCGCTGGAGCAAGCAGAGCCCAGGGTCTCAAGATGGAGATTTTCTGGACACTGTAAAAAGAAGGGCTGGAGTCGAAGAGATCTGGAGGGAAGGCCAGAGCGTCAAGGGGGAGGGGTGCGGATGAGCAGGAGATAGCAGTGGTGGGAAGGAAGGATCTGATTGGGGGTGCAAGCTCTCTGGGCAGCCACTCTGCTCACGTCTCTCTACCTCACCTCCTGCCCCGCCTTCCCTTCTTCACTTTCCTCTGTTCTGCCCTCTTCCAATCCTGCCCATCTTCATCCCTCATTTCCCCCTACTGTCCTCAGCAGCTGGGCCCCTTTCCCTCAGGTAGCAGAGCTGTAGTTCAGGGGCCTCAGGAAGGTGGGGGAGGTGGGGTCAGGCTATGCCGGGGTCCTTTCCTCATGCTACTTGGACAAAGGGGTGTCTGTTGGCCTAACAATGATGCCTTTGTCCCCAGCTGGGCTGGAGCAGGGTGGCTCCCTGATGTGGGTTGGGGGCCCAGTTCTCCCCGGCATGTCCTCTCCTCCTCTCTGCACCTGGGCAGGGACAGAGGGACTGGAGGGGAAAGGGCAGAGCTGACGGAGGCTCCCTGAAGTAACTCTCTGCCCCAGACCTGGCACTGTGCCCACTCCATTCTCTCCTGCCACCAGCCTGGGCCCTCAGGATCTGCCCTAAGCCCTCTTCCCACACAGCAGCTCCCTCTGCTGGGCACCTGGGGCATGGCCAGGGTCTGAACCTGACCCTTTGACCCTAGATAATGGCAGCAGGAAAAGGGTTCCAAGGGTCATCGTGGAGTGACTCCTTGTCTTCCTGAAGGAAATAAAGGGACAAGAGACATCTCAAACCAGTAAGAACTTCTCCTGAAGAGGAGGGGATTCCACAGCTGTTGCGGCATTAGGTAGTCCTTTCTGAAGTCTGACTTCAGCGAGTGCCCTTCCTGTTTAAGCCGCTTTCTTCATGAACTTGCTCTGTCACAACTTTGCCAGAAGCTTTCAATGATTATTAGCAACTTTCTGTTCCCTTGTGATTATCTCACTGGTTCTTTCAGTGGGACTCAGATTGGTTCTGAGAGAGAGACGGTTTCTTCTCTTCCTCAGCCCATCTACAAACCTCTTGGTGTCTTTTTTTGCAGGGTCTGAATGCTCCAAGTGAGCCATCGTTCGAGCCCCCAGCCCCTGTCCCATACCCAGGGCCCCCACCGCCTCCAAGTTACTGCCCCTGCTCTATCCACTCGGAGCCTGGCTTTCCCCTTCCTGCACCACCTTATGAGCTCCCGGCACCCACGTCTCATGTCCCAGACCCTCCGTACTCCTATGGCAGCAACATGACTGTACCAGTCTCCAAGCCACTGACCCTCTCGGGCCTGCTCAGTGACCCCCTCCCAGACCCTTTGGCCCTCCTGGACATTGGGTTGTCAGCGGGGCCATCCAAGCCCCAAGAAGACCCAGAATCTGACTCAGGATTATCCCTCAACTATAGCGACGCTGAGTCTCTTGAGTTGGAGGGGACGGAGGCTGGCCGGCGTCGCAGCGAGTATGTAGAGATGTACCCAGTGGAGTACCCCTACTCACTAATGCCCAACTCCTTGACCCACCCCAACTATGCCTTGCCACCTGCCGAGAACCCCTTAGCCTTAGAACCCTCCTCGGGCCCTGTGCGGGCCAAGCCCACTGCACGGGGGGAGGCGGGGAGTCGGGATGAGCGGCGGGCCCTGGCCATGAAGATCCCCTTCCCTACGGACAAGATTGTCAACCTGCCAGTAGACGACTTCAACGAGCTGCTGGCGCGGTACCCGCTGACAGAGAGCCAGCTGGCCCTGGTCCGGGACATCCGAAGGCGGGGCAAGAACAAGGTGGCCGCCCAGAACTGTCGCAAGAGAAAGCTGGAGACCATCGTGCAGCTGGAGCGGGAACTGGAGCGGCTGGGCAGCGAGCGGGAGCGGCTTCTCCGGGCCAGAGGGGAGGCCGACCGGACCCTAGAGGTCATGCGCCAACAGCTGACGGACCTGTACCGTGACATTTTCCAGCACTTACGGGATGAAGCAGGCAACAGCTACTCCCCTGAAGAGTATGTGCTACACCAGGCTGCTGATGGGGCCATCTTTCTGGTGCCCCGGGGGACCAAGATGGAGGCCACAGACTGAGCTGGCCCGAGGGGATGGGACTGGTGCTGGGGGTTTCCTTCATTCTCTTCTGATAAAGGTCCTCCCCGTCCATGAGGCCCAGTGGGAGCTGAGTTCTGTAGACCAGGAGGGGACCACAGCTGGAAACCTGGCATTTGGAAGGTCCGAGGCGTGTTCAGTGAGGCTTGCCTGGAGGCAAGGATGTGAGGGGAGGGCTGGAATCTCTCTTCAGTGGTTCAGTTTTCTAGGTTTTCAGTCTTGATCGAGCTTTGGTATATAAAGCACTCTACGGAAATGGCCTTGTGCTGTGTCTTCTTTCTCGAGGGAGGGTGATGAACTGGGGTGCTCCTCAGAGCTCACTGCCTGTTGGTGGTGGGGAGGGTGTTCTGCTGAGCTTGCTTCTCTCTCTCCCCTGACTGTAGGAGACACACGACAGTTGGGCCTGAGCAGTGTGATCTACCCCTTTCAAACCCCTTCTCAGAGCCAGAGGCCATGATTTGAGGAACCCCATCTTCTTCAGTGGCCCCCTATTTATAGAGCTAGGATTGCTGCTGGAGCTGGCTAGACCCTCTGTAAGAGGTTCCCGAGTGTTAGGACTGAAAAGCCTAAAATGCCCACAGGACAGGCCTTTCTTGATTGGAACAAGAGAATTGGATTGGAACCCAACTTGAGTGTAAGAGAAGGGGGTGACAGGGGAGGGGGTGGTTGGATGGCATCACGGGCTCAATGGACATGAGTTTGAACAAATTCCAGGGGTGAAGGACAGGGAAGCCTGGTGTGCTGCAGTTCACAGGGCCTGAGTCGAACACCACTGAGTGACTGATCAAGTTTTAGAGGACATCACACACCCAGGACTGGATAAAACTTGCTCCACAGCAACATACCATGTGCATTTTAGTTAAATCATCCATCTCCCTGGTTATGTTAGATGTTACCCAATTCTTGTTTTAGTACTGCCCTTCCCCCACCCCCTACTTCCCCTTCTATATCCTTAAAGATCTAGGGCCTTTTGCTAGTCTGTTTTTTAGAACACAGTGAAGTTTCAAACTCCCTCCACACCACACCTTTGTCCTGTTGCTTGGACTTGGGGCAGTTCCCAATCTTCCTGATCACTAGATTATATAAATTACCTCTTTGGAGTATTTTGCTTCTATTTAACGTTTCTATTCCATTTCACTAGAGAAACCTTACTTCCAAGTTCTTGATACTCATTACAGTTGTTAAAGACAAAAAAAATCAGAAGTGATTGAAATAAAAACTTAATGCCTACAGATTCAGAAAAAGTTGGTCTCCAGGGAACGAAAACTTCCTAATAGATCTGAAGACAGTCCAACCTGTCAACTTTCTCAAAAACTTGAAAATGTGGGGTCAGGTAGTTTGAGATAGCAGACTGAAGTTTTTTCATTCAAATCAAACCCACAAAAATGCTAATTCAGCGACTAATTTAGACATTTATTCAACAATTTAATAGGCACATAAGCTCAAGGTATTGTTCTAGGCACTGGAGATACTGCTCATGGAGGTACACTAGCGGCAAAGATTTCTCAGACACATATTCATCAGTAAGCACTTCAGGTGAGAGATGGAAGGGTGGGTCACAGAAATCGGTTATTTCATATAAAAAATGGGGAATTTCCTTACTTGTAATTCTCGTTAATAATGGACTGATGAAAAAAAAAAAAAAAAAAGGACTGATGGACTCACAAGCTTTCTTTTAGAGACGGAAACAGGCTAGAGAAAAATACAAGCACTTGTTCAGAGTTAAATTACTGCTTTCAAACACATTTCTAGGCTTATTACCTTTGTGAAGGTGAAATACCTCCTTTACCATCTTGTGGCTCTTTTTGAAGCTGGAAATAATTGACCAATAAAAGCTCGTTCACTCCTAGATGAGGTCCACTATGCTCAAGAACTTAAAACCAATAAGGAATGAGGGTCTAATTCTGGTGTACCAGACACCTGGCTATCATTAATTCCTCTATTTCCCATTCTTAAACTTCATCTGGTAAAGAGCAGGCAGCATCAAGTTATTTACCATAAGTATCATGAAGGAAGACAAAGGAAACAAGGCACAAAACCAAGTTAAATGCATTTTATTTTTTTAAAGTTCATTCACAAAACGGAATGATTTGATTCAAGCTGCACAGCAGGTAGTAAGTAACTGCATGGCAGTGACAATCAAGCACCAAGAGGCTCAGATAAAGGTCCTCATAAGGATGTTTCTGCAAAAAGAAAAAAAAAGTACATAAGCAGATGAAAGAGTCTACAATTATACCCATTCTCTTCAATGAGAATCCAATTGTTTTAATAGTGTTTGCTGGCTAGTCTATTAGGTAGATAACAGATCAAGCTATGAGACCTCTCTAGTCTATGAGGGACAGCTTGTCATTTTTCTTCGGGAATACTAAGCACTGTTACTTTATAAAAGCTTACCTTTTTATCCATGAGCTTGGACTCAAGTTTCTGGATTTTTTAAAGAGTTGATATGCCTGTGATAGCAGAGTCCTCCCTAGAAAAGTAAACAGCCTTTAGAACTAGCTTTTTTTCAGAGACAAGTTCCATCTCAGGCTAACCCCCCACCTCCCACTAACGGCCCACCCAACCTCCCACAAGCATTTGGGGGAAGATTCTAATATTACTTTGAGCCATTGTTTTAAGAAAATAGATCAAAGGAAGGTAAGAAATATAGAAATTAAAGGGTAAATATATATCAGTAGAGGTAATTAAAAAAAGTGCTCACTTCCTTCATTTGGGAGCCACCAAGAGTAGGGTGTCAATTTAAAGCAACTCAGTTCCAGAAAAACCAAGTTCAGCTTAACTGGACTAGTTTTGGCTCAATATATTAAGGAAAATGAGAAGGCTGGATTTTAGAGAGCTATATGGATGTAAGTAAAATCTGTTCTTACCTATCAGCATAGCAATAAAACCTTTTCTCCTGGTTCTGACTGCTAGTCCTAAGAGTCAGGTGTGCCTTACTCTTGTCTGCCTCCTTCCTTGCGATGGTCACTGAAACTTCACTCTCCTAGCTTTCATGGAGTGCCGTGGCCTGCCCCTGGCTTATCTGTACTCCACATACCACAAGTGTCTACTCTCAGCTGTAGAGTGTCTGGGCTCGGAGCCATTCGCGCTATACTTGCTAGCAGTTCCTAGTAGCTGAACATCTCTCCTGGATCTTTAAAGGCATTGTCACGAATCCTGAGGTATCTGCAAACTCCCTCAATAGTTAAGGTTCCACCTGCCATTGCAAACTCAGCCAATATCAAGCCCATGGAACCATTACCCATGCTTTCCCACCCACCTCCACCTCCCACCCAACCCCACCCCAACCCCCTCCCCAAACTTCCGGTAACACACCCATGGGATGGAGTACACAATCCTAGTGGTAAACAATTATCTATACTACTAGGTACAATGGCACTGAAATTGAGGGCACCAAAGCGAGGGCTCAAAGGAAGCTATGTACAAATAACAATGATTGGATAATAACGTTATAAAGGTTTTAAAAGTCATTTTCTATACAAGCAACATTTTAGGATGGTTGTGTGATCTTGTGCTGTTATTTAAAGGAAAACTGCAGTTAGCATGTATTTAAGACAATATGGTTTCTCACATGAAATTCTAATCTCCATATAGTAAGTGGTCAATCCATAAACCTATATAAAGACCCACCCAACCAGGACAGAAACTGCAGTTTTCCTTTAATGTAAGCCTTTTTTTGTGTTGAATAAAATTCTTAATGGCACTAGTCAGTTTTAAAAAAGGTCTTCCCCCAAACTTCTAATTTGTGGATTTACGAGGTGGCATTAGCCAGCAGCTGGTTTCTATTCTCTGGCAGAGTTTTGAACTTGAATTGATAGAAGCATTCAACATCAGGGGTAGAGGGTAGGGAAGGTCCAAAACTCTGCCAGTCCCGAATCCATACAGTTGTCATTCCATTCAAGAGGGTATTAAATCTTTTATTGATTACACATGATAATGGATGATACACAAGCTTCATTCCCATCTATAACTTTATCTGGTACCATAATTCAATTTAGATATATTGCATAGGATGTGCCAACAATCATTAATAACCCAAAAAAATAAAAAAACTCCATGACTTTGCATGGGTGACCCTTTTAATGGTGAACTCCAGGTCACAACACAGTAACTGTCAGTTCAACTACACCAAGGTTCTGAAGACAACAGCTTCTCCAGCAAGCAGGTTGTAAATAAATTTCAAATGGAACCTGGCATCACCCTGAAGGAATTCTAACTTCACACTGTTGGGGTAGTTTACCAAAATGGCTTCAGAGTAGACTAACTTTACACAGCACATTAAAAAAAAAAAAAAAGACATTTATTCAGCGTCATGATCAGACTATTACATTTAGCAATCAACAGCATGGGTGCAAAAAAAAAAAATCTACATTAAAACCCTTTGTTGGAATGCTTTACACTTTCCACAGAACAGAAACTAAAATAACCTGTTATACAATTAGTCACAAGTACAGTCCTCGAGTTTTTTGCCCATACACATGAGTATTGTCTAAAACATGTCTTCTTTGTAGCAGCTAGGCCCTGCCACCACTGTGCTTGGCTGAGTTCACAAATCTGTTGTAACCTGTAGCTTCCCTGTCACTTCTCTGGCTCTCCTCTCCTGCTAAGCTTTGTTTCCTGTTGAACAATATGGAATAAAGTTGTTAATCTAAACATATTAAGACTCAAGGCTACAATCCAATAGCAAGTTGTTTCCCACAAATTTTGCTGATCTGAATATTAACTTAATATCCACAATTTTACTGTAATTATAATGTTAACTATGTTGCACTGCTCAGCTATATTAGGGTTACTGGGTTCATTATAAATTACAATTAAGTGAGAATAACAACAAAAAAAGGTGTTCACTTACCTGGCAGTAATTAAAACCTTCTGCCACTGCCATAGCTACTGCTGCTGCTGGAGCCACCATAGCCACCTAAGAACAGAATTTATTCTCTTAAGCTTTAGAAGTACGAACAGTAACGATGTTTTTATAGTTGGGGCTTAACCTATTTATATTGTGTAAGTTGAAAATCACAGGTTGGGGGAGCCCAACTCAAACTATTTTAACTCAGTCTTTTAACATTTCCTCAACGTTTTCAATTGTCAGCGTTTTGGTTTCTACATTTCCGAACAGTGTTAGTTTAGCCCTCCAATACCACATATATACCGTACCTTGGTTTCGTGGTTTGGCAAAGTATTGGCCTCCACCACCATAGGGGCCAGAACTTCTGCCTCCAAAGTTTCCTCCTTTCATGGGTCCAAAATTTGAAGATTGATTGTTGTAATTGCCAAAATCATTGTAGCTTCCGCCACCTCCAAAATTGCTTCCTAAGAATGGAAAAGAGGACCTTTATATGTTATCTTCAGGGAAAATGAGAAATCCTAGTGTTCAGGGTAAAAAAGTTGCTTGATCTGCCTTGCTCCCAAACTTCTGTGGCTCCAATTTCAATTATCTTTGTATTTCATGGGCAAGGCACTCAGTTGAATAATCCAATAACTAAAACTTCACCCAACTCACCATGGCGTAACAAAAGGTACACGCTCGCTTTTAAGGCCTTTACCCAGCCAGGGGCACAGCAAACACATGCTGGATACATCAACTAAGCGCCTAAGATCCCAAGAGTTAACACTAAATCCTGCTAGACGCTAATCTAATTCCAATTGAAGACACCACTATCCACTTAACCGTCTATCTATTTGGGAGTGAGGCGGCCCCAGCTTAAAGCTAGGAGGAGGTAGCATTGCAAGCCCATTAAAAAAAAGTACCATGCAGCACAACACACAATGCTTTAAGACCATCAAATCCTCCTAAGGATAAACTCTAAAAGGCTAATCTAGCTATTGCACCAAGTACTTGGATCACTGGATACCTACCACTACCACCGCCAAAGCCGCCTCCGCCTCCACCGTTGTTATAGCTGTCATAGCTGCCACTCCCGCCATAGCCACTGCCCTGGTTTCCATAACCCTGTCCACCACTTCCATAGCCTCTGCTTCCTCCAGAGTAACCAGGGCCGCCTCCTCCATAACCACCTACAAGAATACAAGTCTTCTCAATAAGACAAAAGTATTCAGCAGTCAAATTCTGTGCAAGCATGGCTAAAGGCCTGCTCACAACATGCTATTAGATCATAGTTGAGCTTATCATGCACTAGGGTTTTAGTCTCTACTAACCTATTCTAAAGGTTGCCAAAATTTTTTACCTGTGGGTCTTTAAAAACACTTACCGTCATTACCAAATCCATTATATCCATCCCCACTGCCACCATATCCGCCACCACCACGGCTGCCACCAAAGCCACCTAGAAGAAAATGGTATTTAAAAACCAGGTCTAAAGTATGTGGATTGCATACAAGTTACCTTATATTAAGCACAAGTTTAAGGAAGCATTCAATTAGAACTATTCCCATATTTAACAGTTACTGGTTAGAGAGAAGCCAGAACTATATTTGGATTAAAATGTAACTTTCAACAAGTCATCAGGGGATCATTACAATTTTACCATTAACTCTTTATTAGTAAACTATAGCCAAACATACCTCGACCACTGAAGTTTCCTCCACGACCAAAGTTGTCATTCCCACCAAAACCACCTCCACGACCGCCACCAAAGTTCCCAGAACCACTTCGACCTGAAGAATCAAGATGAAGTGTTGGGCTATACAGACTATAATTATTCAAAATTATGTTTACGGTTTAGTTAAGTAGCAAACTCACCTCTCTGGCTGGATGAAGCACTGGCCATCTCTTGCTTAGACAGGGCTTTTCTCACTTCACAGTTGTGGCCATTCACAGTGTGGTATTTCTGAACTAAACGATTTTGGAAATAAACAGATCATCTCAGAATTCAGTATACAGCATAGATTTCAGAACCCTTAACAAATGCCAGCCACCTGATACTTACTGACAATCTTGTCTACGGAGTCATGGTCATCAAAGGTTACAAAAGCAAAGCCTCTCTTTTTGCCACTGCCTCGGTCAGTCATGATTTCAATTACTTCAATTTTCCCGTACTGTTCAAAATAATCTCTCAGGTGATGTTCTTCAGTGTCTTCTTTAATGCCACCAACAAAAATCTTTTTCACAGTTAAGTGGGCACCAGGTCTTTGAGAATCCTAATGTAAGAAAAATTAATCTATGTTATTGAAACCTATTTAAGTTAGGAATATTAAGTCTATTATACCCCCACATGTAAAGTCCCCCTAGTGGAAATCCTTCAAATGACTAATGCAAGAAGGAAAAAGGTACTTACTTCTCTTGAGACGGCCCTCTTTGGTTCCACAACTCTTCCGTCCACCTTGTGTGGCCTTGCATTCATGGCCGCATCCACCTCCTCCACCGTGGCGTATGTGACAAACCCGAAGCCTCTGGAGCGCTTGGTGTTTGGATCCCTCATTACCTTAAAATGTTTAATACGTGTTAAGACCCCCGAAATGGTTGACTTTTCTACCTTGACTAAGGTTAACAAGAAACTTTTATTACCAACAGTTTATCTCAAGTCCTTCCTTCTCCCACTAACCATCTGCAGTAAATTAGTTGGGTGCTTTTTTCCTCAGTTAAAGCCACTCCACACTTACAGCTACCATCCTATTAGCATTCAAACAATAACTGCAGCAACTTAAGCCAAGGAAACCAACTAGTTCTACAGCCCTTTGTCTCTTTCGAGTCTTACCACACAGTCTGTGAGCGTTCCCCATTGCTCAAAATGGCTCCTCAGACTCTCATCGGTTGTTTCAAAGCTCAATCCTCCGATGAAGAGCTTCCGCAGCTGTTCGGGCTCTTTGGGAGACTAGGAGAGGAGGAGGGGAAGAATTAAGTAGGGCTATAACGCAAATCATCTTTCAGTTGCAAGAAAACAGATAGCAACGTACGAAGCACTTATTGTTCCTTTGGGGCGCAACAAACCACGTGCTTCTCCCCACTGGGGGAGGCAGTATGTTGGAGGCTGGGTGGGCTCAGAGGCTCTGAGCGCATGCGTCCCTCTCCCTTCCGACGCACGCGCAACAAAAGGACTAAGAAAGAACTACATGGCCCACATCCGTCTGTAGCTGCTCTTTTAAAAAGCAGCCCATTGGGACAAGGTAAAAAACAGATTAAATGTGCCTAAGAGTTTTGCAAGGGGCACCGAGCAGGCGTGATTGCTAAGGGTCGCAAGACAGCAGCCTCATGGCGACGAGGACAAAATGGCGACCTCAACTTAGGGAGGGGGAGGCCCGAGCAGCGATCGAAGAACCGTCGACAGGGCTGGGGCAAGCAGGCAAACAAACTGCACCCTGCTAAACTCAGGAAAGGAAGAGGAAAGGATATTCAGCTAGAGAGAGCGTCTTACCCACCTCTGATTTAGACATGACGGCAGTGGAGGCGGGGAAGACTTCAACGATGCTTTCTCGGCGGCGTCCACGGGCAGAAAGGAGTAACCTCACGAACGTATCTGCCAGCCTACCTTCGGCCTCCCTTTTTTATCCCGCCTCCGCGCTTTCGGCATTGGTAGACTCCGCCCCCGAATAGCTCTGATTGGATATTTGAAACAGCTTTCCCCTACCATTGGTCTCTGGTGCTGCATTGCTGTGTAACGTCATCCATTTGGGCGTTCTACGCAGTCTCCACCCCGCGGGGTCTATTGGCTCTCGAGTAATATTATTCTTAACTAGTGTGATTGGCTAGTAATTCAATCATTCATGTTCGAATGTACTTAAGTTATTTAAAGAAACTTTTTAATCCTCTACGGCCTTAATTTTATATTCAGTTTACCTGGCAAACCATGATTAATACTATGCATCAGAAAAGCAGTTAGCAAGTTACAATATTTTCTTTTTTTGACAACGACTGCCTGCTGAGCGCATGTGTAGGAAAATGGCGAGTTTACGCAGGCGCGTAAGAAGTTCCGTTTGGCGCTAGGAACACGTGAAATGGCGGGCAGAAGACGGCGGCGAACCTAAGGCGCCTGCGTAGTGGCGGGAGTTGGGCCCCTTTTGCGCAGGCGTAATGGGCGGGGAAAGGGTCGGGGCTCAGGATTGGTCGCGCAGGCGCAGGGAAGGATCCGTTTTGGCGGGCGGTTGGCGTTGCGCAGAAGGCGGCAGCAGCAGTGGCTTGTGGTCTCACCACAGAAAAACAGGGGAGACGTTAGCGTGAGTGGTCGGTCTCGATCCCGGGTAAGTGGCGGAGAGTCTTGCCTACGCATACGAGGTCTTGAACCGACTCCAATTGGTCCCGTTATTGTGTGTAATGAATGGACCGCGGGGTGGGGGATCGTGAAGGGGGAGCGGTGGGTCCACCCAACCAATGGAAGAACAGGGGCGGGATGTTTTATCCCCGTAGGTTCTGTGGAGCCTTGCAGCCGAAGAGTTTGACTGGCGAGTGTATAGGCCAATTGGGTCTGCCTTTAGCTGCCGACTGACCGGTCCTTGGGCCATCGGTATGTAGGAGGAGGGCTTGCTCCTCCTGAGCAGCGGCTCACTGAGCCAATGAGCACGAAGCGCGCGGTAGGTTGGGCTCTTCGGAGAGGCAGCGGTTTGACTCCAATGGGGGATGCGGGAGTCGAGCGCTTAAATGGATAGACCAAATCTGGAGCCAGTAGGCACACAGCCTATTGAAAGCGCTCGGGCTGACTGCCCAATCAGCGCTCCAGCAGAGGGAGGTCTTAGATTTGGGGGTGCGAGGATGAGGAGTCACTGCCTGCGATGTCGCGTGGGGGTGGGTATTTTATCCACAATGGTTTGAACGAAGCCTTTGAGCTTCCAGGCCACACACTTCTCTGGTAGGGAAGCTGTAAGTTTGGTCCTGAATGCCTGAATTTTGGCTTTTGTTTTCCCACATCGGTACATCCCACAATCCCACATTTTTAGGTTGGGGGGTGGGGACAAGGAATGCTTTTTGACTTTGAGAACTTCTTTACGAAGACTGCCTTGAAATATTAGAAAGTGTAGGATAAATCTCTTTGTACTGTTGCGGAAAGGTACCCAGGAAAAGTCAACATAATAGTAATAATGCATATTTCCACGGACAAAGAGATTTGTAAATCCATAGAAAAAGTTTTGGCAAGCTAACATAACAAAGGGTGTTACCTCCAGGGTTACAGTGGGATGGAGACAGGTTGGATCTCCAATATTTAAATCTTTGCAGGGATAATAATTTGTGATTAAAGTTAAAATTTAAAGCCAGTTGTTTTTGTGTTTTTTAGTTACAAGCAAGTACTTCTCACCACTTCCTTACACCTCAAAAAAGTGCTGTTTTTCTGTTAAGAACTAAGGTGACCCTCGATTTTAAAATGCAAATTTTGAAAAGGTCACTGAGTACTTGCTAGGCATCATGCTAAATGTTTTACAAGCATTGCCTATGTCCCCAAAGTCTTTTAAGTTCTTCTCTGAGGATCTTTTCTCTGCATCTGTATCTCTCTCTATAATCCATTACAGATCTCCTAAGCCCTTTCTGCTGTTCCTTTGAGGACATCTGGATTTAGATAAAAAAACAAGTTGCTTAAGGAGGTTAATACTTAGGATGTTGGAGATAGGACTCATTCATCACCTGGGTTGTTTTTTTTTTTTTTTTTTTTGCCTTTTGATTTTATTTCCTTCAAAGTATTTTATAAGTAGTCCATATCGTGTTGGTAATGGCCATTCTACTCTGTCCAGCATTTTTTAGTAAAATATTTTAATTACATATTGACTGTATCAGAGTCTATACTGCTCTATTATTTACTGATTTATTGTCAAAGAGAAAATCTTTAAATATTGTAATAAATTCAGATCCACATGAAGTACTGTTATGAGTAGAGACCTTTCTGATATACAAAAGGAAGATGATTTTAACTGAGCTTATTGTGAACAGAGGAGAGATTTTCCTGTTTGGCGCTTGCAAAAGGAAAACCTATTTTGTACTTGCTTGTAAGCTGTTTGTAGGTATTCTAATAATGTAACTACTTCATTTATAACATTTATAAGAACTAAAGTGATACAGATTAAGGGTGAAAAAAAAGTGAAAGCTTTGGTTGTTCAGTCCTGTCTGACTCTTGCAACCCCATAGACTGTAGCCTGCCAGACTTCTCTGTCCATGGAATTGTCCAGGCAAGAATACTGGAGTGGGTAGTTATTCCTTTCTCCAGGGGATCTTCCCGAACCAGGGATCGAACTCGGGTCTCCTGCATTGCAGGCAGACTACCATCTGAGCCACCAGGGAAGCCCCATTTGTCCCTGATTTATTTAGGTTTGAAAGGAACACAGTTTTGATCTACTACAGAGTTTTTCAGTCTCAGCAATAATGACATTTTGAGCTTGATAAATGCATCTCACCTCCCCCACACCTCTTCTTGTGACAATCAGAATGTCACCAAATGTCCTTTGAGGGAAGAGTGCAAAGTCTCCACTTGAAAACCATTGATCTGAAATGACAGATGGTAGAATCGATTATCTTGTCAAAATCTTTTATTTTACCAATTGGAATTTAGAGATAAAATGGGTGAAGTGTTTAGGAAGTGGTCTTTGGTAAATGGATCCCTAAGTCCTTATGATTATCTCTTCAGATGTAGAGTGATCACTGTTTGATTGGATAAAAGGAAAGCTACATTAACGTTTTTACCATTTCTTTCCATTTAAACACTGATTGCATCTTGTGTTTGGCTTCCTAAAATAATGGTAAATAAGTTTTTGGAGAGGTAGACTTTGCTTCAGATGCTTCTTACATTCTCATCTCACTTAATCCTCTTTCCTTTAAAGTTTCACTATACAAACAGATATGCAAAGCATTCTGACATTTTCTCATTTATAGTACTCTATTTCATTTGTTTAAAAACACAGGTTGATTTCTGCTGAACTGATTTTTCAGCTGTTTAGAGACCCATACTTTGGGGGAAAAGAATTACTGACTTGAAGAACAGGTAAACCAAAACATGCCTCCCTAGGTTACTCTCTGAGTAGATTCCTTTCATCTCCAGCCCTGCCTACTTTGGTCTATAAACAAATTAATCAGTGATCTTAATTTGATGTTTTTTAATGGTATTTTTTTATTTGAAAAATTTCAGGAATTGTACCTAGACTTTTTGGTTTACTGTGATGTGTGAATAAAAGTTGCTTGTTTTATTGTAAGTTCTCTTACACTGTCATAGTTAATAGGTCTGATAAACATTTCTCTCTGGTGGGCAAATTTTGGTGAGTAGTTTTTAATTGAAATCTGAGACTATCATATTGAAAATCCAAAGTTTAGACTTATTTCTTGCTTTTGGAGAACTTGGTTTGATTGTTAACTTGTACACTCTGTTAACAATACAAAATGCTGAGTCTGTGTTACAAAAATTTCAGACACTTGTGCTTAGAACTTAGAGGCATATCCTGTTGCATCCAAACATAAAATGATTGTTGCTGCTGCTGCTACTAAGTCGCTTCAGTTGTGTCCGACTCTGTGCGACCCCAGAGATGGCAGCTCACCAAGGCTCCCCCGTCCCTGGGATTCTCCAGGCAAGAACACTGGAGTGGGTTGCCATTTCCTTCTTCAATAAAATGATTGTTACCTAAAAGGAAAATTAAATCCAATAGGTAGAAAGCTTCTCTCAGGTAGGAGGTGAGCAGGATGATAACTGGGGAAAGACAAAGACAGAGCATACCTTTGAATTGACTGGATTTTTATATATCTAGGAAAGTTCTGGTGATTTTCAGAGCCCTTGACAATATTTCTGGAAAAGAGAGAACAGTATCCAGAATACAGAGGTTTCTGAGGAAGACTAGTATTTTTTGCTTTTACCATTTATTTAACCACATAGCATAATTTTTATATCTTATTGAAATAGCTCATATCACATCTCCTGTAAAGCATTTTTTTCTTGTCCTTTTACTTTGTCTGTTTTTATTTCCATTCACCTAACATGAAATTGGGCCTAAATGCTCTGGATGTTGACTTTAAAAGCAATAAATTATAGTGCTAGATATCATTTATAACTGACTCAGTGTGGCTGATATTTACACATTGTTATTGATGACCTTAGACTCTGGGCAATTGTCTTTTTTCTCTGACATAAATTGATTTCCCTTCCCTCCTTGTAGAGGATGGCTTTAACTGATCATTGTACTAATGGGAAGGAGTCCAGGTCATCCTGAGAAGAGTTGGCTTGTGCAGAGTCCAGGACGCAGATTTGTTGGATTTCTGTAAGCCACTCGAAGCCACATATTCATTTCTGATGACAACTTTACACTTGTGTTGGCAGAACACCCACAGTGACAACTGTTGCCTATGTTTAGTCTGCCCGGGAGCTCTACCAGCTAGCATGTTTGGGGGAAAACCTACACTGTTCTTGTTAGCAGCTTTGTAAATATTAGACCTTTCTGAATTTGTCTGCTCAGATCTGCCATCCTTTTAGGTAAATTGCATCCTCTGATTGCTTCAACTTACCTTTAAAATGAAAGATTAAAGGATTTAGGCATTCTTTGGGTCATTTAAAGCACAGTTCTTTTTGCATCAGTAATTAGTTTTATAAATGTTTGGTTTATTATTTTTAAAATTTTATTTCCCCTGTGTCTTAGTTTCTTGTGGCTGCAATTACCACAAACCTGGTGGCTTCAAACAACAAGAGTTTATTCTTTCACAATTCTGAAGGCCAGAAGTCTGCAATCAAGGTGTTGAGCCGGGTTCTGGAGGCCTTAGGGGATAATCCCTTCCTTGCCTTTCTAGCTTCTGGTGGTTGTCTGTTTTCCTTGCCTCCTCACTCCCTGCTCAGTCTTCACATTGCTTTCTCTATATGTCTCTCTCAGAACTCCTGCCTCTCTTAAAAAGATATGTGTGATGGCATTTAAGGCCCACCTAATAATCTGGGATAAATTTCTCCTTTCACATCTTTAAAGCACATCTTTTGACATATAAAGTAATAGTCACAACTTTGAGGGATTAGGTCATGTATATCTTTGCGGGGTGGAGGGGGGCATCATTCAGACTACTGTACCCTGGTTCTTTAATCCCTATCCAAATAAATATTACCTAATTCAAAAAAGAAAAGGTTATTTTTTAAAATGAGCAAGTGGTGGGGAGAGTAGGCAAAGGCTCAGGAAACTCAAAGTGAGCAATTTGCCTTCTTTGGTCCTTAGTTTCTTATGGAAGGAATTGGCTAGGTGATAACTATAGTTCTCTAGCCCTAAAATTTTTTATGAAGTGACTGCTACATTGTCTTGGGAGTTTATTTTTGAAGTCAATTTTAAATGCAAATCAATAACTCGTTCTTATATTTTGGGCCAATGTAGTCCATCTGGTTTTCCCTAGAACTTGAGGGACAGAAAACTGAGTTATTGTCTGGTTGTCAATTTCTCAGGATATTAACACGTGATAACAAACCTGTACTTGGGTGTGATTTTCTAAAACGAGTGTAATAGACTAGCTGAACCACTTTTCAGTCATTCCAATGAGGCTGAGGACTCTGTAGTCTGGATTTCCTATCCAGTAAGAATAGTTCATCAAACTTAAACACTTAAAGTCAGTTTTACCTCAGTTAAGATAAATTTCTTTTTTTAAAGAGAGGGGAGTAAGCAGAATTTTAAGGGGGAGAAAGAACTGACAGATTTTTCTACCTGAAACTAGGTCATGGACCTAGATTTAAAATTTTTCACTTGCAGTCTTGTTTTCTTATGGCTGTGCGGCATGCAGGATCTTAGTCCCTGCAGTGGAAGCTCTTAACCATTGGACCTTCAGGGAAGTTCCGATGTGCAGTCTTACTCTTCAGACTTACGGAGTGCCTGTGGCATCATGTTTCACTGCTAGGAAGCACACCAGAAATCATGGGATTGAGATGGTGTCATTGAAAGGACTGCTTCAAGATCAAGTTTTATAACACACTCATTATTTATTTCTTCCAGGGAGTGGAGGAACCAAATTGAATTCAAGTGTTTCTCTGATTGTAATCTACAATTCTTAGAATAAAACAAGTTCATATCTGAGCCAACGGGCATAATTATGTCAGAATAAAATGCCCTGTACAAAGAGGTCAACCCAACGGGCTAGGAAATCTATCTTTGGTTTCTGAGGCAAATCCTTGAACTCCATGTGCCTTGTTCCGCATCCCTAAATCAGTAAGACTCACTCACCTCACAGGGAGTTGTGGAGGGTAATATACTGCTAATTTGTTCAGTATTTCACAACAATAAATTATATCTAGTAATCTGATAAACATAGGCAAGCCTCATTTATGTGTGTAGTTGGAGACAAGGATAGATAAAACAGATAGTTCAGAAAATTCATTAAAGTTATTTTTAACTACTTCTGTTATCAAACATTTTATCTTTTGTTTCCTGTGTACTTTCCAAAGTTGTCTTATTCTTTTTCCATAACAGACATGAGGTAAGTAGGGCAAAGAGTTAACACTAATGTAGATGATGAAGGGATCAATTCATCAAGAGGAAACAATTCTAAAATTTATACAACTAATAATCATCAAAATACAAGAAAGAAAACAATAGAACTTTAACACCTTTTAGTTTAAAAAAAAAAAACAAAACTGAAATAATGTGTGCTCTGGGGTCAGTTGTGTCCGACTCTGCAACCCCATGGACTTAGCCTGCTAGGCTTCTCTGCCCATGGCATTTTCCAGGCAAGAATACTGGAATGGGTTGCCATTCTTACTCCAGGGGATCTTCCCAACCCAGGGATCAGAGTCTTCTGCATTGGCAGGCAGATTCTTTACCACTGTGCGGCCTGAGAAGCCCATTAATAGAACAGGTAGACAGCAAAGCAGTAAAGACTTGAATAGCACTGTCAGTGAGTCTGATACCATAGACATTCATAGGATATTCCACTATACATTTTTTTCAAGTGCATAGCAGTATTTAACAAGTCAGACCATCTGTCATAAATCTCAGAAGGATTTGATTTACAAAGTATGTTTTCTGGCTGTAATGGAATTAGAAATCAGTAACTGTAAGACACCTGGAAAATACCCCAAATAATTGAAACTAAACAATATACTTCTGAGTAACCCATGGATCAAAGACAAGATCACACACAAAATTGGAAAATATTTTGAACTGAATAAAAATGATGACATAACGTGTGGGATATAGCCAAGGCAATGCCTAGAGGAAAATTTATAGTATTAAATGCTGTAATTAAAAAGACAACGTTTGAGATTGACACGGACACACTGCTATGTTTAAAATGGATAAACAAGGTCCTACCATATAGCACAGGGAGTGCTGGTAGATGTTACATGGTGGCCTGGGTGGGAGGGGGTTTGAGGGGAGAATGGACATGTGTAGATGAAGGGCTGAGTCCCTTAGCTGTTTACCTGAAACTTTCACAACATTGTTAATCTGCTGTACCCCAATACAAATATAAGGTTTTTTTAAAAAAGGTTGGAAGATCTAGAGTCTTTCTATCTTAACCCAGAAAAAGGGATAAGAGTGATGATGTTTAAGGGTACAGAGTTGTAGTAAGTAGTAAATAAACTCTAAAGACCTAATGCAGGACTTCCTGATGACACAGTGGATAAGAATCCACCGACTAATGCAGGGGGCGTGAATTCGATCTCTGGTCTGGGAAGGTTCCACGTGGTGCACCGCAGCCACTGAGCCCATGCTCTAGAGCCCGCAGCTGCAACTGCTGGAGCAAGTGTACCTGAAGCCCGTGCTCTGCAAAAAGAGGAGCTCGTGCACTGCAGCGAAGAGCAGCCCCTGCTCGCCACAACTCGAGAAAGCCCTCACACAGCAGTGAAGGTCCAGTGCAGCCAAAAATAAAATTATTTTTAAAAATAATAAATCAAAGACCTAATGCATCATATCATGAATATGGATAATATTGTACTGTAATTATATAATGTGATAAATATGACTACACTACCATATTACAAAATATAAATGTATCAAAGATATACATGCTGTATACCTTAAAATATTACATGACAAATTCATTCAATTTTTAAAAATCAAGCCCACAGTAAGCAGAAGAAAGGAAATAGTGAAAGTAAAAACAGTGAATAGTTGATGAAATATAAAACAAAACCAGTAGAGAATAAAATCTGAAACTGAAAGTTGTTTTTTTGGGAGAAGATAATGTAGTGAGCAAGTTTGATCAGTGAAAAAAAGACAAATTACTAACATCAGGAATAAGGGATATCACTACGAATCCAATAGACACTGTAAGAGTTACAAGGGAGGATTATGAACAATTATGCCAGTGCATTTAATGTCTAGGATAAAATGAATGGCTTCCTTGAAAGACTACCAAAGCTCACTTCAGAAGAAATTAAGAACCTCACTATTCCTATGTGTATTAAGGAAATGGAATTTGTAGTTAAAAGCCTTCCCACAGAGAAAAACTCGTGGTCCAAATGGCTTCACAGGTGAATTTCCCCAACTTCTATGGAAGAAATAACATCAATTCTACACAAACTCTACCAGAAGATAGAAGTGTATTTTTAACTTCATCTACTATCAGACATTTAACTTCTCTGCTTTATATATTTAAAAGTTTTCTAATATCTAATTTTTTTATTCCCCCACAGCAGACCTGTGAGATAAGCAGGGCAAAGTGCTAACACCTTAGGTTAAGTGACCTGTGTAGTTCAACTTTTTGGTGATCTAGTTGGGATAGGACTCCTATCTTATTCCTAGTTCTGATACTGCTACTGTTAACTAGTTGCCCTTTTAGTAGCTTTTTTTTACAGCAGCCTTTGGGATGGTGCTAGCCACTGCTGACTGAACCCGGGAGAGACTTGGTGATACTTCAGCTTAGTTCTTAGGTTGAAGACGGGCTTAAACTCAGTGCTCATGCAGTATTTGACACTTACTTGGCTCTCAATAAATATATAACCAACCAGAGAATTTTAGAGCAAGGGTCAGTATTACTGTATCATCCTTTTGGCATAGGCTCTGAGTTGGGATGATGGTTGGAAGCTGGACAAAAAGAAACATCTTATTTGGCTTAAGCAATGTGCACAATGCTCAGTGGAAGAGCTGGGTGGTCTGAGATTGGCCATCCCTTAAGCCATTTATCTGATGGTGGCCTTTCTTTGCATTTAACTGTCAATATATCTAAAGTGTAGAGCACACTTTTATGATATTGTAGCATAGTAACTCACACTTATATGTCAATAGAGACACTTGCAAAGATGTACAAGGTTCAATAATTTCTGGTGTGGGTTTGTTTCTCCTGTCATCACCCATTATGTATTTTTTTACAGCTTTTAAATTGCCACAGAGAGAAATTGGTCAGGATCTTAATAGATAGCCAAGGAGCTGCCAAGGATACCGTTGTATGGGATGGGAAAAAGTTCAATACTGGGTTGATTTTATTTATCTAAATTGTAGGCTGTGACTTCAATATAATTCATGTTGCTAATACACCAAGGTAATGGCAGAGCACAAAACTATGCCATATGTTGAAGGAATGCTCTCTTTTACTCCTGGAGGTTTTACAGTCGGAGATACCTTTCTTATTCCAATTATATAAAAACTTATTGTCAGGATGTGTTAATCAGATTTTAGCATACTGATTTAAAGTCTAATACCATCTCAATAGTTACATTAGAGATTTTAGTTTATGGTTATGCAAATTAATTTTTGTGACTCTTGAATGTCTTTGCTAAACTAAGACTGTGGTAGAATGTAAATTGTTAGGCATAGTAGAAGCTCTTCCTTCTAATAGAGGATATGTTGAAATGACCTGAAGAAGCCATTGTAACTCTTAAGCTGCTGATAACCAAAATCTGTACAAGCTAGATAAGTTTGAATCTTAAAGTTTACGACTATTTGAGAAATGCTTTATGACTGTAATTTTAATTGGGGATGTGCACTTCAGTTCTCTTTTAACTCCTCCATATTTTGTGAACATGATTTGCCGAAGTGGTATGTAAAAATCTGAGATTCGCAGTCATCTACTCAAATGGTACTCTTATCCATTTTTCTTAAAATTTATGGAGAAATTGCCAGGTTCCTCATGAAAGGTGACAAGCTCTACTAGTTCATGCTTCATCATATTTAATTAATAGAGAGGAGTGGGTGTGAGTTAACACTTGCCAGAGACTGTGGTGCTTTGAGAAATTCAGTACATTCCAAGGATAGAGGTGTTCAGAGGCACCATCTGGAAGACATTTCCCCTTAGTGGTACCAAATTCTACTTTCTCTTGAATCGAGAAACAATTGAATAGCTAACCTCTTGCCCATGATGGCTTTCTTTGTGCCCTAACTAAATTTAGAGAAAGCAGACACTTGGGAGACGAAGCACAGTAGATTTGAATGTAGGAAAAAAACAAATCCCATGTAAGATTATTTTGTGGGATTGTGATCTGGTAATGAGATATCAAGAATTTGTGTGTTACTGCTAAATATACCAATGAACCAAACATAAAACTGAGTTCTGAGAACTGCTGTAGTACACATTCATTTATATTTTTTAATGGGGTCAGAGCTTGGAGGACAATACAGTGACATTTACAGGGTAGCTTTTATCTCCATTTATAATGTATATGTTTTAATCTAAAAGAAGAGAAGACTCTTTACTCCCTTGCTTGCTGGTGCAGGAGGATTAGATAATCAGCAAATAGGATACTTTGCCCCAGAATAATTCTGTGACTGGTGGATGCAGTGCCTTGGCCTGATTTTTAAAGGATGGAGAACTGGAGCTCTGCTAGCCAAGGGAGGAGCATTTCCTCTTTCCACACTCATCTCTATTAATAAAGTTTGTGTTGCCTATATGTGGCTTGTTAATGATAGGGGTGTTAACGACCACAGTTAATCTTCCTCCTCAACTCTTTCCTAATCCAGTCTCTTAAATAGACATTTAAAAAGCTTTTAACTCCTCTTGAATTGGGTGCTCATGCGCTTTTGGTGGATGTGGAGTGATAGTTATCAGCCCATTTAACAAAACCTGAGACAGCCAGGACAGCTGTAATGTGCATCTCTATGCTGTGTTTTTGTTAAGATGCCACATGGCTAATACTTTGGAAATCATAAATCTAGTGGAAGAAAACATCTTTATAGAGGGTATTTTAGTTTTATGCTGTATATGTGGCAAACCTAAAACCATTGGTACTTCTAGATCTATAAAGAGCAAAGAATACAGACCAGATTAAAACGGTTCTGTAAATTTGGTTTCCTTTCATCTGTTTTATTTGCTACAATGGGCTATAAAGAGGACGCCTTGAAGACAACGCTGTAGCTGACAGTTTAATCTTCACATAAGCCAACAGCTTTCCCCAAGGGCCTTAGGGGAGACTTGGGAGTTTCTCAAGCCTGGACCAACGGAAGTCGCCTGTCAGTGGCATATTTAATTAATACATGTGAGAGGGACCTTTGCATATGCCCTCGCCCTTTTCTGCTCTTTAGAATGACTTTTTTTATAGAAGATTTGTGTTCTTAGTGTGCTTATAAAATTTATATTAAAATTATATAAAAGAGCTCATTGATGAATGCATTTTGACACTTGGTTTGACTACCCACAATAGTTCAGCGGGTAGTTCAGTGAGGCAACTTAGCAGTTGCTTTTGTTACTTTTTAAACAATACAAAGAAAGCTTAGAGAAAGACTTAGGATTATTATATATATGTATGTGTGTGTATTTTGGCTGCCCTGGGTCTTCACTGCTACGTACAGGCTTTTTCTCTGGTTGTGGTCAGTGGGGCTTCCTCATTGTGGTGCGTGGCCTTCTCATTGCGGTGGTTTCTCTTGTGGAGGAGCACAGACTCCAGGTGTACAGGCTCAGTAGTTGTTACTTGTGGCTTCTGGGCTTTAAAGTGTGGGCTCAGTAGCTGTGGTGCCTGCGCATGTGGAATCGTCCTGGACCAGTGATCCAACCTGTATCCCCTACATTAGCAGGTGGATGGATTCTTAACCACTGCACCACCAGGGAAGTCCTAGTTTATACACACACACACACACACACACACACACTGTGTGTATACATATGTATATACACACATAAGTATGTGTGTGTATGCTTTTGCTTGTAAGTCGTCATGAAAATGCAAAAGCCACCAGGACAACTGACATTGAAAAGCAGTGAATGGAGGGATTGGGCAGAGTACAGAAACCAACGGTCTCATGTGAGTGGTTCTCTGCTTCCAGTATTGATCTGTTAATGCAAACAGTTAATCATGACATCTGTTGTTCTTCTGGGTTGCCCCAGCTTTCTGTGATACCCTCTCTAATTTCTGGGGACTGGCAGTTTTTACGTTTTTTTTATTCTTCTTTTACCCTTAAAATGTGTGGGATTTTTGGGTCCCTCTCTGCTTCACCTCCTCACCTCTTCCCGTTTTCTCTCTCTTTTTTTTTTTTTTCTGGAAGATTTCATCTGTTAAAGAAGTTCCCTGTCATCGACTTGGAATGTACGTTCTGACTGCCTGACCGCAAAGGTCTTTGATGTTTGTCCAAGGCTGAATTCTCACCAGATTCCCTGGCTTAGGTGTTTTCCCCCAGCACACAGGGGCTTGCCTGTAAGGTGAATTTGCCTTGTATCATTGATATGAAGGGTTGGTGGGGCCTGCTCTTTCTCGTGATCTGATAGGCACTTAAATTGCTGGACTCTGTCTGTAGTTGTTGATGCCTTTACCAGAGAGTTCCTGTGTGTGTTCAAGAAAAGGCTGAGATATGTTATGTCTGAAAGACGGGACTTGAGAAGCTCACCGCTTCCCATGGAGATTTCCATACGGATAATAAGGTTGTGCTCAAGAGGCTCGGCCTCTCTTCCTCCAGCATGGTATCGGGATTCTACCTTAATCTCTCCATCATCCTGCCAGCCATGTCTCATTTCTCACACTGGAGTACTCCCTGCTCCCAAGCTCAGCGTGAACCACCAGTCTAGATGCTTTATCTGGTCCAGGCTCTAGCCCTTAAATTGTCCGTCTGGCTTTGTGTTTCATTTGACCCTAATACACTGGGTCGCACTGTCTAAAAGAGAATTATGTCCCCTCCTATGTCTGAGTGCATTTCTCATTTCTTACTGCTGCTCCTGAGCAGATCTGTAACTTCAAGGTTAAGATAAGACACATTCCATCAGAACTATGTCGTCATCCTTGCCAGCTTCTGATCTGTGACTGTCCAGGAGATTTACAAGACAATTGCATGCCATTCTTTACAGAATATTATGGTTGGACTCTGACTCCTGGCATCAGGCCCAGTTTGATTTGTCAGCTGTTGCAAAACCCATTTCCCAAAGAGAAAGGGATCTTAGCCATGTGCCTTTTAGCCAGTTCTTAAGAGTGGGAAAGAGGGAATTGATCTGGTTCTTTATTTCCTGATGTTTTAAGGAGAAAGATGGGACACCAGAATGTTTTTGTCCGTTTCCTCATTGGATCCCCTTGTTTTCCCTGAAAGGTTTCACTAAAATCTTACTATTGCTGTCATTCTTTCCTGTCCCTTATCCCTTCACAGAACTGCTGTTTTTTCATTCTGCCGTCTCCAATGTTTTCCTGAGTTTTAAGGAGTAAGAATTTTGCCCTTGAGAGAAAAGGTTACTTGCCTTTTCTCTGAAAGTTTATTGGTTTACCAGCAGCAGGTTAACAAAGACAAGGTTCCTCCTTTCTTGCTCTCTAACATGTTGAACTGCAGGAGTTACTCCATGTAATATGGCTTAATGGCTTAGGAATTTGGAAGGTCACGTATTTCCTGCTGCTGTTGTATTAGGCCCTGTAATATTTTATAAACGCTTCTCTTGGGGGACTTAACAGCCTTTGGTTTCAACATAAACTCACCCTTTCCCTTGGAGGTAGGCAGTGGGGATTTATTTGGCCCCCCTTAGTGATTCTGGGGTTAGACTTAAAATTTATTTACTCAGGATCACACATGGCAAGTTAATCACAGAATCACAACTCTGATCTAATTCCTTTGGCATTGTTTTCATATCCCTTAACTAGGAAAAGTTTTAAAAAGTTACAAGAGTTGAGAAAGGCAGATTTTACTCAGATTTCCTGATGAGTCTATTCAAAGTTGAAGAAATTCTCATAGTTGAAAACTGCCCATTGTGCTCTCATACCCTACAGTTTCTTGTTTGATAGGCAGAATAATCACCATTCTTTTTTTTTTTTCCCCTCAGTTGGGTTCTTTGCTTTTGATTGTCCCTTATTCATACTCTCTTGTGGCAGCAGCCTTTGTCTCTAAAAGACTCATATCTGTAAAGAAGAGAGCAGAGTTGTGGAGCTCTCTAAAATGTTCTTTAAGACCAGCAGAAAGGAATATTCACAGGACTGCAAGTCTCTTAAGTCTCTTTTCTTTATCTCAGTGCTCCTTTTCTCAAGTATTAGGAATTTTTAATACACAAGGTTTTGATTATTATATTGTATAATTAATGTTCCAAGTGGGTAATTATTTAAAAATGTTTTTTATAATATTACAAAAACAACTAATGAGAAGTGGTTTTCAATTAACAGTAATGGTTGTGACTGGACTGTTCCTTTCCCTTGTTTTTTAAAACTACTGGAGAATTAAATTGTTTTCTGTCTATAATTTCAGTTGAAATTCGGTCGTGCTTCAAGTCTCTGGATTCTGTTTCTGAATCTAGCAATCCCCCAAGAAGGAAAGTTGTATAGTATCTTTGAAATACTTCTCCCTTTCCTGTTACTCCCTGCACCTCCCCCGCCTCCCAGTTTTAATTAACTGTTCAGTGACAGATGGTAGAAAGGGCCTGCCTAAAGTGTTCCTGGCAGGCTGGATTAGGGGGTCGTAGTTTGTCCTGATCATGTTGTAGAAGGATCTAGCCTTTCCCCGCCCCCACTTCCAGTTGAGCGATAATCCTGTTAGATCTTAAAATGCTATTGATTAAATTCCCAGTGCTCTTAGAGAAATAAGCACAAGTTCTGGATTTAAAAACCCAAGAGCCAATTCCCTGGAGCTCTGAATGCCTTAGACTTGAGGCCAAGGGAGGTACCTTCCAACTTCTCCACCCAGCTTTCACTGAAAAGGAAAGTTAAGCCTTTTAACTTTTCCGTTTGCTTCTCTCCCCCCTTAGTCTAGTAAGGCTGCCAGTTGCCATGGCAACGGACTGGGACAGCTGCGCAGTGG